>NW_008794595.1:1932514-1933689 GCF_000699145.1 Aptenodytes forsteri | reverse complement strand
GTTTTTGCCTGACTTCCTCTTTGTTGGGATGCATCGCTCCTGAGCTTGGAGGAGGTGATCCTTGAATATTACCCAGCTTTCTTGGGCCCCTCTTCCCTCCAGGGCTTTGTCCCATGGCACTCTACCAAGCAGATCCCTGAAGAGGCCAAAGTCTGCTCTCCTGAAGTCCAGGGTAGTGAGCTTGCTGTGAGCCCTCCTCGGTGCCGTAAGGATCTTGAACGCCACCATTTCGTGGTCACTGCAGCCCAGGCTGCCCTTGAGCTTCACATCCCCCAATGATATGGAGTTTATCTGTCCTTTAAAGAAAGAAGAATTTGCTTCAGGTCTTTATTTATCATATCCCAGCACGATAGCAACACATTTTGTTATCCTGGCATCTCCACAGTTCTGCTATGTGGCATTAGCAGAGGAAGAAAGAGCAAATAAAAAGTTTCAGTATACGTGATGCTGCTAGGGACCTGACATGGGAGGTATGGTTGTGCCTGTCTCAGGACTGAGTCAGGTAGGGGGACTGCTACACTAACTAACGCTTTCTGAATGGAAGCAAAACCAAAGCCTGGGAGCCTCTCCTCCTGGGAGAGGCTTTTGTAGTAGTTATGGAGAGCACAGCACAAAATAGGATATTGAACAGACAATTTTTCATGCTACTATATGCATAAGCTTACCTGAGTGAAATAGTGGTTTGTCAGTTCTTAGCTAAGAAACTGAAGGAAAATTATCATGAATAATGTTTGAGTAGCTTTAGATAAGAATACTGAGGGGAATTATAGTCTTAATTATATCCACAGGGAAGGAACACCTTTCTTTTTGCTTCCGAAGAATTCTCCTCAAGTGAAGGCCCATTACGACTGTGTAATTTAGCTGTGAAACTGCCAACAGGTTAGAATAACAGCTGAAACTAAAATAATCAAATAGGTAAAGATATCATAGAATCATAGAATCATAGAATCATAGATTCATAGAATCATAGAATCATACAATCATTAAGGCTGGGAAAGACCTCTAAGATCATTGAGTCCAACCGTCAACCCAACACCACCATGCCCACTAAACCATGTCCCTAAGCGCCTCATCTACACGTCTTCTGAATACCTCCAGGGATGTGGACTCAACCACTTCCCTGGGCAGCCTGGTCCAACATTTAACCACTCTTTCAGTAAAGACATTTTTCCTCA
>NW_008794595.1:1929241-1930572 GCF_000699145.1 Aptenodytes forsteri | reverse complement strand
TAGAACGCTTCATCCGCCCCTTCATCCTGGTTGGGTGGTCTATAACAGACTCCCAGCAGGATATCTGCCTCGTTGGCCTTCCCCCTCATCCTTACCCATAGACACTCAACCGTACCATCATCACAATCGTTGAGCTCTAGACAATCGAAACACTCCCTAACATACAGGGCCACCCCACCGCCTCTCCTTCCTCGCCTGTCCCTTCTGAAGTGTTTATAGCCATCCATTGCAGCACTCCAATCATGAGAGTCACCCCACCATGTTTCTGTGATGGCGACTAAGTCATATCTCTCCTGCTGTACAATGGCTTCCAGCTCCTCCTGTCATGCTGCCATGCTGCGTGCATTGGTGTAGATGCACTTGAGCTGGGCTCGCCCCCAGCATTGGCATGCCACCTCTAGGCTCATGTCTAGTGAGCCTGGTTTTATCCCCTTCCCCTTTATGGTTTGTGTGGGAGAACCAACCTTAGAGTTTATACAAGAGCCCTAGTCCTGCCCATGGTACCCAGTCCCGCACATGCACAAGGACTATGTGTCCCCAGAAAGGGTTATTACCTGTATGGTTAACTAGACTATGTGGAAGAACATGTCTTGTGAGAAAAGAAACTGGAAATTGAACTGAAAAAAGCTGTCTGGGTGAAAGTCCACTAGGGTCCCCCAAGTCCCTTCTGAGTGACTGAAGTACCACCTGTGGTAGATGAAGACTGAGGGACCACTTAAGCAAACTGCACATACACAAGTATCTGGGCCCGGGTGGTGTCCATCTGAGGGTGCTTGAGGGAGTTGGCTGTTGTAATAATGAAATTCACCTACCATCTTTCAAAGGTCATGGAATTGTGGGAGTTTCCTGACAACTGGAAAAAGGCAATGTTATGCCCACCTTTTAGAAGGGCAAGAAGCATCTTGTCAGCCCAGTCTCAGTTCCTGGGAGGGTTATGGGCTGTATCTTCCTGGATTCCAATTCCAGCCCCATGAAGGACAAGAAGGTGTTTGGGAACTACCAGGATGGATTTTCCAGGAGCAAATCATGGACTGTCCGGTGGGTGAGGAATTGGTTAGATGGTCCCATCCAGAGGGTAGTGGTCAACGGCTCAGTGTCCAGATGGAGATTGGTGACGAGTGGCGTCCCACAGGGGTCCGTACTGGGACCGGTACTGTTTAATATCTTCATCAATGACATAGACAGTGGGATTGAGTGCACCCTCAGCAAGTTTGCAGATGACACCAAGCTGAGCGGTGCGGTTGACACGCCAGAGGGACGGGATGCCATCCAGAGGGACCTGGACAAGCTCAAGAAGTGGGCCCGTGTGAACCTCATGAGGTTTAACAAGG
>NW_008794595.1:1910380-1928589 GCF_000699145.1 Aptenodytes forsteri | reverse complement strand
ATTCTATGATTCTATGAAACATTCAAGGTCAGGCTGGACGGGGCTCTGAGCAACCTGATCTAGTTGAAGATGTCCCTGCCCACGGCAGGGGGGGTGGGCTAGATGACCTTTAGAGGTCCTTTCCAACCCAAACTATTCTATGATTCTATGATTCTATGCCTGACCAACAAGATTGCCTTCCATAGGGAGATGACTGGCTTGGAGAATGAAAAAAAAGTACAGGATATTTTTCTCCTTGACTTTACTAAAGCCTTCAACATGGTCTTCCATAGCATCTGTGTAGCCAGAATTGAGACATATGGACATGATAGTTGGACTATGGGGCAAGAGGATGACTGGGCTCAAAGTGCAGTGGTCAGCAGTTTGAAATCCAGCTGAGGACTGGTTATGAGTGTCATTCTTCAGGGTTCAGTAATGGGGTCGCTACTGTTCAATGTCTTCATTAATGTCTGGGTGGTGGAATGAAATGCATTCTCATCAGATTTACTGACAGCACCAATGTGTTGTAATCAATACACTACAGGGCATGGCTGACATTCAGAAGGCTCTTGAGAAGCTCAATAAATGTGCTAATGGAAACCGTATGAAGTTCAACAAAGGAAAGCACAGGGTCCTGCACCTGAAATGTGATAAACTCATGCAAAAAGGGCTGGGTGCTGACTGGATAGAAAGCAGCTTTGCAGAAAAGGTCCGTGGGGGTCTAGGTGCACAAGTTAAACATGAGTCAAAATGTGCCCTTGCAGCAATGAAGGACAGCTGCATACTGGACTATTAGCAAAAGGATAGCCAGCAGGTTGAGGGATTCTTCTCCTCCATTTGTCACTTGTGAGACCACATATGGAGTACTGTGTCCAGTTTGAGACTGGACAAAGACAAGACAAGGAAGATACTGACATACAGAAGGAAGTCCAGTGCAGGGCTACCAGAATGGTTGAGGTCTGGAGCACATAGTGTATTAAATGCTGAGGGAGCTGTGTTTTGCCTAAGAAAAGAAGACTAATCAGTGCCCTTGCCTACCTAATGAGTGATTGCTTATAGAGAAGATGAAGGTAGACTCTGTTCAGAGGTTCACAGTGAAAGGAGGAGAACCTGTGGACATAAGTAGCAGCAAGGGAAATGACAGCATTGTGAATGCACTAGTATGCCTTAATGGCCCTGACCAGCTTTATTGAGGCTGCCACCCACAGAGCCTGCCTGGGGACTTCATTTAAGGTCAGGTCTGGGCCCTCAGGCTTTGCCTGAACTATGTTGTAGGTACAGTACTGTCTCCTGCTGTCCCAGCTTATTGGCTGGTTCTCCAGGATGGACTCCAGGCCGACACAGCAGGTAGATTTTTCTCCTGTCTTTTCTTCTGTTGATCCCAGATGGACCCTGGAAAAGACTCATTACCTTGCCTTGTCTGAAACTGTTAATTGACCAGTCCTGTTCTGCCCAACCTGCTGGTTTGCCTTTCTTCAGGGAGCAGCCCTGCTCTTGCTGCTCCTAGACAGGAAATTGCAATTAGATAGAAAGAAAAAATTCTCCCCAGTGAGGGTGGTGGGATGATGGAACAGGTTGCCAAAGCAGCTCCTTGACTGTCCATCCTTGGAGCTCATCTGGATAAAGCCCTGAACAACCTGATGCTGTTTAGACCTGGCCCTGCCTTGGGCAGGAGTTTGGATCAGTTGATGTCCAGAGGTCCCTTCCAGCCACGGTTGTTCTCTGACTCTGTGGTTCTAAGAGGAGGAAGAGCTCGGCAACAGAAGGACAAGAAGGTCTCTTTTAATTTAACACCGTTGCTCCTGTTCTTAATAAATGGCTCAGATTATAGAATTTGAAGCCTGTTGTTTCTCTTTTAGTAGACAGATCAAGTCCAGATAAGAGAAAAGAATTTCTCACTCTAGAAGTTTGGGGCTCAGGTGTTACACATCAATGTTGTCACAGAGGGAGGCAACATTTCTGGGTGGCAGTGAAAAGGGAAGTGATGGAGCTAGTTTGGTGTATATATACGCACAGCTGAACACAGAAAAAAATAGGCTGGAAAGCAATACAGTAACGTCATTGTGAACCATAGTAAAAGGTCAAATAATTATTAATTCTACATTCTTTATTGCCCTTAAAAGTACCGTGGGGAACAGTCCTGCACTGGCAGGGACAGACAAGATGACCAAATAGCTGGTGGGTCTTTTCCAGTTTTAATTTCTGCGATTCTGTGACTTCTATTCATCATGTGCTTGATAGTAAAACATCCTTGTTTCCTCTTATATTTGTCTTAGCTTTTTCCTTTGTTCCAGTGAAGTTAAGGAAAAAAAAAAAGAGTAAGTGTTGTTATTAAAAAATGGTGCCAGTAAAATTAAAGCAAGATCCCACTCTGAGTGTTGGGGATAACCCGGAGATGCAGGTGGAGATTCTGGATTTGCTGGAGAGCCAAAAGAAAGACTCAGAGACTGGGCAGATAGCTGGAAAAGTCTGTTAGTGCAGCTGTGAGCTGTGGGAAGACAGAGCCTGTAAAGGACAAACAGCTGTTAGAGTCAGACAGGAAAGCCTCTGAAAAAAAAAAGGGTGAGGGAGGAGGAAAAGAAGTTTGATCATGGCTGGGTAAAAGGCCAGAGAAAGAGCTTTGTATCAGAAGATCAGAATCTAAGTGTAATGTTGTAACATCTCTCTGTAGGATAGAAAAGGAAAAGTCAGCAGCAGTCTGCTTAGTAAGTTTAGAGGAGAGAAGGAAGACAATGGTTTTTATCTACTTTATCATCAAGGTTGCCCCTAAATATCCTGTTATATCATGACTCTGTCCTGTGGATGGTCCAACAAACAGAAGAAATACCAAAACTTACCCCGCTACTAAATGTCCTTTTAGTTGCCTGGGCCAGCTGTTCTGGGAGCAACTAGTTTTAGGGGGACTGTCTTGTTTCCTATGAGGCCGGCAATACGAGGAGTTCATCTGTAAGTCTAGATGAAGTTTTCTGGAGCAGTTGTTTTATCTGTCTTCTGAGATTGAAAATGTTCTTTTTCTTGAGTAGAGTCTATGTGTCAGCCGCAAAAACTAGTGTAAGGACTGGTTGTAACTTCTCAGGACTTGGCATTTGAAAATGATATAAAATGGATCAAGCCAGCTTGAAAGAGTGGCTTAGCTTTTATTTTTATCTCCCTACTGGGAAATAAATGTTAAATATAATCCTCAAATGAATTAGCTGTTCTCGTCTACGTTGCCTTTGTTCTAGCGTGAATACTTTTAATCCTAATGCATTCGGTGAGAATCCGATTCCCTTTATTTTCAGGAGCAGAGACGCTGTTTGTAACTACAATGTGGAGACTGAAGTACCAATTTTTTAAGCTGAAAATGCCAAAAAAGGTGTGATTTCTTTTTGGTTTAATAGAAAAATTTTTCTTCTCACAGGAGAAATGAGTACTAGTAAATTTTCCTACACAGAAATTAGTAGAAATTACAGTTTAATGTGGGATAGGTTTTCCCTTTCTTCCCTTTCCCTCACTGGTCTTGTGATTTATTAAGTGTTTTTGGGTACTGAACTGAACTGGGAATTTCAAAGGGTTCAGAATTACTTCAAGTCTCTACTCCCGTTGACTTTCGGTGGGACCTCCGTTCCCATCCTGCTCTCTGCCCGCTCCTTTGTAAAACAAAGCCTTTAGTTTTGTCCCAGATGAGCGCTCACATTTCCCCAACAGCCTAGAGGCATTGCTCTGCCTTTTGGAAATTATTGTGTAAAGCATGGAACTTGGTGTAAAGGCTCATGGTTTCAGTTCTAGAAGACAGTAATTTTTTTTTTTTTTTTTTTTTTTGGTGCAGAGGGCCTGGAAGAAGATTAAGGACTAATATTAGGGAAAGCGCACATAGCTTTTCAGGCTGTGTGAACAACATCTTTTAAACACAGGCTCTAGCTTGCTCCTCAACTGACCCTTTTCAGGCATTTTGTTACAAGCAGGAGTATTTACACAGGTGTAGGCATCACATGAAACTCTAGAGCCCTTCCAAAGCGAGAGCTCCCTCTTACGGGCCGAGCCATCCCTGGTGGGGTTTGAACCGGGCAAGCATGGCAGTGTGGGGTTGTGTACCCCCAGTGGTGCATTACTCCTGGGATCTGGCATTATTCAGTGTATGGGCCAACTGTGTTGGACCAAAGTGATAGCTAGCCGCAGGGATAAGAATCGCATTTCACAGGAGATGGCGTATATAAGCACATAAGTGGTGTGTGGCTTTGGCATGTTTAGTGTTGGATGAGGCCTCCTAAGCTGCCTTCTTGCTGGTGGCATTTAGGGTTTGTCCAGGGAGATTTGTCTCTTCAGAGACTGCAGTTTTCTCTTCAGCCTGCATAAATTTTCCAGAAGACGAGTAAGGCCCCGGTGCCCTCTGTAGCAGATATGACTACGCTTGCTTACATTTAGAAACTCAGATGATTCACTGGTTGCCTTTATTCTGGTAAATAAAATGGGGAAAGACCCATTCTCTGCCTCTGAGGACAAGACACAGGACAAGGCTGTCATCAGGCAACCGTGCACTCTTCCTCCACAGAGCAAGATGGCCTCATCCCTGCTGCCCATTGGAACCGGTTCTCGGCTCATACTATTCCACAAATCACACTTGAGCCTTGGTTGGGAGACTACTGTTCCTTTTGGCATGATCCAAAACTGTGTTAATGGGCTGGACTTAATGCTAACAGCTAGGCAGTATGGGCAATTGTGCACTTGTGCTCAGAGACTCGTGCCCTGAGGTCATTTATCTTACAAGTTTAGGGATACCCATTGGGATTACTGAAGTTATACTGGAAATAGGATTTTATACGAGAGTTACATGAATGAATTTAAGATAAAAGAACAGGAAAGAAAATACATTTCTTTCAGAAAAAGAACAACTGGAATCAATTGTCTTTCAATAAAAAATATACAAAGGGCTACAAATTTCAGGAATAAGTTTAAAATTAGCAAAGCACCTGGAGCTCACATTTAAAATACTGGAAAACCTTCAGCAAAACTTCATTCTGATTATAAACTCTTGGAAATGTGGTATTTTCATAATGGACAACTTTGTGTACAGTATTTATCATCACAGTTATTCTGTCTTCATGTATTGAAGGCACTTTTTTTTTGTATAGATTTTATTTAAGATTCCTAGTAGGTGAACTTTTAAAATTCTACAGAAAACTGGAAAAATCCCAAAGTTGTATCTATTTCCAAGGGAAACAGCTTGCAACCACATTCTTTTACAGAGTGATTTTTGTATGTTTTTGTTGCTGTTGTTGCCTTTCTGGCATGGTGGTAGGGACAGAACTGTGCTCAATTATGGAAGAGTGAAATCAACATTATGAAATGCAAAGGCACATACCATATGTGTAGTTAAAGAAGAAAAATATCTGTGAAAACACTCATTCTTAGAGTTGTAGAATTAATTATGAAAAAACTGTGTAGTGGACTTAAAAAATAGGACTCCCATTTATTTGCTGATGTGTTTAACATTGTTTTTATACCAATGTGGTTGAGCCAAAACTAAGAAGTTGTAGATAAAACTTGTGCATTAGTGCACAGCCAAGAGTCACCACGAATCCTGATGGTACACACAGAGCATTCTTGCTGGTGGTAGTCCTATGCTTGAGTTTATGATGGTAGAAAGCAGTTTGCCTGGGGGTTTATTCCAGTCCCTAGTACAAACTACCTGAATTCTTAACTTCCAGAAGTAGAGCTTTTGAAGACTAGATTTGAACTAAGGAAAAACAAGTTATTTCTCCAAATATAAACCAAAGTGAAGGTTGTATATAGTCCGCTTTTACTAAAGAAGGTGTTTCTGTTGATACAAACAAATGAGTCTGTATGGAGTCTCAATGTTTATCAGTGTTGTGATAGTACTGTTCAAAACGGTAATCGTTATTTTACTTTCTGTGCTTGGATTTTGTGACCCATGAACGCTAGTAAATTTTCCATCTGTTTGGAAACTATTAACTGCATTTCTCTCTCTTTAGCTAGTAAGACACCACCCCATGATTTATTGTAGATGAAAAGTAGAAGAGTCAGAGACTCTAAGGATGTAAACCCTCTGGAACAATCTGGTTCAATGCAATTGTTATTAGGGTAATTTGGGGTCAGCAGTCTGCCTGGGGAAGAGATGTATTTCTTTGTCTCATCTCACAACCTCCTTATTCTAATATTTGTAAACCTTCCTGTTATTAAAGACTGATCATAGCTGTAATTCCAACAGATGCTTTTCACTAATCATCACTCAGGCACCGTAAAACCAAACCATCTTGTAAATGTTGCTGACATGGAACCAAACTCCAGAACCTTTTCTGTCTCAAAATTCAGTAAGTGAAAATTTGTATATTTATCTGCAGTTTTGCTCTGTTTTCTCCACAGGCTACCGAGTGTGCTTGAAAGGGCATTTGAGTACTAGTTGCAAATGTACCCACAAAACTGGAAGAATCAAAGTGAAATCCATGTGGCATTGTAATTATTTGCTGCTGTATATGTCCACAATGGCTCTATGTACTCAATGTCTTTTGAAATATCTTTGTCTGACTAACTTGGGAAACAGCCAAATGAAATTTTGTCTGAGCCCTGAGTTTAGTCACTGTTATGGTCTATATTTATGCCTGTGTTTGGTGAGTGCATCTGAAATAATCCTGATACAAGTCCAGGATTGAACCAGGGCAGAGGATATGGTGCAAACTTGTAATACAATAATGAATAAAGCACTTGAAAATGCCAAAGACTGTTTTTTTCCCCCTTAAACTGTATTGTTCTTTGTGCTTTCTTTTTCATATTTATGAAGGATTTTGTTCCTATCTCCCTTCAGAAGCAAGGATATAAATGTTTTTATGTATTCTTGCCAAGAAAGTATTTTGGTAATTAAGGGGCCATGTTCTGAAGTGGTAAAAGTCCCATAAAAGGTGTAGAATACAGTGCATTCTGAATTAAGCCTCATAGTTGATTGACAAGCTGTTACCTTTTCTCTCCTTAAAAATACTAATTATCTAAATACTTCCTTGAGTATCTAAATACTTCCTTGAGGGGCCGGTCTTGTTCAATATCTTTATCAATGATCTGGATGAGGGGATCGAGTGCACCCTCAGTAAGTTTGCAGATGACACCAAGTTGGGCGGGAGTGTTGATCTGCTCGAGGGTAGGAAGGCTCTGCAGAGGGACCTGGACAGGCTGGATCGATGGGCCCAGGCCAACTGTATGAGGTTCAACAAGGACAAGTGCCGGGTCCTGCACTTCGGCCACAACAACCCCATGCAGCGCTACAGGCTTGGGGAAGAGTGGCTGGAAAGCTGCCTGGCGGAAAAGGACCTGGGGGTGCTGGTCGACAGCCGGCTGAACATGAGGCGGCAGTGTGCCCAGGCGGCCAAGAAGGCCAATGGCATCCTGGCCTGTATCAGAAATAGTGTGGCCAGCAGGAGTAGGGAAGTGATCGTGCCCCTGTACTCGGCCCTGGTGAGGCCGCACCTCGACTACTGTGTTCAGTTTTGGGCCCCTCACTACAAGAAGGACGTTGAGGTGCTGGAGCGTGTCCAGAGAAGGGCAACGAGGCTGGTGAGGGGTCTGGAGAACAAGTCTGATGAGGAGCGGCTGAGGGAACTGGGACTGTTTAGCCTGGAGAAAAGGAGGCTCAGGGGAGACCTCATTGCTCTCTACAACTACCTGAAAGGAGGTTGTAGCGAGGTGGGTGTTGGTCTCTTCTCCCAAGTAACTAGCAATAGGACGAGAGGAAATGGCCTCAAGTTGCGCCAGGTGAGGTTTAGATTGGACATGAGGAAAAATGTCTTTACTGAAAGAGTGGTTAAATGTTGGACCAGGCTGCCCAGGGAAGTGGTTGAGTTCCCATCCCTGGAGGGATTTAGAAGACGTGTAGATGAGGCGCTTAGGGACATGGTTTAGTGGGCATGGTGGGGTTGGGTCGATGGTTGGACTCGATGATCTTAGAGGTCTTTTCCAACCTTAATGATTCTATGATTCTATGATTCCTAACAAGGCACACAGAATTTTTGTTTCTTAAATTGGAAAAAACAGGCTTGCCTCTATATAATTTTTCCTCCATAACAGAGAGAGGCAAGCTTCAAAGCCCCCAAGACTGACACTTCAGGAGGTGACCTGTCAGTTGAGTGTATATCTTCAAGAAGAAACATGGGTTGGTCTCCCAGATCAGGGATTTTTGGGGTGTCAGCAAGTTTTTGTCTCGGTGAACTGAGGAAGTGGTACTTACACACTGCGCCTCCGATCTTCAACAGATCTGCTATGCCTTCTGCAGGGTAAAAACCATCCTTTGCTTGCAGCAAATATACTTCTCCTCAATTATGACATCCAGTACACTAAAATCATCACAGTGTGGATGTTTCTTTCTGGATGAGGAGTAAACAGAGACATTTTGGTAGGCTTCAAAGTGAGGTTAAATTTTGCAACAGTATAATTATAAAGGAGACACCAGAGTTGGGCTTTAACTTAGTATGACCTTCTAATCATTTATAGTGAAATCATGGAATGCAAGTGTGCCAGCTACACTGTAATGCTCACTGTTTATAGCCAAGTTGTTAAGCCTAGCTTGACTTAGGTAATAAAGTTCCATTTATCTCATTAAATGAGTTAACAATGGAGATTATTTTCCAATTCATACTGGCAATAAACACAGCTCAATATTCCTTAGGCAAGCGAAGGGATTCCCTTTTCAAACATCCTGATGTATTAGTAGAATGAAAGAGAGTATATTGTCCTTGAGACTTGCTTGCCATTTTTGCGGTTTTTGAAATGCAAGAGTTGGTAGAAGTGTTACCAATAAGGAAAACATAGTTCGCAAAGGAAGTTGTGCCATTATTAACTTTGACAGCTACTTTGATTGGCCATGATGCTGTGTTCAGAGACAAATTATACAGAAAGCGGCAAAAAACCAAACTCAAAGTGCCATTATTTTCTAAAAAAAAAAAAGTTAATTTCAGAATGTAGCATCTATCTTTTATAATTTTGTATTAGGAGTAAGGTGTTTGTGCCTCAATTGTTATTGCCTGGGTGAGATGTCAGAGCTGTGGGGATAACTCTGAGCATTTGATTTTAGTGCAAATGCAGGCCAAGTACAGGAGGAACTGAGAGTAACAGTGCAGCAAGACTGATGGAAGACTGATGAAGGAAAAGTTTAGCAACATCGTGGTATAGAAGGATTAAAAGTGTGTTTTAAAGTACTTTATTTTCATGAATGTCTAATATGATTAAAGAATTTGAGTGCAAAGACCTGGGAAGTAGTAATGAGAGAGTTACAAGACTTTACAGGGATTCTGTTTTGAGAGGAAGAAGTATGTATTTGGAAAGGGCTTTTAAAAACTTTTTATGGCTAAGAGCAGTAAGCAATTTAGACGGCAGTGAGAATATCAAGCCAAATCACTCCCTCCTGGGGAGAAACCCAAGGGAGGGAATTGGTGGAATAGGAAAATGTCATGAGACTCCTTTTCTAGATTCCTGTAAATAATTTTCTCTATGGGATATTTTTAAGAACTACAAATCTGTTGATGTTAAGGCTACCTTTCTCTTCAGCTGTATGAGTTCCCAGTCTTCCTGGGCAGAGCCTCCATCTCACTTCTGTAAGGGCTGGATCTTCATGGGCAAACTCATTTTTTCACTGTGGCATTGGGACCCTTTGTCAGTAGGTTCTTGCCACGGGCCAAATGCTAATATTTAACTCTTCCCTGAGACCGTCTCAAATCCTAAAGAGTATGGGCAGATTCTCTGACTACCCTTTTCCAAAGGCTAGCCATTGCAGGGCTCATGGTCTTTATAGAACAGATTCTTCTTATGTGTGTACTGAGGGGATGATTTTGCTATAATTTCCTGAGTTGTACATGGAAGAAAGAGAGGAGATCAATGGTACAGACGGGATGACTTCCTGAGTTCTTTTTCAGACCTGTTTTTCTATGATTCCGATGTCACAAAAACATGGGTGGGAAGCATCAAAGGCAGCAGGGATGCAATGAGTTCTGCTCTTCATAGAATTTATGTGGGCTTTGAAAAATATTTAGGTACACATTAGCAAAGGCTTTGTATTGGCAGTGTTGCAAGTATTCTTTGTTGCAGGAAACTAAGAGCTGCTGGGAGTTCTGGCAGGAGAATCAAATAATCATCACAAATTTAGATTCCGCAAAGTGATACAAATATGCAGGAACATAGTTTGATGGTTCAACAGAGCAGAGTCGAAAGCACTAAACATGTTTGCCTACTACAGATGTGACTCTGTCAGGTGGAGAGCATTTTGAAACCAAGTATTGGACACCGCTAACTCCCAGAGCTAAGCTGACATAACACTTAGAAGGTTCATGCCCCAGAGTAGTGCAGAATAATAAGGAGGAGAATGAAACCACATAGAGAAACCTCAAAATGACCTCCAAAAAAGAATTGCTTTTGCTCTGAAACTATATCTTACTCCTGCAGTTTATTCCAACTCTATGTTATTTCGCTCTAGGCTTCTTTGCACGGTACATTTACTTGTGGCTATTGTGTGATCACATTCTCTTAGTTTTCTCTGCATTTGGATTTATTTCTCACTCTCCCCAGCTGCTGTGGTTTGTTAACCCCTTTAGGCAAGACCATATTTGTGGGCAATAGCTTCTCTTTGCTGGTCTTTTCTCTTGATCTACTTGTGAGCTTCTGCTATTCATGACAAAAACCTAAAACTGATATTTCCTCTGGGAATATGGGAAAAAAATTAATATGATGCCTGTTGCTTCATGTGTCAACTGTAAATAGACTCCTTTACAAAACCTCTTGGACAGAAGAGGTAAAATTATGTTACAATCAGTGGGCATTTAATTGACTATGCTATTTTTATGTTCTGGAAATGCTTGATTTTTCTAGAACAATGAAGCAGTTCAAGAACAGCATTCCGGCACCAAACTTTTTATGGATTATTGACCTACCTTTCTATCTTTAGAAGTAAGTAAAAAAATGGTTCTTTAGAGGTGCAGAGCAACAAAGATTTTCAATGGGAGTCAAGTGCCTAAAATACACATGTAATTTGTTTCCATTGATAAAGTATGTGATTAAAGCTGGGCAGAATATATGAACATTAAGTATTGGTTTGAGCCAAACCTTTGGGTTCAAAGAGTTCAAACTGAATCATTCTGAAACTAAAACCAGAGTAAATTTTACAGCTACTTTACCCCATCTTTTCACAAAGGATAAAACCCAGAAAGTCAACTTTTCCATACATGAAAAGCCCATAACTAGATTTTACTCTTTGAACTCTAATCCATCAGAGAAGAAATGATGCAAAATGTGCAAATGATGCAATGTGGTGTATGTATTGCCTAAAATTTGCACATGAAGAGCAGCAGACTTAGTTTAGTCACAGGAGGGTCTACGTCTCAGAGTAAAGGTCACAGTCCCACACATTCCCTGTGTTTGAGGATGCAGTATTAATGTAATGCTTCCTGGCTTTTAGCAGTCCATGCCATGAACATTTATGAAATCCTTAAATTGCAGGTTTTAGTCTTTTTTTTTTTTTTAATTTATGGCTTATAACCTTTTTTTAAAAAAGAGAAAAGTATTGACTGGATGCTGTTAGCTGCTGAAAAAGACTAAAGATTCCCCGAGTCATGGAATCTTTAGGCTTTTTGTTTTTATAGGAGGGATATATCACATTTCTCTCTCTCTGCATCTAGCTGTGATTAGAATGAATAAACCTTTATTAGTTCAGCCTTTATTGGGACACATTTCAAAATACAGCCATTGAGTATTCAGTCATGATTTTGTAGGAACAATCACTTGCACCTACAGAGGATGCATGACATATTTAAATGAGATACATTGGATCCAATCTTCTGCATAATTTTTGTGACTTCAGAGGGGCTACCTTAATTTACACTGCCTCCACAACTGCTCATTCACAGCCTGCATGCTTTCTGTGTGTGGAACCCAACAAGTTCACTGAGAGATCTACGTATATCCTGGATTGTGAGGATGGACATTAATGTAAGTGAACGTCCTTTGCAAGCACAAACAGAGGACTGACTATCAGCTATTGGAAATTGGTATAGCTGCAAGGGCATTATACCTATGAACATCTTTTAAAGATCTGGTCCAGTAGGTTTTATGACTTGTTGACTGAATGCATGAAATTGCTGTTATAAATTTAAAGACCCTTTTGAATGTGTGGTTGTCTTTATAATTCGTTTTTGTTTCCATTGTCTCTGTTGCCATTGGGCCCTTTTGACATCAAAATAAGAGGAGAAAACAACAGCAGTTTAGCACACACTGAAATGGAAAATACGAAAAGGCTTAATAAATAACATTGTCTGTGTAACTGACAATAGCTGGAATAGCTTTGTAGCCAAGTGCCTTGAAACCACCTCTTCAATACAGTCCTCAGTAATCAAATCTAAATACATGTTAATTCAGAAAGGTCTAAGATGTTGCATTGAAAACATCTTTTGAAAGAACTTCCTTTCCTTCATCAACTGAAGATACTGTTCCCATTTACTTTTGCTGCATATTTAAGACTACTAATTTCTGTCAGTCTGCTGGAGGACTTACTGATGTTAACAGTATGAAATAACGGCAGGTAACTAGCCAAATCGATGCACTGCATTTCTGGAAATCAGCCAATCATTCCTTAAAATATACATATCATTATGAAATTCTTTATAGGTTTAGTAAGAATGCTTTAAATTCTTTAAAATTAAAGAATGAAGGGATTTTTACTTTTGAAAGAAAAAAAATCACAAAATCAAAAGCCGTCTTCCGAACAAAAAATTATTCTAGTGGTGTTAGGCAAGAAATTTGAGTTGTTGGCCCTTTCCAGAGCATTATCAAATGCAGAAAGGACTGATAATCAGGACAACAGAGGTCTCGCTGGCTTTGGGTCAGTATCTGTAAGTTGTGCCCAGTGTACCCAATATGACCTGTACTTTAGCCTGCTCTTGAGCCCATACTACACCAGACAGAGTGGGCACAGCCTTTGGGTTCATGTGTTTGCATGCACTGCACTCTGTGAGGAAGCATGGGCATGTAACTCTCCTACAGGCTTTCATGGACTAGTTCAACATTTCAGTGGTACCTAAAGAAAGCCACATGCGTTGATTGCATGATTTGGGCCAGTAGTTCACGTTAATTTCAACTGGTAGCCAGTTGCTGGGAGAGAGGACCTAGAGATAAGGAAAAAGCCATTTGAAGAAGAGACAGGACTAATGGGAGAGTGGAATACAGGAGTAAGGCCAAAATGAAGGAAAAAAAGTGGCTGAAAGAAAAAAGAATCTCATTAATAACAAACATTTCAACGTTCATGTTTTTAAGAGTCAGTTAAGGATTGATTCAGTTACCCATGTAACATTTGAGATTCCCTGCGGTATCTCAGGCATCCAAATGGCACTGGCTGATATGATATGGGATCCATAGGAGGACCCATAGGAGGACCCATACCCATACCCTTTTCCAGCTGAAGCTGGAGGCTGGGTGGGATAGACTGGGCATCTGAAATGACTGTAGATAATTTAGAGTGAGCTATATAAATTATCTTTTAGCCTGCAGTGGATGCAGGAAAATAAGAGCATCTGCCTTCGAGATGTTTTGCACACTAAAGGCTCTAAGAGGTCCATATGCAATACCATCCTCGTTTCCTAGACTCTGTTGTCAAAGTAGTTTTAAGATAAGAGTTGTGCCGCTGTAATTATGGAATAACAAAAAGCAAACAGTGTAACAAGAGAGTTACAGGCATGGTGGCATTTAGATTTCCTATGCATGTATACCGTGAAATAATATGTTTTTTTAATTGTGGCAGTAATATGACTTCCATGAGCAGCTGGCAGTACAGTGTTCCTAGTAGTCTAGCAAGGATCCTAGTGGTCTGAAAACCAAGGTGCTTTAGGAAAAGAATGACACTTATGCTATTTCTACTTTAGCCACTTTAGCGGCAAACTATATCAGTTCAGGTAGCTTTTGTGGAAAGAGATGGTGTAACTGTGAGACCTCAGGGTCTTTAAGAAGGTAAGACAACAACAAGCACTTCCTTCGCTCAGTAGCACTCTGAACTATGACCACTGGAAACCACAGAAGCTTTACTTCTTTCTGGTTTTCTTTTTACTTACTCATTTCACAATTCCTTATGTTACTGGCAGCTGTTTATTGCATTTGGCTCACTGGTCTTTCATCACCCTATGTTCATTTGGCCATTACTGCTTTAACTCATAGCTTTCATGGGAAGTCTGGAGGAGGTCCTGAGCTTGGCCCTCTTGAGAGTCTTATGCTTTTTTTTCTTGGCTTGTGACGTAGAGCCATCCATGTGGCCTGTTTGGTGGACTCATTTCTTTGATGACTGGCAAGGGTGCATTTCTTTGATTTCTTCAATCCTAGCTAAGAAGGGAGAAGATGAAAGAGCAGCGCAAAGAGTAATAAATACTTACATAGTCGAGACAAACAGGGTCTGTGCTGTAACATACCTGGTACATCAGGCTACTGTTCACCTCACCGAGGCACATCTCAAGGAATACTTACAGCTGCTGCTGTACGCCAGTACAGCTGGCTCCACAGGACAGGGGCTTCTGCATTCTGACAGTAAACACATGCACAAAGTTAAGGAAAAGGGAAAACACCTACGTCAGACCTTCTTCATAATTTCTTGTCTGACATACAAAGAAGCTTAGCATAGCTACACTGAGCCTGTATTTTTGCAAATATTATTTCTTTCAGATGCCTAGTCCAAGGTGTACATACAGAAATAAATTCATTCTTCTTCAGCCCCCTCAAAATATTTGGTACAGTAAGAATCAACTGGTCAAAGTAGTCAGGTATTTATCAGTGGTGAACTTGCTGTTTTTAATTCTGCTCTTTGCCAAAAACCTAACAGTTAAGCTATCCTGTTACTGGACAGTTATTTAATAATAAACTCCTATGGGTGAGAGTATTAAACATACCCACTCAGTGAGAATGATTTTTTAAAAAAAAATCTCAGAGCTGTGAAAATTATCACCCATAGAAGTCGGTGGATCTGATGTGGTTGAAAGGAAAATGCATTTGCATTATTGTTCCTAAGTCCTGTCCTATTGTTCCTGCCCTAGTTTTTTCCCTCTGCCTTACACTGACAATTTACATTTTGAATACCATTTCCTTAGAGATTTGATTTTGTTTGTTAGAGAATAGCCTGCATCTCTCTGTCTTTAATAACAAAGCATATTGGTACATAAAGAAACAAAACATTCTGTTCATAGTGAAAATTAACCATTTAGGAGAATGGGAATAAAGATGTTGCATTCAATTTTTTCCTGAAAATGCCATGACCTTCTTATGCTTGATTCTTTTGAGGTGCTAAGCTCCCTGCTATGACTGGAAATTGAAGAAGCTCAAAGTCTCATGGGGGCTGGGTACTCAGTTGGTTTTAGACACAAAAATACTGTGCACTTTTTGTTCTCTATAATGCAGTAGATTATGAAACAAATGAGAGAGGCAACACTCTGGAAAAAGAAATCCTCTTTTTATTTCACCATGTAATTACAAAAACAGGGGAAGCTTTTCAAGGTTCTATTTTATAAACAAAAGACGTGCCAAGTTGCCTAGGTCTGACAAAGGTTTACTTAAGTAAGGACATCATTTACAAATAATTTTTACAAGATTTTTGCTAGACATGCAAAAACTAAAACCTCATCTTCTTTTTTTATTTAAAGATGCATTCATGAGTGATCCCTTATTCTGGAAAGAGTAGATCAGAAATATTGACTTGCTGTGGTTGCTTGCAAGTGCCACTACACTCCTCAGTAACTTGTTAACCAGGCATACGTTCTCAATACAGCAAACCAGTATTGGGTCATGGCATTTTCAGAAAAAAATGAACTCTACATAAAAATTCTTCTTTTTTTATTTAAAGATGCATTCATGAGTGATCCCTTATTCTGGAAAGAGTAGATCAGAAATATTGACTTGCTGTGGTTGCTTGCAAGTGCCACTACACTCCTCAGTAACTTGTTAACCAGGCATACGTTCTCAATACAGCAAACCAGTATTGGGTCATGGCATTTTCAGAAAAAAATGAACTCTACATAAAGATTCCCAACTTCCTAAATGGTTCATTTTCACAATGAACAGAAGTGTTTTGTTTCTTTCCGTAACAGCAATGTCTTACCATATATATAATAATATATAATAATAATAATATATACCAAAACACCACATTAAAATAGCAATATTAACATTGCAAGTCAAGCACTTATAAATTATGAAGTCCAAGAATTACAAGTTCCCTGTGCCACCTTAATGCAATGTCCTTATGAGTGTGCATTATGATAAATTATGTAATTGCTTACTCTTCTTTGCATAGGATCTGTGCCCCACGGTCTCTTGCCCAGTCAGTCCTGGTATCACATCTTGCCTCACTCCTCGTCTCAGCATTTTTTAATCAAAATTCTTGGAAATCTCGTTCTTGGAAGTGACTGAAGTGCCTTAGCCGACACTTTCCCCAGCAAGAGTCTCTGAGGTATACACAGCAGGGAATGCTTCAAATATGCAAATGGTTAAAACTTAGAAAAGCTATAAGCAGTTGGGAATGTGTTCTTATATGGTGATATTAAACTATAGAAAGCACAAAATAATTCTACATTTACTTAGCAATATGAGGTGCTGTGTTGAACGTAGGGTGTCTGGGGCCCAACAAAAGATAAGGTGTTAATGTAACCCATGTTCACAGTTACAACATAAACATTGAAGCATGGTCTGGAGTTTCATTTCAAGTTATTGCTGGCGAACTCTCATTGTAATAACCAGCACTCCAAATTTATCCTTTGGTTACAGACCCAGAAAAGGGGAAAATGGTTAAATTTCTTGAAATATTGAGTAAAACTTGCATTTAAACGTTATCCCTCTCCCTTTTAGCTGCAGGGAGTTTTTATAGGAAAATTCCCTTATTTGGCTGTCTTTTAGATTATATTAAAAATAGTAATAGTTCTGGGATAAAAAGAGAAGATAGTTGAGCTGGTTTGGAGTTCCTAGATTTTCTGTTGCTATGCACTCTGATCCTGCTTCCTGGAGGACAAAGGAAGACAAATGCTCAAAGAAAGGCTCAGCAAAGAGAAACAAACCAGAAAATGCAACTTTTGCCTGAAGTGCTGACTCAGACATTCATGAGTAGAGGACCTCAAGCACAGCCTATGTTCTGATCAGCCAGCTAGAGATGTGGAAGAGTTATGCCAGCACTGATTGGGGTGCTTGCTTTCAGCTGCCTTTTGTTGGCTTTACATCACTGTTACAAAAGCTGCCATGTGTATGAGACAAGGAGGAGGGGGGAAGACCAAGAATGCAAGAACTGAATAGGAAAGTCCCCTCCTCCCCCGCATTTTCCCCTCCAAATCCCAGATGGTTGAGAGCAGGACCATCGGCTTTCTGTTGGAGGTGGAGTTCATGTGGTCAGGTTGGCTTCTTCAGCCTAGCCTGAGCTGGGGCTTTCACAGCGAGGCCCTTCACCCCACATGATACGGGACAGCACACTTCATTGATTTCAGCTGTAAACATTTCCTTTATATCTCAAGTCCTTCAGCATGTGGTAACCTGTGCCTTCACTGCAAGCTTTGAAATTCCGTTATTAGAACTAAGCATCAACTCAGCTCTATTTTTTGTTGGTTTTTTTTCAGTAACCTTTCTTGAATTTATCGTTTTGTAGTGCAAAGTATACAGGTGCAATAGAGGGCAGACATACAAAAGTTAAAAGAGGAATAGGACAAATTGAATAGTTGTTCATCGTAGTCTTACACAACAACCAAGAGATCAAATAAAACCATTCTTCACTCATGTCTCAAGCTTGTTCATGAAATTCTTAGTAAGATTAGGGAACAAAGTATAAACTTGACATTATAAAATGATGGCAAATGTTAATGGCAATTCCATTCCCAGTACTTGAGAATATATTGTTCTTTTTCTCACTGTTATTCCACCAGTTATCTTACAAGTCTTATTCCTCAGGGAGTTGTGCTTAAAAGATTTGCAGCTCTGAGCAAACTCTGGATGGGAACATATTCAGACTTCCTGGCATTAATCAGAGAAGTATTGAGATCCATGGCAACATTTAAAGCTTTGTCACTGTAATTTTTCACCTTTTTTTTTCTGTCAATCCTGCTTTTGCAACTGCCTTTCCTTGATTTGGTTATTTGGTGCAGTCAGAGGTTGTTCAGAAAGTTTTTTGTTCCATAGGTTCATGTCATAGAATCATAGAATCATAGAATCATTAAGGTTGGAAGAGACCTCTAAGATCATCGAGTCCAACCGTC
>NW_008794595.1:1904376-1909789 GCF_000699145.1 Aptenodytes forsteri | reverse complement strand
CCAGCCACTCTTCCCCAAGCCTGTAGCGCTGCATGGGGTTGTTGTGGCCGAAGTGCAGGACCCGGCACTTGGCCTTGTTGAACCTCATACAGTTGGCCTCGGCCCATCGATCCAGCCTGTCCAGGTCCCTCTGCAGGGCCTTCCTACCCTCGAGCAGATCAACACTCCCGCCCAACTTGGTGTCATCTGCAAACTTACTGAGAGTAATATATATATATATAATATGTCATTATATATTATTCTGATATACTGTCAGATTGATGTAGTGTGTGCTCCTTTCCTCTTGGCGTAGACCTCACATCATAGACAGAAAAAGCTGAACTGCCATATTGGGACTGCTGTGTACAGCACCCCAGGTTTCTCTCGTCTTAGATAGTTTTACTAGATCGAGTCTGAATAAATAAGATCGGGGCTCCACTGCATCAAACATGGTGGTGTAGCTGACTGTGAGACAGTTCTTGCTATCACTGGCTTCCAACCCAAGAAGATAAGACAGGAGAGATATGTAATACAGTCACAGTGTATAACCAAGGGTATTCAATTGTTATATATGTGTCTATGTGTGCATATTTTTTCTTTCCTCTTATTTTGGGTAGGAAAGCGCTGATGTAATCTGTTTACATAGTTGCACTGTTTCTGCAACTTATGGAGCTTCTTATCCCAGTTTCTGCAGTAAGTCCAGCAGTCTGTTACTGAAATGTAAGGAATTGTGGTAGAAAATCTTGTGCTCCATTAAAATATTATTTGATACCTTTGATAACTAACATTGGCATGCATTTTAATAATTGCTTTTTATGACTTCTGCTGTTCTGTTTTTATCTTTTAGTCAGATTCTAGAATTAACCTGGACTGATTACTCTTTCCTTTTCCAGCCAGTTGTACTTTCTCTTTACATAATTTTTCTCTTCTTTGTCTGGGAAAGGTATGAATTAATTCCTCTGTTCTTTTTAACAGCATAGTCAGAAAAAGAAAAGGTGGAGGGAGAGGAAGCGAAGAGGGAGAGGAGGGAAGAGAGGAAGAAAGACAGAGAACATCTGGTGATACTTGTTCTTTTAATGCTCACATGATTCGTTTGGAAAAAAGCCAATAACTAAACTTATATTTTTGAGACTGAACATTTGATACGGTGGCTTTAAAAATTTGGAAGCACATTTTGGATAATTCTTATGGATAAAGAAGCCTTGGAAGGTCAGCCAATGAGCCTGGCAGATGCTGCTTACAGTTCAAATGATTCATTGATGCCCCAAGAAAATGCGTATGAGTACAGTGTCGCTTATGAATTCAGTGTCCAGGACTGGCCAAACTACTTGTGGAGTGGTTACAGTTGGAGTCGATGTGATTAGGAATATGTTCTTAGTCATGTGCTTCTACTTTTTTTTTTAATAAAAGCTTCTGCCAAGCAGAAGGGAAAAAGTTTACTTGATTCTCTTAGATTTTTTTCTAAAATCTATAGTGCAAAATAATATTAAAAAAATATTATATAGAAATACATTAAAAAAATCAGAAGTACCTTCAGCAGCCAGAGGAAAGGCATGGAGGAACAGAAAATATTAAATCATGATGATGGACCAGATGCTGCTTATATGAATGGGATGAGCAGCTTAAAGGTGGGGATAGATGTGGAGGGAAGAAAAACTCTATTACTGGCAGACCAAAGAGATCAATGAATGTGGTTTGGCTCATTTTCAAGACGTTTTTTTGGTTTTGTTCTTACAGTATTCTTGAGATAACTTTGATTTGTATGTTATTTTAAGAGTTACTGATATAGATTTTTTCCCAAAGAGTAAGTGTATGAGAGGTTTGCATTGTGTTTGAGGGGACAAACTTAGCTTTTCGTGGCCTTCAAGCCTGAACATCTGATGTACTGTAAAATAAGCTGACACTGCAGTGTAAAAATGTTGGGGTTTTGTTGATGTTTTTTTTGCTTTAAAAAAAAACCCCTTTTTGCTAGTGAAGGCTCATTTACAGATTTGCACTGTAAAGTTTGCAATGTAAGAGATGGTTCTAAAGTGACAAGCCAAGACTTGTTAACTTTTGTTAAATTTTTATTATTTCATTCTGCTAACTTTCTCTCTTGGCCCTCCCAGTTTCCTTTTATGTGTGTATCTTACTTAGCTGTTTAGTACTGACTGTAAGTGCTGTTGGGAAGCTGTTACTACCTTCACCTACTGGTCCAATGCCTAACATGATGGAACCTTGATCCTGGATTGGTTTGCATGAGATTTATCACAAAATGGATATTTGTTCAGTGTTGAAGTGACTACGTATGCCAGGTCACTTCAAAAACTTGATCACGAAACTGTTAGATCCCTCAAATACCAAGAAAATCATAGGGAAATTTCTGAATCCAACTTTTGGAAAAGTTTTGCTTGTTAGAAATTTGGTATTTCACCTTTCATCCTGGTCTGAGATGAAAATATTTAAGTCCTGATCGCTGAATGGTTGGAGTTGAGTAGACTGACAGATACTTGAGGAAAAACACTGAAGTTTTGCAGGACCTCTGAGGTATTGTTTAAACCAGTCCACATCTTGGATTAATCCTTCAGACCAAGTGATTTTTCATTACTGCTTTTTTTCAGAGCTGAAACAGGATACTTGAATATTGTGAATATTATCAACTGTTGTAAGGCAAACACGGAATTCCCTGACAAACAACTAAAACAAGAGACTGTGAATTGCTTTTTTTGGCTGCTGTGTTTTCAGCTGGGGAAACAGAACCCTTAACTTGGGAAAGAGCGATTGAAAGCCTTTTCCTTCATTTGTCTTCTGAGGCTATGTTATGAGAAATTTGGGTGGGTGGTCTCTGCACAACGCTTTATTCATTTACATGTACTGTTCACTATTTTTTCATCTTGAAACTAGGGATTTGTGTGTGTAGATATGTAGTTAGGCTGCCACAGTTGTTCACATGTATCAAAACCTAGTTGTCTAAATACAATTATAGCTTCCTACATTATATTTCTTTAGAGATAAACTTTAGTTACAAGTTACTTTGAATCTCAATGTTAGAAAAAACCTGAACAGTCTGAATTCAGCAGCAGGAACCAAATTTCCAGTTGTACAAAATATCAAACTGTGACAAAGTAAAACCGAAATGTTCTTTTACCCAGCTGTTTCACGGGATCCCAGAACATTACCTTTCCTTCAGGCCCCATGTTAAATGATTACAAATAGATTTTGGCCCTTCAGGACTCACATTTCTCTGTATAACATTGAGTGCAATACTAGTGTTGTAATGTTAGTGTTTGATGACAGGAGTAATTCTCAGAAAGCGCCTTTTGCATGGCACTGCCATGTTTTAATTTGATTAAAAGAAGTCTGCATGTTTTTGAAGTATTTAAAAAAGAGACAAAAGAATGGTGCCTTTGAACTAGAAGCTAGGAGCAAAATTAAGTTAGAATTTCTATGCCAGCTTTGCATCTAATACCAAGACACATTAGAGTCTCAGTTCAACAGGGCTTAGGAAGCTTAAACAAGAGTCTGTCTCTGTTCTTATTAGCTCAGTGTAATTTCAATCACTTAACTGGAATTAGCTTTGATTTAGGGTCTCAGCCAAAATAAAATTTAAACACGTCTTTAATTTTAAGCCCATGAGTAGTGGGACTACTGATATACTTCAAAGTAAGTACGTGCTTATGGAATTTGCTGAATTAGAGGCTTATGATGTCAGAAATAAGAAAAAAGCCAAATTTCTATTCAAGTCATATTTTAACCATACCAGTTTAAAATCAGACAAGCCAAAATAATAATCCCTTTCTCACTCTTTAGATAGGGCCTACTGGTAATTGTATTGAAAACTTAAATTCTCTAGATGATAGCTTGGAAAATATCAGCTTCTCTATATGTTTTTAGATTAAATAAAACATATACGTTTACTAGTGGGTATCCAATTTCTTTCTTATGGGCCAAGCACACTGTTGGAGGCATATGTTTTGGAAGAGACCAATATTTTTAAATATCTCACTTTCACTATAAAAAGCTTGTCATATAATTAGGAATATTTCAGAAAAATCTGGCTGAATTAAGTTCCAAAAGTTTGGAAGACATATATTCAAAAGCTGAATGGCATATCTTATTCATTACCAGTGCATGCTAGAGAAATATGTCTTTGAAAAGCTTACCTTTGATCTCATATGAAAAGAGGTCCCTCTTACACAACAGCCTTTATTAACTCCTTTTGGCCATCTATTCCTGCCTGCCATTCTTAACTCCTTTTGGCCATCTATTCTTGCCTGCCATTCTAAAACTTTGTCTTCTTTTGTTTCCTGCCTTCTCGGGGAGGTTTAGTACTTACCAAAACTGCTTTATAGTCTATCATCGGTTACGTTTTATAGCAGGCTTTCTTTTCTAGTATAGCTTCTCTGATTCTGATGGCTCTCAGAGTTGCACACTGCTGCCTAGACTGAGGTTATCTGCACTGTTTTGTGCTGAACCGTGCTCACTCTGCAACTCCTCATCTTGCATGGCAGCCCCACAGTAACTGTTTTACTGAGCACTGCACATTATAGACTCAGTTCTTCAGCCTGGGATTCAAGTGTCTTTTCACCCCTTTAGCAGAGACAGTCCTTAATAAGTTTGTGCCATGAAATTGTTAAACATTAAAAAAACTGATATTAACCAGCAAAATCTAGTAAGTGAGATTTCATGTTGCTGGAACATTTGTCCATGAAGGTAGACTCTGAAATCTGAAATGTTCTTAAATAATTATTATACATAAATATATTCAATGTAGTTGATTATATTAACTGCAATATAGTTTAAGAATTATAATTAATTACATTGTGGAATTATTTCTGAGAAAATCCATTCCCAGTCAGCTGCTCGTATTCAGCCCTCATTCTACTTGCAGGCTTCTCATCAGTGGATACTAGGATCACCCAATATTTGTTATTTAAAAATACTTAGATTTCATTATTGACCTCATGGAGGTAGTGATTAATTCTTTTTACTATCAGGAGAGGACACCTGAACAAGTATGACAATTGTATGTGGTTGGCAGGCTAACCACATCTCTCTTTTGAATATCGATGTTTTTCAAATCTTATTAGGTGTCACAGATACTTTTTCTTCTGATTGCAAAGGGTAACAGATCTCAGTAAGAATTATCAAAAAAGTTCCTTGAAGTTTCTTTCTAGACAAATAATGCAAATATTAGATAGAAATATCGATGTTTTTCAAATCTTATTAGGTGTCACAGATACTTTTTCTTCTGATTGCAAAGGGTAACAGATCTCAGTAAGAATTATCAAAAAAGTTCCTTGAAGTTTCTTTCTAGACAAATAATGCAAATATTAGATAGAATAACAGAATCATAGAATCATAGAATCATTAAGGTTGGAAGAGACCTCTAAGATCATCGAGTCCAACCATCGACCCAACACCACCATGCCCACTAAACCATGTCCCTAAGCGC
>NW_008794595.1:1885217-1902675 GCF_000699145.1 Aptenodytes forsteri | reverse complement strand
CTCCCCCGCATCCAATAAAGGATGGAGATTCTCCTTGGCTCTCTTCTTGTCATTAAAATATTTGTAAAAACTTGTTTTGTTGTCTTTAATGACAGCGGCTCACATACTCACACTAAAAGGGTATTTAATTAAATTTTGTAACTGAGGCAAAGAAGGCATTGAGTACCTCAGTCTTTTCCTCATCCTCGGTACAATGTTCTCTTTTTTTGTTGTCTTTAATGACAGCGGCTCACATACTCACACTAAAAGGGTATTTAATTAAATTTTTGCATGTAACTGAGCACAGAAAAAAAAATTCCCAATTTCAACTGGGAAAACACAAAAATCACAGTGTAACTCAAAACATATTTGTGTGATCGTATTTGGTTCTTATTTTCTACATAATCCCTTTGCAAAGTAACTCTTTATTACTAGAAGCAGATTATACATGGTATTTCAAACCAAAAATTCCCATTCACTGTCTTTCAATAGTTACACAAGTCGTGTAATTGTATTACTCCTTGACTGGTTGATGCATGAAACCTACCTACAAATTAAGTTTTCCAGTTAAAAATAGGATAGAATTTTCATTTTTGGTAAACACACATAAAGTGTGAATTTTTAGCCGAGGTAAATGCATTAGCACATATAATTGCCTTGCAGAATCATAATTGCAGTATGAATTATAGAAAATTTGATAATACAGATTAATATTTCCTCCTTAGTTAGAATGAATTAACAGAAAAAATGGACTCTAGAAATTAGTACTACAGGTTGGTCTTTATACTCCAGAGAACAAGGAATTAGACATGATTTTAAAAATGCACATTTATATTCATGGAAGCCTTTCTGACCTGAACAATTTTCATTATCAGAGCATAATTTTTTGCATTAAGCTAGGGAAACTGTGTTTCAATGTTTACAAGTAGAAAGTATGGGATTTACTTTTGACCAAATACTTATCAAAGAGAGGAAAAGAATAAATCTGGACTGACTTATCTTTCTCATTAGAACCTATCCCAAGGTTGTCCAAACTTTTATGATGATTGACCCAAGGAACAATTGTGAATTCTCTTTTTTGTAGCTATATGCTTGTTCTAGTTATATGCTTGTTCTAATATTAGAAAGTTTTACCACATTTCGAAAGGTACACCTACTAAAGCAAATCAAGATACAATGTTCTTAAACAACTTACCACTTCATAATCTTCTTGGCAGGGACATCAGTCAAAGATATCAGAATCTGAAAAGCATTAGGCCAATTTAAACAAAGCAATATTTTGGCAGATTTTCTAACTGGTGTTACGCCAGGTCTCTTTCCCATGCAAAGTCATTTGGTGTCATTTTGCTTTTCTGTCTATAATGTGCAATATATGCACAAAAATGAGAGGACTTTTAGTATTTGCAATGTTTGCTAGTCACAAAACTTCAGGTGTCTTGCTTGGATGTGGATGCCATTTCCATTGTAATGAGTCAGGCAGATAAACTAATTTTCAGTAAATGGCTGGACCTGAAAAGAACGTGGCTTGCAATCATTAATTTTTATGTGTGGGGTAATCAGTAGTTGGTAACAATCCTGCCATTTACATGTGCTGAATTGAAAAGGCAGAACCATTCATAGCAATAGTTATGTTTAGACTAGTAACAAGACGAGCCAGGAAGAGATGGAGAGACATCTTTGAATGTCTTGCGCGTGGGGAAAGTGTGAACTGGAGTTTGAACTTTATCAGACACCAGACAAACCCACTCGTTAGACAAAATTGTTCTCTGCTGGACAACCTTGTTATAGTTCAGTAAAGCATTCAGCCAGCCACAAGACACAAAGCCACTGGAAACTAAATATTAGTTCTGATGGTCGTGGAACAGCTTTAATTTTATGTAATTAACCTCAAATGGGAAACACGTGCACTTTCCTCCTGTAAGCTTTTGTAGAATGATAGGCTGTTTAAGGGATAGTAGCTTTGCAAGGGGTAGGTCATACGGGAGCTGCTAAGTCTCTTTCTAAGGCCTGCTTATTTTTTTTCTGTCTCTTAGTTATTTAGAAAATGTTTTTAAAGGTGCTAATGATCATAAGTAAACTGACCTGAAGAGACATACTGAATAAACACAGATTCTTGCCATAGGTTTCTTGTAATTGTTCCTTCTGTGAACCTGCTTTTGCTGTATCTCTGTTTGCTGTTTGTCTCATTTTTCTGCTAAAGATGACAAGAAATTGAAGTTCTGGTGGGTAGCTACAAAACCAGTATTTTCATAAGTATAAGCTGCTGATTATCCTTCCTCCTTCCACCTCTTCAAGAGCAGTACAGGTTTTCGTGTGTGAGGCACAGGGAAGAAGGTGTACCACAGAGCCACCTTCCTACCCTTGTTTTCCTTTGAATTTGCTCCCTCTGTGGCTGTCGTCCCTCATGCCTAGGAGATTACCTGGCCCCTACCTTCACGTTACCTGAAAATTTATTTTTGAATACCGATATTTGACACTGGTACTACAGGAGTGTCTTATTTGATAAGTGGTATACAGATGAAGATACACTTGTTTCATCATGTATGACGACTGTGGCAGTCCCTGCTCTCCTCAGCTACATGGTGTGACTTGGGAGGGCTCTGCTCAGGACTCAGTTCGGGTCTTTTGTTTTGCAAATCTTCTTTTCATATGTGACCCCAAAGCAGTGATTTACTCCAGGTGCCAATGCTTTCTGCTATACAGCTTGTTCCTAGGATTTTCCTTTTATTTATTTATCCATTTCATTTGCAAAGAACATTTTACTGAGTGACCTGTTAATATGCACTGTTGCTGGTTTCCTCACAGCTCTAGTTGTCTTAAATACAGTTGCCTGGGTTTTAAACACTTCATTTTAAATGCTTCAGAAGTTTTGTTTATAAACTAAGTAGGTAAAACACATCAGTCATTCAAAAGAAGGACAATCTCTTTGAGATGTAAGAAATTTTTTATATTGCATATTAAACTATGAGTGAAAGAGAAGTTGAGGTTTGGGACAAAGGGAGATTGGGAAGGAGCTTAAGGTACTCCAGCTAAGTACTTGATCAAAAAGTTTTGCATATTGCAAGTCTGGATTTTAAACTACATTTACCTAGTTTTTATCTGATTTTTTTTTTCGAGAGGCAGTGCTTGTCAGAATGACCTACTGAATGAAATCGAAGTTCTGCCTGGCCCAATGTCTCACCTCTGACTGTTGCTGATGGAAGACCGTAAGACCAACTTATAAAAACATACTCACTTAGTATAAACTCCCAGCTTCTGAAAATCTTGGTCATAGGGATTGACTGAGATAGATATGGTGTCATTGTTTTTAACCACTGTTGTGAGTATTTTCTTCACAATTTTGTATAATCACTTTCTGGACCCTGGAAAACATTCAGCATCCACAAAGTCTGTGGCAAACCAAGTCTGTTTTTACCAGAAGTCTGTTGGGAGGACTGCTCCTTTCCCACTTAATACAACACTTGGACAAAAACAGAGCAAAATCTGTTTGTAGATACAGTGGAATCCTTCAGAAAAGGATCAAAATAATTTGACAAACATTTTAAAGCTGTACTAGAATTATTTTTATAATTTTTATGTAACTTGGTGACAGCAAACTACCTTTTCATAAACTATAATACGAATGGTGGCAATTATTGCTGTTGTTTTTCATTTAATACAAAATCATTTTATACAGTATGCAAGAAATCAGGAACTTTGTTTCCCATCTTTTTTGAGTATTTGCCTCTTGGCAGGAGTTTTGTATGACAGGCACTTTCCACTTTAGAGCATGTATTTTTGGATGGGAATATCTGGTAGTATTATTTAGATAGAAATAACATATTTCCAGTTATTATAGAGGTATAAAGTCAAGGTTGCTGCACTGAAGAGATCAAAATGCATATAACTGATTCTGTGAGCTCCGTAGTTTTTAAAACTTTGTAGTGAGTTGTACATCTGTCTGCTTCATGAGTTTTCTCAGGACTTGCCACCCCCGTGAGAAGAACTGTATGGATGGCATTGGTCCAACACCTGAGCTGGGAACTCAAAGTTTAAGGCTCTTACTTAAGGGAAAAAGTACTTTAAAGAACTGCTTTTAAAATAATTTAAATAAAAACAGAAACCACAGAATAAGCAAATGAATAGAAATAATTTAATACAGATACTGTGTGAAAGAAGTGAATAACTGGTAAAGATTTAACTTCTAAAGAATTTTCCAAAATGGGCTACAATAAGCCTTTTAGCATTACTTCATCCCCTCTAGCATTCTCTGTATATCTTTGCTACCTGCTCTTTAGATTTGGAGCTGTCTTTTTCCTCCCTGTTGGTATAGTATGTAGAGTTTGGGTGCCTGATGTAGGAACTCGAGTATTGCTAAATATCTATAATGGGAAGGATTAACAGGACATCCATGCAGAGGTAGAATAGGGTCTTGAGGGGAGATAGATAATTCCTTCCACTAAAAGAAAATTTAGGAGACTGTCTGCAAATTAAAGGACTGTCTTACATAACAAGTGGTAAAGCTGTGAGATAAACAAAAAATGACTAAAAAAGAGGCTCAGGGCCAGTGCCTGCTTTCCTTTTTCTGTGGCAATCACACTGAAAGACAGCAGGATTTCCCTAGTCTAATTGTGAGCAGAATTTGGCCCTCAAATGAAACAAACATCTGGAACAATAATAAGTTTATTTACATAGCCACCAACTTCCAACCCCTCCAAGGCACTCAAGGCAGTGTTCAAGAAAGCAATCACAATAATAAATAAAATAGATAAAAAATAAATTAAAGCATCATAGGACACAGAAAATATCTTGGAAGAAAATGATTTTTTCCAAGAACAACTTCAATTAAGTTGAACTAGACAATGAAGACCAATTTTTTTAGTATACAGCTGTGTTTAAAAGTCTGCAATGGGTGTGTAGAGAAAAAATATAAAAGCCAAGCGGGACATTGGAGTGTGAATTGCCTTGGAGATTAGAATATGGCAAGAGGGGAGAAGGAAAGTAATTTCAGAGTCATGGACAGGACATTCTGATTATCTGAAAGTTTTTACTCTAATTAAGATGTTTAGATAAACATTTGGCAGGCTAATTGCATTTGAAATCTAAATACAGTACCTAAAATGGAAAAATCTGACTGTAGCTAGCTGACAGCATCGGAACAATAATCTGTTTCTCTTCATTTTTTAAAAACTGTTGTTAATTAATGAAGATACATTAAAACCAAGAAGATTGCTGCTTCTGGGTGCATCCATTAATCTGCCTGTGCAAGACACCAGTATGCCTGTGTGATCACTTATGTTTGCTTCCAGTGGACTTCTCCAGTATTGCTTAATCAGTTTGGGTGAGATGTGAGTTGAAGGCTTATGCTCAGAGATTAATTTTTTTCTCAGACAAAAGTCTAAAAAGTCTTGACAGTTTGATATGATAGGACTTAATTGCACTGCAACTTGTCATAGGTAATAAGAGTAAAGAGCAGTAAGACTGTGTTGTTGCTGTGTCCTGCACAGCTCCCTCACCAACATGTTCATGGCTATTTGTTTCCTCCTACCATCTAGATGAGGATATCCAAGGATATTTTGCCCTTATGATCACATAATACATAGCTCTAGAATTTTCTTTTTTCCTTGCTTCAAACGTATAACCTTTCACTTTCCTTTGCCAGTGCATCAGACAGAAACGAGTCTTTGTTTTTAAATAGATAGGAGGCTGAAGGATTACCATAGCTACAGACTTCAGCATCCCATCAAGAGTTTACATATCTGGGCTCTAGTAAGTCACAGAAGTCAGATCTTAAGATAGGCATATTTTGATTCAAATAAAAATATAGATTTTGTTTGATATTCACCTTTCCTTCATTTAAAAAATTTATGAGAAGGAAAGACACAAAATAGAGTATCTATAAAAAACCAAAATAACTTGAACTGTCTAAACCATTTCTAAAGTATGTGATAGAGACAAAACACACAGTGGTATTTTCTGGCTTAGAGTCTGTCTTGGCATGATGTTTTTAAATCAGTCATGGCTTTGCCACATGTAGGTAATGCAGTCATATCGTACACTTGCCAATAAAAACTTTCCTAACAATATAGACCATCATGCATTCACTTAAGATCTATGTGGGAAGGGTAAATACTTTTATAAACAGAAATGTCTTCAATAGTTAGCTATAGCAGCATATGTGCACACAGCTATGTATATTATAGCCCAGCTGATAACAGTGCCTATTATTAAGGTTGTCTGACACTTTCTCATAAATAGCTGGAGGCTGTTTCATAATGACTTTGCCAAAGTTTGACCATTTGGGCTGAAATTTTCCATGCTGGGTTTCTGCCTCAGCTGGAATCTTTTTTGGAAAATTTCTGCCAAAAATGGCCAGCAATTTCCAAGAATTATGTTAAGGAAAAATGTTTTCAGCTTTTAAAATTATTTTGATCATCTTCTCTTAGAAAAGCTCTAGCATGGTTTGCTCTGGAGGAGTGATCTGAGATTTGGAAGAATGATGGCCCTTGTGTCAAGGATGTGTTTATAAATTTACTTCTGAAAATCCACCCATCGCTGATCTATTTATAATTGTGGAGGCATAGTTTGCACATTCTCAGCAGATAGCTGTTAGAGTTTGGAAGCTAAAATTTCCCAGATATTTTTCCCTCAGAAGGCAGGTCTGTTCCCTTCACACCTGCTGACTGGGCTGTGAGTAATCAATTCTTGCAGGGAAGCACTGGCCTGCATATGTGTTTGACAAGAGAAGAAATGACACACTGGGATTTTGGGGTTTGTTTCAGGCTCAGTTTCAGAAGACTCTGAAATTGTCCTGGTATTTTCCGCAATTTAACCCTACTGCAACGTCCTCAAGCAATCCAAGTCACTCATACAATTTTCCCTTGCTGCAATCTGTTTGTCTGGTCAGTCTCAGTTCTACCCCCAATCTGGGTCACCTGCTGCCTCATTTAGATGAGCCTGTTTCTCCTCCATAGGCTCCTCTTTCATTCTCTTCATCGTTTTGCCTTGGCTTCAATCTCATTGTAGTTTAACTTCTGCAAAAACTCTCTGAACAGTAGTCTCATTCACTGTTGAATTGATTCAGCCCAGAACAGGTACATCCTGTACAGTGATTTTCTTTTTTCTCCCTTTTCCTTTTCCTTTCCTCTTTCTTTTCTCTCCCCCCTCTCTCTCTCTCTTTCTCTTTTGGTACTCCATGGAAAGATTGTTTCCAACAGTTTGTAACAAAGATCTGTTTTATGGTATCTCCAATTTCATATATGGGATAGCAGAACCACATGGGACACCAAAATGGGTGACTTAGGATACTGTGTGGTATATTTATTTCTGTATTCAAGGCAGTAACAATATAGAGATTTTTTAAAATTGTGTTTCATATCATGAAGAAAGACTTAACTAAGATGTCAGCAAAAAGCAAAAATATAGATAGTTATATTAGTCTGTCTTCCATTTAACAGTATTTTCTGTACAGCATACTTCTCATCTTAAATAAGAATTGTTGATGTTATATTTAAATTTCAGGTTTACAGACTCAGGGACTCTGTACCATTTGCTCTCTGTGGACCACCACATTTGTGGAAAAATAGGAAAAAATGCTTCAGGACTATAAGAAACTACCCTTATCATGCAGCTATCCACGGTTTATAGGGATAATCTTGTTAGCAAAGAGTAGTACCTACATATTCTACCAATATTTTTTGACCTGTCATCAAATACGTGGTGGTGAAATATTCCACTAATCAATTAGCTAGCTTGGAGCACCTAGTTGGCTGATTCTTTTACTGCTGAGCTAGATGGCATCAGGTGAGCTAGTTTCTGGAAGGAGTGAGGGATGGATAGCTAGTAACCACTGAGAAAATTTTCAATTACCCAGATATCCTGCTCAAAATATGTGGCTGGAATAAGGAAGAAATTATCTTTAAAATAGGATTTCAGGTACCCTATTTTGAGAGCATCTTGGGTCACTCAACAAGTTAGTAGATAAACAAGTTGGTGCATGCATCATTTCGCTTTGAACAAAGAGTGAAGAAGGGTGCAATGGTATTCAGAGAAGCAGTGGATGAATAACAGCTGTCCTAGGTGCCAGTGCCTTATACAGAACATAAGCTTGTGTAACTGGGTACGGGATGCTGGCAACACAATGATCAGCCAGTAGTTTGTTGAGACAACGAAGTAGGCACTAGCTTTGGCTAGGGAAGGAGCATAAACTAACTAGGAGGGCTCTGACCTTTTTGAATGCTACCAGGAAAGGGAGATTTCATGTCTTACTTTGCCCTCCTGATAATGCTTTATTAACCCTGTCCAAAGGCAGCTGCTGTGGATTTCCCAAGCATTGTGGGCACTGCGAAGTAGACTGGGTCCATAACGATGTAGCCAGCTCTTTAAATAGGTCAGTAACTAAGCTGTAGAAAATGATGTGGCATGCTGCCTCTGCAGTTATTGACAGGTGAAATATAGCCATTTTATCCTGCTGTTTCATCTGAGTAGAAATACTTTGTTGGTCTATACTGATCGCTGAAGAAGGGAAGAATATATATTTAACATGTAGCCATGATCAAAGTTAGGATTGTTGTGCCAATGAAATTATGAGCGTGGCAGGGAGTCATTTATCCAGCCAGAAAGACTGTCAAAGAATGGGACCTCCAATTTCACCAGGATGTTTTTGGAAGTTGGTTGTGCCGTGAGCATCCACAGTTAGGTCTGATAAAACTGGAGTGAGTTTTTCAAGGAACAGGACCTTTGCTGCATGTAAGGATCAATTGCTGATGGCCCTGTGGCATTAGGATGAGGTCAGGAATCTGTTAAGCACCAGATCTGTGGGTGAGCTAGTTGGTAGATCTCCTATGGTCTCCAGAGGGGTAAAAAAAAAAATACGATGGGCTTTTAGAAGACCTGCCACCATTGTAAACTAAGACAGGCAGGAGTATTCAAAAGACTGAGCTGAATCGACTGCCTGAAAAAAATTTATACTGAGTTAGGAGTAACATGTAGGAGGCCTGTGGTCTTCTACTAGACTGATAAAGTCTAGTAAATGCCTGATAAAGTTGACCCTTCCTGTTTGCATTCACTCATATCTCTTACCATAAGCTTGCATCTTCTAATAATGCATGTGAAAGCTGACCCAGTAGCACAGGCACCTGTAATCTTAGCATTCTTCATTTTTGGGAACTTGAATTTTGTCTGAAATATGAACACCAGAGACTAAGTGAGAAAGAGAAGTAGGAAGCAAGATTGGCAGGACTGTGATCAAGGAAAGAGATGAAAGAGAGAGACAAATAGCAGTGTCCCTGGCACGGAGGATAACCCCATCTGATAAATCTGTGGGAAAGTCCTCCTACCCTTACTCATATTTTTTTTTTCTCCACTTTTCTAAAGTACTGACAAGAAATTCAAGGTCAGCTGTTCTGTAAGGGACATCAAGGAGAAAGAGCAATAATATGATTTAGTATGTAGACTCTCATGAACTTTAAATCATTTATCTTGTGAAGGGGACTGAGTTCATGATTTTTTTCAATGGGTATTAGGCAGTACTATTTCTGTTTTCTCTTTTCTTACTGACCACAATCTCCACTTCTATGTTTTTCAGAGCTGTGTGGGAAAAAGGAAGGTATCCGATGATCTCACTGCCAGGCAGAGCTCATCAGTCTGTTACTGATCTTTCCCTCCTTGAGATATTTCCCATGGCTTCCACAGGAGGAAGCTCTCTTTTGATAAAGTCTGAGCAGCTCAGTGGTTCAGGAATGCCACCAGCCACCAGTTTCCAGGGTTAACAGACAAGTTTCTTAATTTACATGTGGGAGTAAGATTCAGTGCTTGAACACCAAGAAATGGAAACTGATATGGTAAACCTTTGTTATAAAATAGCTACAGTTTCAATATAAGATAAAAGATCTGTTATGCATGTATCAAGGAGATGAGCCAGTAAGCCACCAAACAGGATATACCTTCTACTTTTCTGCCTGGCATTACTTCTACATAACACAAAGCAGAGAAGATAAACCACAGCCCCCACCAGGGTGCAAAAATTCAGACAGCACTTTACCAACATCACTGATGAGACGTCAAAGGTATCAGATATACCAAGTGCTGCTAGGAAGTGAAAAAAATACTAAAGGTTTGTAACATTTACAGCTTTTTAACAGATTTTAGTCTTAAACTTGGGCCTTTTGAAAGGCTACGTGAGAGTTTAATCAGAAATGGGCTTTATGCTTACACTGCTGGCTGGATTTCTTCAGCCTTGTCCTTTCTGTCTTGGATGAATAAGACAAGAATAAGATCAGATACTGGGAGGATGAGACAAATTTGTAGTTACCACGTGTTTGGAAATACAGTGACAAGAGATGTAGGCCTGTGTTTCAAATTAGGATGCATAATGATAGGTGCTTTCATGACTTCATTTTGCACCTTTCAGGATGAAATTTTGTTCCATCAAACCTTAACTTTGGGGCAGGAGGAAGTGTTACATTAGCCAGGGAAACTGAATATTGCTCTTAGCATTCTCCATGTTTAAAATCAATTTCCTCTGTAGCTAAATACATTTTGCTCTTATGAGGTTCTGATTGGTACTTGTGAAGGTTATTTTTTGCTGCAGATGTGTGTAATGGGCACAAGACATGACCTATCATAACTGAACAAACTCTGAGGGATCCCATTAGCACCTTGTAACAATAAAGAAATGTCCTTTTTTTTTGGAAATGATTTCAGGAAGTGTATTCAGTAAGAGATAACATATTTAAAGCAGCATATTCAGAAGGGATCACCTTGCACTCAGTGGTCAAGAGGGAGTAGTAAAACATTTATGAGCACAAAATTGTTACAGTTAAAAACTTAGCAGATGAAAGCTTAAGTCTAGGAGTTAAAATACCTTTGAATAAGGTCTGTAAAGTACTGAAGACAAGAAAACATTTCCACAGAAGCAGTCTTAAAAATTATTTTCTTTTTGGACATGTGTGCAGAAAAATATCCTGGAAAAAGTAATAAAATTTTTTGTGAGATTTTCAATAAAGGCAAATTGGTATCGATTGAGGCAAGTTCAGTTTGGGAGAAAACGTAATAATAGATCTCTGTACCATTATGGAAAGAAACCCCCAGCATGAAGGGTGAAACATCCCATGTACTCAGCAGTGCCTTCCGTGAACACATATTCCAGACCAGGTCTTAGACCTGGTGCAGTGATATTAATCAGCCCAGGCTGTGGTACAGATATGTTGCAATGAGAATAACACACTGCCTAACATACTCTACAAATAAATCCTGTTCCTCTGAGGTGAAGTTTGCAACACAATAGCAAATGTTTTTTAAGAAGAAGGAGGAAAAATGGAGCCCACACTGACAGTATAACCCACATCTTCTCTATACCTTAAATTCACTCTATAAGGGGGGATGTTTATTCCTGCTGAAACACATAACGCTTGCCCAGATAATACCTCTGAAATCACAAAATACTGCCTGAGCCGAGGTGATGCGCAGAGCTAGTGTAATCAAAGCACTTTGGCTTTTCCAGCCAAGGGCAGACAGGTGAGTGACATGGGGAGTATTCATACCCAAGCACCCTTGATGCACTAGCCTAAATGATTACTTAACCATTTGCATCACAGCTCATGAATCTAGAGCCAGAGCAAGAAGCCTTACCCGCTTTATTGTCTCACACCCTTGAAATGTCTGTAAGCAGTCCAGTTTATAGTTTGTGTTATGCAACCTTAAAGTTACTTTGGTCAGGGATTGTGTCTTAGTGTTATGGAAATTTCTGGGCATACTGATGGCACTATGGCACAAGAAAATTGAAATAGTTTTCCTATTGTTAAGCCTCGGATTTTTTTCCTGACAATTTCGGTCAAAAAAGAGTAACCTGAAATGTCATTGTCCATCACTCATACAAAACTAGAAATCTGAAGTCTAAACCAGTGACTCTGTTGATGACATTTGGAACATTTTCTTCATTTGTTTTGGCTCATTATACCTCCCACATAGCTTGACTTACAGGCTCCAACTATGTTTGATGGAAATGTCTTCTAGCAGATACTTGTTGAAATAGCAGTGACAGTTAAGGTGAGTAGGAATGCATAACAGCAGCTTATCATGAGACATTTTGAGAAGTATGGAAGATGTTAGCATACAGCTCATTAGAGCAAAGATCTAGAGCATTAAACTATCAAAAGCATTAAAGAAGGGAGATATATGAACATGTGTGTGTTACACACACACACACAAATGCACACACATATGCACTCCTCCTGCAGGAGGAAAAACTGGGGAATTGGCCTGGAGTAAGCAGAGGGACAGCTAGATTGGTTCAGCTGCTGGGTCACAGCCAGAAAAGGACTGGAGAACTATAATGCTTTAAAGCCTTTTTCGTTTGAGAAACTTTTGTTCCAGCTGAAATAGTATGGGATGGTTTGTTCTTTCTGGGGACCTGGAGATGCTCTTATTTGTTAGGGCATGAATGGAAATTCACACCTTGAGAAGCTCACTGGGGAAGGAGACATATCTGGAAAGCAACTTTATGGTTTGTTTCTAATTGCTCTCCTGTATCTACCTTTAGGGCTGACTTCCACATCGTAGGGAAAGGAAGACAGTGAAAATGGGTGATGTGGAGTGACTCTATCTGGTATTAGGGAACTATAACTACTGCCATTGCCTTCTGTAGGCAGATCTAGCCCCTAAGTGTTAAGTCATTTGTCATCAAAGGTCCATCATTCTGGTAAATAAATTAGAGAAACAGCATGACTAAAATCACCTGCTTTGTTCTGTGACTGATTCTGTGTTTGAGATTCACCACAGCAAAACGTCAAACCACCAAGAAAACAGCATTTTCTTGAGGAGAACTTATTCTTGCCTCATTGGATCTTTTTCCATCAGGGTATGAATGTCCCTCTGCAGCTGGTCACGCAGACAGCAACTTAAATTCAAGGCCTTCAGGATCAGCCACTGAACTAGTCCCGGGTACTGAGGTGAGCATTGCACAATAACTATCCCTTTCTAAACTGCTGTGTCTTTTGAAGGACTGTCACTGATGAGGATAAAAGCAAAGACGACAACTTTTCAGCCAGCTCTGTCCTGGAGAACCTACTTCTGACATGAGTAATCTGGAAAACTCACTGCTTCTAGACTGCACAGAAAAATACATAATTCTTCTCCCGGGAGCAATGCAGGGGTAGAGAGAGGATGGAAAGAAGAAGGAATTTAAAGATAAAATACCTGAACTGACATGGGGTTGTAGAGTGGAAACTGGATGGGCTTTCAGCTTGTTTCTGTCAGCGCTTTATGCAGTAAGAAGTTGTACTGAGGAATACTGAATAAAACACTTGGGTAGGCAGCAGGACCAAAGCAAACTCTGAACAAAAGGAAATTGATGAAAAGGCAATGAGAATGTAGAGGGAAAGAGGAGACATGAGAAAGGAATAGTGTCACCGGCAAATTCAGGGTACTTATTAACCAAGCATTCTGAGTGAATTACAAGCATTCTGTGACTGAATTCCAGCAGCAGATACAACTTTTTCGAATCTTTTCTGCAGCTAAAGGTATTTCAGAATTTTTTTAACTACTGGTTTTACCAAAAATTAAAAAAAAAAAAAAAGAGAGAAAGAAAGAAAGAATTCTAGTAACTCCCATCTTGTATAAGCTACCCCGATTCCACAAAAATGCACAGCATTGTCCTAGGGCTGGGCTGCTTCAGACTTTGGCTTTTAGTGAACCTTTTTCGATATTTGCGGATTATTACATAAAACTCCCATTTATTACAGAGATCCAAAGAAATGGCCTTTGACCACAACATAGTCTAGTAATTGCATACATGGAAATACACATATCTACTCATGAAAGCAAAACCTCCAGTTCCCTACGAAGTTAATTTTTGAAAGGAACAAAGACTGCAATTTAGGGATAGTGCCAAGTTATTTCCTTTCAAGGTTGTAACCTACTGTAAATATGGAAAAAACCCCACTTTTTTTCTGATGCTCTAAGAACATAACAGCATATTTAGCCAATTAAGGTAGATTAATTCAAAGCATTGTTGATTTATTAACTCAGTTCCAGTCAAGACATCAAATGAATACACCAATAATCAATTCAAAGTGTTATCAAACTATTCATTCTCGAAAATACTAAGTTTGAGACATCATAACATTGTTTACAAATCTTGCTCAAAGAACAGAATAAAATTGGTCAAGTGTTTTAGAAGTAAATTAATTTCCTTTGGAACAATATTTATATGCTGTTGTAGCTACATATTACTTATTGTTGCAGGTTATACCCCTGAATGCTGGCTCCTTAATTGCAGCCTTTGTAATACACTAAACTGCTCTCATTTCCCTTACAGAATAGAGTATTTATCCAAAAGTAAACATTACACTTCCACAATTCATACATGATTTAATGTTCACTTACCTAAAGCAGTACCATCCAGGCATCCTTTCATTCAAGGTCACATACAGTCACAACCCCACCTGAATATTGTTAAAAGAAAGGAGGATGGGAGAGAAAAAGGCAGGTAATTTCACCCAATTAAAAAAAGGAAACAAAAGATGTTTTTTAAATAGAAACTGTTCAGCTTAAAAGGCCTCTCTAGTCCTGTAGTGTCAAACCCCACATTGCTGATCGGTGGCCACATGTCTACTTAATATCTTGATGGTGAAGGTTGGCCCTCTGAATATTTGTCTGATCAGACTAGTAGTAGCTATTTAGCCAAGAAAAATGCCTCTTTTGCAATTAAATAAAACAATCCACTTAATTTACCTCATCATACCTGCCTAGAAATCCACACAGTAAATAGTAAATCCTAGACTTTAGCAACATGTTCCAATCTTTGTCAAAATAAGATAAGATTGACTGTTAGTCAAGCCTGAAAAGTCCTTCTCAAACTGAAGATTCTTACAATATTAATTATAAAATTGAAAAACAAAATGACTACCAGAAAATGAAAAAAACCAGTGAAAATCCAGCATGGAAACATACAGACTTTTGACACCTATTTCAGTATCAGCTGTCAGCATTTGCTGGTCAGATGGAGAAATGTTATCATTGGTACAAGACTCATAAACTACCAAGATGCACACAGATTTTTTGGCCTCAGTAAACTGCCAAGCTACTTACTGGCAGGTCAATTCAGGAGAAGGAAAATTATATGCTTGGAAACTGCATTTTTAAATCCAAAGCAAAAATAGAAAAAAGAAAAAAGATTTTCTAGTCAAACCATAAATTTCTGTAGCTGTTGTAATCTTATTACAGTGACTATGATGATTTGTTGAAACATAAATGTCAGCTGTAATATTTAAGGCACTGTCCAGTAGCATGTTGGACTCAAACAGCAGATCGGCCTACTAGAAAATAACCATTGCTCTAGGCAATCACAAGCAGTTAATCTAAAACCCAAATGTATTTGAAATATAGTAATACAATCACCAAAACCACAATGTACATATCTGGCCATGGATTTTTTTGGTTTGTTACTGTGGAAAAAATGGAAATAGTTAATTTTATTTGATCAATTGATTTTCAGATCAGGACAGCTACAATGTCTGGCAATTTGATGTTGACCTGGTGACATCAGTAATTGCTGCTCTACAGCAAAAATGTTGTAATTACAAACTAGCTGTTCAGTAGGCAGGTTGAATGACTTGGTCAGGTTTGTTCCTACAGCGAGTATATGCATTCTCAAATTGCAAAACACATTATGCTTGCAAATATTATAATAAGGCACAAACAAAATGGGAATCTGAACCATGCTTTTATTTGCAGTTAAGGGTTGAGACACAAAGAAGAAGTTGAAGTATGGGAAAGCCTAACAGCTGTGTCTTTTCACTGGTAGAGGAATTTGTGTAGATTCAAGTAACTCTAACATTCAGAGTGAGTAGTAAGTTTTCTCATGAAGGAAATAAGAGTGAAAAATGGAATACTACAATGCATCATTATGTTGTGCCAGACTCCTGTAAATCCAACACTTTTATAGTATGCTACACAAAGTATTGCTTCACTTAATAAAAATCTGTGAGTTCAGAGGTCATCACTTGCAGTCCCAGCACCCTAACTAACATTATTATTAACATAACCTGACATTATGTTTACAGTAAATTAGAAAAATTCACTGTAAGCACAGGCATAGGAACTAGGGAGAAGATTTCAACTGAAACCACGTGGCATCCTTTCTAGGTTTTACTAAAGCAGAAACCAGTTATTTTCATCTGTAAATCTCCATGGCAAGCTGAAGTGAAAGAAAATATACATTTCATAGAATACCAAGTGCAATAGATCAGTGGAAAATAACTCAGAACTGTGTTCAGTCTTCAAACAGCACTCCAGAGGAGCCCTTGGTGGTCAGCCAAAGGATCTAGTTTTCAGTTTGTCATACTTCCCACTGATTTTCAGCTGGTCTTCCACAGTTTCTCTCCCCTGCCCCATCATGTTTCTTTTACTTTTGTCTAATGCTTGTTGCACTTTCCAGAAATAGATGTAGACCAGTCAGGGCATCAATCCACTTAATGAAGAGAAGAGGTGAGGTCAGGCTGTGCTTTATAGAATAGTCATTTATGGATTAACAAGGAACACAGCATCTTCTTTTTTTTTTTCGTGACAATGTTCTTCCATTTTTCAAGTGCCTGCACTTCTTTCCCACATGCAAAGTCAATAAATTTTCAGAACTCACCTGTTTGGATGGACTGGATTCTAAACATCACTGGTTTAAAGCAAGTAATGAACATATACTTTCTTCAGAGGCCTCCTGTCTTCCCATAGTCAATAGCAGCCTTAACAATACTCCAAGAAGTCTGCTTTTCTTTTTTGTTGTTTTTCTGTAACAGTGACACAGAATCTGTGGCTGACACAGCATAGCTGTGTTCACTTCAGTGCTCTGATCTCTCAAAAAGAGATTCCTAACCTCTCTGTAAGTCTCTGATAGTTTTATAACTGCATTTAATACCTCTATTAAGCAACATTATGAAACCACTTGAAGCATCAAATTTAGAGGTTCCTACCAGAAAACCATCCACCCTTATTATTTCAAGCAGTGCCCTTTCAGCATTACACTCACAATTTTCATACTAGAGGTCAGTGCCAGGAAAGGAGTAAGTGTTGCCTCTTCACTCGAAGACAGATTTTGCTTTTGTAATTTTTAAGCAAAACCAGGTGACCTAAAATACTAAACAAACCTGAACTCTGCAGAAGCTTGAGAAGCTCTGTTTCCTTTTCCCACTGCAAACCGCTCTGACTGCTAAGAACTCCTGGCGCAGTCTGAGACAAAGCTTATTGACCAAGTATGGCCAGGACCTCTGTCATAAACTCTGGTCCACAGCTAACTTGTCCCTCTGGAAGCAGCACTTACAGAGATCTTTCACCATTCAGAGGCCCCTTGTACCCCTACATACTTTTGTCTCCACCACAGTTGACACCTTGCTTCATAGCAGTCCTGACAAGCAGCATTACTGACTCCAGGTCTTTTGAATTCATCTTGTATTGAGAAGTTGGGTCAAAAACTGGCTGGGCGGCCGGGCCCAGAGAGTTGTGGTGA
>NW_008794595.1:1818328-1883548 GCF_000699145.1 Aptenodytes forsteri | reverse complement strand
GGGTGTTGGTCTCTTCTCCCAAGTAACTAGTGATAGGACGAGAGGAAATGGCCTCAAGTTGTGCCAGGGGAGGTATTCTATGATTCTATGATTCTAAGTTTGTGGCAGCATTGTTTTCTGTCAGGGGAAGTTCCCATCAAAGGTGTTTGTCGTCTCTATTTTTTTCTGTATATTTGTCTAGGATGTGAAATAGTAGCAAACCCTCCCCCCCCGCGAAATGTAAAATAATAGTATTTCATTTTACCCAACCACAGCAAAGCAAAAAGATCAGCAACAGGTTTAGAGGTGACAGATCCTATCTTCTACGTAACAGAAAAATTACAGTTTATTGTGAGGGAGTTAGGCTTTCAGATTCTCTATATATGTTCAAGGCACTATTATTATTACCAATAAACTCCATATTCTGTGAGCATCGTCTTTTGAAGAACACTCAGAAGAATGTGTACTCCAAAACACACATTAAATGAGGAGAAAGGAAGGTGTTGCTGGTAGTTTCCAACTGAAGAAAAAAATCCATTAACCTGTTTTTGAGGAATAATCTACCTAACAATTTGGTGACCTAAGGAAAGCAAGAATTACAGCATTCTCTCATTGTTCATAAGCTTCTGTTTGCTTTTTCCTAGAAAAAGAAAACACAAAAACCCTTCAGAGCTTTCCTCACTGACATGCTTTGTTATTATGAAGTTGGATAACACTCTGAAGGTGTTATCAAGGTGTTATAATCTTGGATGACAGATTGGAGCCTCTGTTCTAAAATATGCATTTCCCAGGTGTATCTCCTTGCAGTGACAGAGCTCAGGTGCTTAGTTTAGGAAAAAAAGAGAAACACCCCCCCAAAAAAAATCCCAACCCCCAAAGCTTTACCTGGCTAGTAACATCATTCCTGATGGTCCATGACATCAAAACTATTGTCCCGAAAACTCTACCAATTTTCAGAAATACCAAAGTTGGTAATCTAAAGCACTAAATTGTTTGACAGTAACCTAATAAAACCTCTACTAATCTTTTAGATGGTTAAACCTGAGAGATGATTGTATGCGTGTGCCTACTCAGCTTCATTCAGTGCTGTTTTCAGAAGCAGAAACAAGCACATGCTGTTGCCTTGGTCTTTCTTAAGTATCTGAGGAACACATATGAGAATCATGCCTTCAAACACTAGACATTCTTTAAGAATACAGTTGGATGAAATGATGCGATGAGCTGGGAGCAATATTTTACCACTGAATTACTGCTTGAAACCACATTGATGGATTCCTTACAGAAATTTTTGGAAAGCATGGGTGAAAAGCAGTCATAAGCTACTGTGCACTTAGTAATCACTGTGGCTTCTCAAGCAAAAACAAAGGTGAAAGATAAAACTGCGTGCTTTGTTGCTTTAGTAAGCACAAGGACTGTGTGCTCACATATCGTAATGGTACTTAAATGGAAGTCTTTTGTAGTCAGTTAATAAAATGGATTATAAGTTCTATCTATAAAATTGGCTGGACACCCAAATTGAACTCATACTGTGTTTTCTCTAGAACATCATGTTTAAAATATTATATGCAAAAAAGGACTCATCTATTTCTTCTTATGGATCTGTTTTCCCTTTTATATAGTCTACTGTTGAATGGCTTTTGTGTCACACCAGTGAAAAGATAGTCCAGGCTCAGTGAACAGCTAATGCATGTTATGAAGATCTTAGAAGGTCTAAAGCACTTTGCAATTGCAGAGTTTCTCTAATGGGTCACCAAAATATATGATGCAGTTAAGAGAAGCAAAGCCTCTTGGAGGGATTTTTTTATGGTCCTCTGGACACTAGCTTATGAGAAAAGTTGTTCTGAATAGCAGGAAGCCTCCAGCCAGTCTTCCAGCAAGAGATCTGAGTTTGTTCCTGCTCTCTTCATGGCACTCGGAAGGTTTGCAAGATGCATCTGGAAAGGAATTGCTGGCCTTTGGTTCACCTGCCAGCTGTATGTCCTTTTGCTTTATTTTGTAGTTCCAGTAAGGAAAACGGTATCTGAATGGTTGGTTTACCTATTTATGAAATGCCAGAAAATACTAGGGAGTTGTAAGGATGAATAAAGTTTGGTTCCTGCAATATTTTTTTTTTTTAAATAATACTGTAGTAAATGGTATTATTACACAAGAAAGGGTTTCACCCTCTAGAGGAACGCAACATATTTCTGAAATCAGAACTACTCTTTAAAAAAGACAGCACTTCATGAGAACTGGAAGAGCACACCATAAGTCTAGGGTTTTGCCTCCAACAGTGTGCAACATTTGGTGTCTTGGAGGACGATATGCAGCCACCAGAAGGAACAGTTTGATAATGACATGCCAATGGCAAAAGTTTCTTCATAACGTGAGAGATATGGTGAATAACCTTATGGAAAAGCTCTTATTGTAATTGTATTTGAGTTTTCTATAAAACAGTATCACTAATGTAAAACAGAGAGATCTCACCAAAATTTAACAAATATCTTATTGTCAAGGCCCTCTACTTCCAACACTGGATACAAAAGTATTAAGAGAACCCACTTTTTTTACCATGTGCTATCTATTCTTTGTGGTTGCAGAGAAGATAGTGAACCCCAGAGATGAATGCCTTCCTGCAGGAATTCACATAAAGGAGCTGTTGATGAGAGCACAGTGTGGTCCTGATGCCTGTAGGTTAATGGAGAAAAGCTCCCTGAAAAAAATTTCTAACCATATAGGGAATCATGATCCACAAATGAAGAGCTTCTACAGCCAGGACTTAATCCAGATTGTAAATCACTCTCAAAGTAATTATTAAAAAGCACCCTATGTCATATGTATTATGGAAACAAAGATAAAAAAAAAGAGGGACATCAAGAACACCACAGTTAGATTGCAGGTAAAAACTCTACTCATAAGGCCAAACCCTTCTATCAATGATGTATATAGACTAATTGTCTATACCCCTTTCTCTCACTGCTTTCCTAGAGGTATTAACCTTACCTCTGAACTAAATTTCATCTGAAACTATTTCATCCTGGTTTTTATTGCCCTTTTCAATGGAATATTGGAAAATGGTGGAAAGATGAATGAGATCAGCCAGATAAACGTGTTTTTCGGTGGAGAAACTGTCTTGGTTATGACCCAGAAACTGTCCTATTTGTGGAGTTATTTAAAACAAAGACAAAGATGTGATTTAGGGAACTGTGAAAGAACTGGAAATCAAGGCAGAGTTTAACTGAGACTGAACCACACACAAAGGTTTTTTTAATCCTTTATTGGTTTTATTAATCCTCGTAGTTAAAAAAGCAGGATTTTCAGGGTTGTTGAATATTTTGTCCAGTATCACGATCAGAGCAAGTCATGGATATTTAGTACTGTTTCTGCAGAAACTGTAGAGCTAGAAAAGGTACAAAGAAGGGTCACAAGAATGATCAGAGCTAACGTTAAATAGATTAGGGTTTCTTCAGCTTGAAGAAAAGAAAACAGAGGACTATAAAATCTCGGTGTCTATAAATCTTGAATGACAAGGAGAAAGTAAGTTCATTATGTTTTGCAATTTAAGAACTAAAGAATATTGAATAAAATTACCATTTAAATGGCTTCATACAAATTGAGCTATATGTTCACACGAAACATAAATTGTGGAAGAGATTGCTATGGGGCTCAAGTATCCCTTCTAGAAGGGATTGGGCAAATTGCTGAGTGTTGGGTCTGGCAGAGGCCGATAAACCTTTAGTAAACACACGATGTCTGTCTTCAGACATGTAAGTCTTCAATCCATTGATTTTTGGAAACTATCTGTCTATGAGGAGAGCACTCAGTTCACAGTCTGTTCTTATTCTCTTTTCTGGCTGTTGATGGAGATAACGGAGAAGATGAAACGTTGGTGTGACCCAATATGGCTGTTTCTGAGTTCACATGTTTTTAATGTTTCATGGAATAGACAGAATATCGAAGAAGTCAGTGGTCACATAAAGCACATGTGCATGGATAATTGCTATAGTGCAGTTTTAATCATAGATTCTTTCTTCACGGTGGTATAATTTTCACAACTCTGTTAGAAGTTGCCAAAGTGTGTGTGTGAGGAAAAAGGGGGAGGGAGGAGGAAATGCTGTCCAAAGCAGACTTCCAAGGTGTTCTGAATTGTCCCTGTCCCTCTCTATTGATCATATAGGGACACAAATCCAGATCCTCTGAATCTGTCCGAAAGAAGATGCCTAAAGTAACTTAATATAATTGGTGTAAATATTCCTCCAACAGGCTATGTTTGGATGTTCCAAGTACTACTAGCTAGGGCCATGGTTTCCTATGTTTTCTGGGCAAGTTACCTCCTCTGTCAATGCTGCTTCCAAGAAATAAGATCACAGTAGGTTTTTCCTTCGTATCAAGGATACGAATCTCTTCTTTTAATCCTTTTCTCAACATTTCTACATGGAAATGTGAAAGCACAGTCCTGTGACATTTGCTGCCAGACTAACATAAGCAAAGTGCTGACATTGTTAAAATAATAAGAATAGCCATTTCCTTAATATGAAAACTAGGTGCCTGCCCATAGTCAAATAGATTAAGTAGGTTTTGACATTAATTTTCTTGTAGAGTCAGTGTCTGAAGGCACAAATAGGCAAGTGGGGTGTCTAGTTTGGGTTGTCGTAAGCAAATACCTCCTACACTCAAACCTGAGAAAAATAATGCATACTGCTAAGGGCTTCTAATCATGAACTGTGATGCCAGACAAATACAAATTTACCAAAATATCATACCCCATTCAAAGAAAAGCAGTTTGAGTGGTGCAGATGAGCCTTTGGTTCAAAGTTATGTGCAATAAAAAACCACTTTATAAACTATGGTCTTCTTCCCCCTACCCTGCCCCTCTCCCCTGAATGACATCATTCTATTGATGGCAAAAGCTTGGTGTGAGTATATGAAAAATAGGTTGAACAGGAAAAGAATGTATTTTCAGTAAAACCAAAACCCATGTACCACAAGTAGAACTGAACATCAAACAAACTACAATAATCTAATGCATAACAAAGAAACATGAGACGCTTTATCAAATAATTTCCTCTGACAACTCCACTGAAGCTAAAATTACGTTAAGTGTTTGAAAGAAATTCCAGCATGAACTTAGTAGAGAAAATTAACATTTAAACACAGGATATCCACCAAAGTCAGGCTAGATAGAGCCATAAAAATGGGTGGTTCTCCAAAGCCAAGCTGCTATTTTTCATTTTAATAATCTCACAATCCACTGCATATGTGCAATTCCTGCTTTGGAGTTCAGTGTGTTAGCAGAGAGATTGCTGGCTTCAAGATTAGTTTTCATATGATTTTTCCAGGAAAAAGAAACAACTGCTGAGACACGGTAGTCTGCAGATCTAAGTCCAGCTCCTCATGTGCAGCAGACCAATGCCAGGTACATCAAAGATCAAGAGTGGCATAGTTAGTTGTCTGCCATTTTGCACCTTTTGGCTCTAGAGGTTTCCAGCCTTTTAGAGTAAAATATCTCAGCCTTAGTACTTGAACAAACAGGCTCTTTAGGGAACTATTTGGCTGATGAAGGTCAACAGAGCTTAACACCTCTTTCCTTGTTTTTTACCTCTTTGCTCCTGCCCAGCTTACTCTCTTCATTAGAGTGCTGTAATGCAAAAATATTTTATTTACCTTTAAGTGATGTAGAGTTAGTTTTGTTCTGAGTTCATTATTGCTCTGAATATTGCCTATAGGAGTAAGACAACTGTTATATCTGCTTCAGTTTGCCTAAAAGTATAAAATATTTGCCTTATTAGCATTGCTGATGTCCATGCAGAAACAGCTGCGTAAGTGCTTTGCTGCTTCTCACCAGAGCTCAATAAATTAATTTGGAAGCTTTTATGGTGTATTTCAGAGAGGAAGACCAGATGAAAATATAAGGAACCTACCCCCCTGGTGCTAAATACCAACTGAAAACTTTTGTTTGTAAAATATGTGTTTAGCCATGCCTAATGAGCATGGGATATATAGTTTTAATGTAACTGTGGAACTGAGTGGCCAAAAAAAGTGGGCTGCAGGGAAGGGCTGGGAATAAGAGTGTGCCAAAAACTTTCCCTCCCCTTTGTGCCCCTGCCAACAGGCAGACTGTGCAGTGCTGGTTCTGAGGCAGCAGCCCTATTCTTCTCAAAGCCTTCAAGAAAAAAGGCTATTAGTGTAATCCCAGCTGGATAAGCCAACCTGCCTAGCAAGGGTACAGTGAGAAACTCATGCCTTATTTGTGGCAAGAGCACCAAAGCAACTGATGCAGCCTGCAAACCTTTGCTCCAGTGGAGATGTGAAGGTATTAATAAATGGGAGTTAGAAAGACAGAATCTGGTCCTAAGTAAATATTGTTGCCTCACCTATTTGTTTTCCAACCCAAAGGAACAGAGATTTCAAAGCTGTGTTATTAGGACGTAATCTGTAAGTCAGATCCTCTGAGGCACTTTCTGTACCAGCTGCTATCCTCTCCGTTCCAAACAACAGATATTACAAATAAAAAATATTTATTTTGTTTGGGGCTTTCCCACAGACTATTTTTAAATAATGACTTTTGAAGAACTGTGCTGGCTGTGTTTCAACTGCTCGCGAGTTAAAGCCATGAGGATTCTTGTTTTAAGCTCTTTACTTCTCAGTGAGGAAGTAAGAATGCCTGGGCAAGTTTTGTGTTTAGCTGCCCAAGAGAAGAAGAGAATGTCAATCCCACTGCCACCCCCTTACACTACTTTGCAGCATCTAATAGTCCATGGGTCATGTAAGCACAGTCATTACAATATTATGCTCTCAGTTCATGTCTAGTTACAGGGCAAAATGGAGAGTATCTGCATGTTTGATTCTAGCTTCTGAAGACAAGCAGAAGGCAAGCAGGCTATTTTCACTAGTTTCACAGGCAGTGTGGACCATCCCTTATCACACAAGAAGCAGCTGGCAGACATGGTGGTAAAGCATTTGGTACTGGGCTGATTCATGTTTCTCCACTCTTCCTTTCCTCCATTATGGAAGGCAGGAGCTACGGCTCTGGTGTGTGTTGCAGACTCACCGTCCTTTCCCAGCTCCGTTTGGGAAAACTGTAGCTAGCACAGGCTGGACAGCGAGCCTCTGGTAAGGGAATGTGTCACATATGATATCTTAACACATAACAGACTGTAAGCTTCTTTCTGAGCTGAAACCTAAAAATACCTAGAAGTGACCCTACATCTCAGAAGTGTGAGGACATGAGGTTTGCAGTAAGCCTGGACTTTGGGAAAGCGTACAAGAAGTTTTGTCACAAAAAGAGATGTCAGATACCTTTGCCTCAAAGGTATTCCCAGAGCTCATCTCACATTGTTGGAAGGAACAACTCACAACTGTTTTTCCCATGGGTCAGTTCTGCAGAGCATTTGCACACATGCTTATGAGACCTAGTATTCAAAAGGCTTCTGACTCCAGACTCTGTAGAATTTGACAGCTGGAACAAGGATTCTTTTGTCTAAAATGTTAATGAAGTCTTGGCTGCTGTTGGTATATTTTTGATAACAAAAGATTTGAACATGAATTTGGAAGGAGATGGAGATAATAGGAACATAATCAGTGATTGATGGCATGCAATGTAAGACCATGTAATAGAAAACCTCTTAAAGGTCCCACAGGATAGTAAATACAATGATACGGATAGTAATCCAAAATGTTAATAGGGTTTTTTTTAACTTATGGAGCAGGAGATGGAAACACAGTTACATTCTGCACAACTTCAAGAATTTTGGAGAAAAGTAATTGCTAGATTTAATTTAATATTGAAGTTGGCCTTTCCAATGGACTCCACAGTTTTTACACAGGAGATAACACAAGTCTGTCAAAAGTTACAGGGCACAAGAAAATATTTTGTTAAGAGCAATTTAGTGTCTACAAGATTAATACTTCAGAAATAAAAAACATCTGTATTTCTGAGTATTGTTGAGTTGTAAATTGATTTGACAGACCTGGCTAATCTGCTTGTGATGTATCTTCAACTTTTAGATCTGGAATTTACATCTATATTTTCAGAGTTGTGATTTCATCCTAATGATTTATGTGTATTTTTTTATATTTACTTAAGGTACAATGTATGTTCATTTTCAACAAAATAATATCCCTAAACAGCACTGTATCATGTAAACTTTGGTAAGTAAGAAATATACTGTTGGAACTTGACCTACATGAATGGTTTGGATTTCTTTCTGTAATTGCAGTAACTGTTTTATTGTTGGTTAACATTATGGATGACATCCCCATGGCATCCCATTTGACAGCAATGCTCTCACTGTCTTAAAAGGATCTTTGGTTTCAGTCCACCTCTTTAATGGGTCACCAATTCCAGGTATCATTTACCCATGTGGTATTGTTATTTGTTTCACTTCTTTGTAACTATATTAATTTCTAGTAGCACAGACACCAACTGAAACTCATTTTATTAGAGGTTGTGCAAATCAAGAGCAAAACCCTGATGTCTACTCAAAATGTCTTAAATAACTTAGATAACAATCTAAGAACTCAGTCTTGATTTGGAAATGATGGAATATCCCACCACGGTTCAGACAAAGACAGAAAAGCAAGGGGGAAAATCCAATGTAGGTCAAACTTCATACTTCTGGCCAAGAACCTTCCTGTTAGTTTTTCCTGTTGGACTAGAAATATAATTTGTTGGACATGGGTTTTGTCTAGGTTCTGTCATTGCCATCTTTTTTGCTGCCTGAAATTTTTCTGGTCTGGAACCCAGTTTCTGTTGTCTTGTACAGTGGAAAAAGAGAGAAAAGGGCCTCAGACTCTGGATTTCAAACAAACTGCACTGGAGAAGCTTGTTTTGGAAAGCTGAAAACATGCTGGTACACACTGCTTCTGAGGCCTATTCGCATACCATACACACAGGAGAAGGTAAGCTTGAGTAACCTGTAAATTAACATATTTCCTTGGTATTGCAAGCCATTAACCAACACAGTTGTCTAGCTGTCCAGCATAATTTTGGGTGTTTGACTTATCTCATGTTTTTATTAGTTTCTTTACTTTTGGAAGAAATCGGCTTTCGGTTTGCTTAAAAGCCAAGGTTTAGCTGAGCATTACATCAGATGGTTTCCAAACCCTTGGGAAATAGCCAATGCATATGGACATATTAAACAGCACAGCCAAAAGTTGAGAGATATAATGTCTACTGAGAAAGTCAGTTCAAATGTTAGTAATTTCATTTCACATATTATTTTTCTCATTAAAGAAAACTGTTATACATGCCGCATATCTGAAGAGTAGGGATTTGAGGTAGGGTTGTCTGGATCTGATACTTCCTTCTGATACTTCTGGTTGGTTTGCAATATTCTCTGTTGTCTTTACATCTTCCACTGAAAGTTGATGTGTGCTATAACCAGTCATCTTAATATCTGTTGTGTGATTGAGAGAGATGGTAGTATCTCCATTTTACAGCTGGGGCATTGAGACACAGAATTGGATTGATCAATGACAATTATTTAAGCCACAAAGTCAAAGAAATGCATATAGAAATGATTTCTGTAAACAAATTCTGGAGGTCTGCCTGATGGGAAAGATGGGTTTAATTTTGAAGTGGGAGGAAAGGGAACAAATTAACTAAAGGTCTTCTGGGGCATGTTTGTGGTGGTGTTGTCTTGACTTTAGGGTGTGGTACAGTATTTCTGGCTCCCTCTCTGATTTTTAACAAGCAGGCTGACTGCCCATAGCATACAGTGATATCAAAATGTGCATCATACTTCAAGGATGTGCATCACAATAGTACCTTGGCAGGCCTATTTCTGTATTGTGAAGACAATGAACATGATTTATTTTCACAACGGAATTCAGAAGCTCCAATGATACCCAGCTGTGGTATATCCTTTCCCGATGCTGACATCTGTAATATACAACTGTGATATTGCCTTTAGTCCAGAAAATAGGTGGGGTAACTTTTTCTAGCAGTTATTCACTGTAGAGTTGAGTCAGTACTGATCCATAGCATGATGTAGTTTAGCCAGAGGCCATAGTGGAACTACAAACTAATTGAATAAACTGTGTCATTCCAAGGTGTCATGCACTTGTTTGCGTTGTAAATTACAATCTTACCTTTCCAGGCATTCTCAGGGTGAATGAAAAAAGTAATAACAAAAGCAAAGAGTCAGAACCTGCTTTAAGCAACTGTTGTCCAGGCAGCTAATGTAAGAGTTGAATTATAATACAGGACCTACTCTAATGTCCTTTCCTCTATCCTGTCTTACCATTTGGTATGCATTTATGGGGGTTACATTGCTATTGCGAAGGAAACAGAGATGATGTAGGTAACCCTTGAACAATGTTGGAGAAAGTTGAGAGATATTAATTTTCTGAAGAGGGGGATCAAGACTAAGACACTTTGGGAGGCATTGTCCTATTTAGTCACTAAAAATACCAGCTGAAGCTAAGGGACAGCTTGTTTAGTTATAAAGAGAAATAACTTTCTGCAGAAACACCTCGAACTGTTCTATGTTCCTGTTCATTCTGAATTTGGCCGTCAGGAACCAGTCAAAGATTCAAGTGGTAACTGTAATTGAAAACACACTCATGATACTTTTGCCCTTTTATTTATTAATACCTCAGCACTCCTTAGAGGTTTCAATAAGAGCTAACACAGGGAAAGAGCCATTGGGCCAGAGACTTTACCCAAGAATGTAGACAGACCCTGCTTAAAGGATTATAACGGTACTCAGAGGATTAACAGAAATTACCACAAATGGATTTCAGTGTTATACACAAGTATAGGCACAGCATAAAGGGTGACAGTAAAGATAAGTTTGCTAGTGTAAGATAGTAGTCTTGGAGGGTATACACAAAGATTTACTTCTGTCAAGTGAGACTTTTTACCCTTTCTCTGTAGTCTGTGACAAGAAAGGAGCTACGTTAGTCTCACTCTAAGTCACCCTTTACAGGAATGTTCTTCTCCTTATTAGCTACAGAGGGAGCCTACTTGGACTTGGATCCCACCAATACTGAACATTAACTTGTGACAGTGTGCTATGCATCCTTTTTTATGTACGTTGAATTCTAGCTCTTTTTTTTCCCCCTAATTTTTCAAAATGCCAGATGACCTTACAGAGATGAAAAGCCAGTTTTCTGTCCCTGATGCATATGAATATTTCATTCAGAATTGGTTGTCATTGCTGATTTCCCATTGCAGTTTGTTACTAAGTTTCACTGGTAGCCTAAAGAATTTTTAACTCCCTTTCTCTTTTCATTAAATGAGTTATATTTGGCCATAGATACCTCTGAATTTTCAACTGTCTGCATTACTGCCTGAAACAGTAATAATATAAACTCAATATACTCTGAATAGCTCAACTGTTTGGACTAAGATTTATGTGGAGGAACTGATATGCATGATTGTATTACCATTTTTGTGGTTTACATAAATCTTTTATACTTTAACATTCATAACTGTTACTGATCTGTTTGTATAAACATGTTTCTTATTAGTTACTCTTAAAATATTTTGTTGAAACAATGCAAAGGAAAATGATGATCCTCAGCAGAGGGAAAGAATAGCATGATTCAGGGATAAACAACTTAGCCCTTTTCAAATTCCTTTTCATTACTGCACAGAGGATTGCATTACAGAACTCATCAGGATACATGTAGTCACCTTCATTAGAGGTCATGAAAAGAGCTCACTTTTTGTAATTCCTGGATGCTACTGTCCTTTCAATCTTTCAGCTATGAAGAACCATATGTATCAATATGGATCTCAAATAAGCCTCTGCCATAAAGGATGGAGTTTATGCACACGTAATACTTTCCAGTAAACATTTTACTACACTCCAACTAACAGTGCTGAAATATATTAACAACATCCAATCTGTCAAAAATCAGATAACCGTGGACTTATGTGAAAAAATAACCAAACTTTCTCTCTGTGGAAGACTACTGCTTGTTCATGCTGTTTTTATTTTAGGTAACTATGGCTTCTGTAAAGATGCACCTCAGTTTATTTTTGCCAAGAAGAGTATGAATGCTATATATTGGCTCATCCTCATCATGTGAACTCATATTCTGCATTTTCACAAGGTTTTCTCTTGGCAGATTCCTAAGAGCAGTTAAAGCATGAATTTTCTATGATCAACAGTGGGCAGATAAATGAAGCAAGTCTGTTTGAAAATAAGAAAATTGATATACATTAATTAGGTTGCACAGGAAGCCTGTGGCAAGACTAACATCATATGCTTTTAGCTCATTATTGGACAACCCTATATGAATGAGTCAGATGAACGAAAGAAAATTGTATTTGGGGAGCTGCAGCTGCAATGTGATAGTAGGAACTATGCAGAGATAAGCCTGGTACCATATTATGTGAGCAGAGGCACTCATGCACCGCTCAGTCCTACAAAGAGGGGAGAGGTGGTTACAACTTTGGTTAGCGTAAATATTGTAACCCAAGTGCTAGCAAGTACACTTCTTTGAATGAATATAAACTCTAAAACTCATGGAGACAGAGTTTGAAAGTAGTAGAGGGAGAACATTAGAGAGCTTTTCAGATACCAGAGTGAGAGAATATTGAACAGGGAACACTGTGCCACAATGTCACTGTGACCTACTGTATATTTTGGGAGCAGAACTGAAATCCTACCAAACTCAAGATACATCAGACAATGTTGGGAGGGTGGATTTGAGATATTACAATGTAAATTGTCAAATTTACAAACTATTAATTCCATGCTTTTCTTTCACCTCATTCTTTATCCTCCTCCATTGACATCCATCTCTAATACATTTGATGTAAGAGTATACACTTCTGCAACATCTCAAGTTGCCGAAGAGATGCAGGAAACACTCATAGCTACAGTAATGGCAACAGCTATAGTAGCAGCACTTGTGCCAGGAACAGCAGCCCCAGAAGACGCATGCCAGATATACACAGCTGCAGATGAGCCACTGCTGATCCGTACAGTATGCTGGTTCATTTACTTAGTATGTATTGGGAAGTAGTTCAACAGATGCAAAAAATTCACAGCTTAGTTAAGTGTTCTCCCCTTCTCATTTTCAGCCTTTTCCTGTCTCATGCAGTATATGTTTTCATTAGCCTATGTCCATGTGTAAATACTATGCCACTGAGCTTCCGCAAAATCACAGTCCACTCATGCTCAGCCAATTTTATCTGACTAATATAAGTTCGGAACAGTTTGTGCTATATTTTTAAAACATGCAAAGAAAAGATGCTAAGAGAATACTGCAGTTGCAAAAGCCAGGAGAAAAAAAAGCTAGGAAATATAAGAAATAAGGCTCTCCCTATGTGACTAAAATGTATATAAAAAAGGGGCTCAATCATTACCTTACATGTTAATTTTTCTTTAATTCCTGCACTTTTTCTATGCCTGTTGGCAACCAACTTTTCACAACCCCAACGTGATGGTCAGCCTGATTCCTCCTCTTATGTTTACTACCTGGCCATAAGGAGGACATTTAAACTCATGAGCAAATCTCACTATTTTCAGTTCCTCTATCCATCACCAGAGGGTCTCCCTTTCCAAGAAAAGGAAAGATCAGGAAAGCTCTGGAGTTTGGAGTATGCAGAGTACACTGAGATCTTTAGAGAGTTTAGCTGCCAAACTCTAACAGAAGGTGGCTAACTGAAGGTGGGCTAACTGCTATGGTTAAAGGCTCATAACACCGAAACTTCACATAAAACTTCAGCAATAGAATGAAAAATTATATTGGTCTGAAATTCATATGAACCTGAAAGTATAAGTTTCAGATGGGTCAACCTTTGCTGTTAGATAACTTTTTAAGCATGATGATGAGTGCTCACTGAAATGATGAATCAAAATGATAAACCTTTTAGAATTAGATCACGTTTCTTATTTTTAAATGGATTTGAGTGGAGTTGAAAGATCTAAGGAAGGATTTGTTGTCACATACTCTCCAGAACGGATTCCCTTAAGACTAACAGTGCGAGGGTTGATGTAACTCATCCAACCAAGCATCCATCCCCATGTTCACAGTGTGTGGTACTGTGCTCCTTCTTTTTATATGAAGCTCAAACTGGAGTGAATGTTCTGAGCCCACCAAAGCAGCTGATTCTCAAAATACAAGATTTATGAAGTTTTACTGCTATGGCTTTAAGAGCTTGTAATGCATAGATAAGAAGATGTGCTACTAAAAACAAAAATGTAATGCTAATGAAGAAATCTTGAGAACAAAAAGGGAAGAGAAGATTTTTTGTCCATGCTACTGTGAGATGTCCTACCAACCTATCAACCTGTCATTGGGTGCGATTCTGCAGGGGGTACTTAAACACAAAAATGGATATTTTGACTTCAATAGGTGCATATACAGAAGTACAAAGCCTTTTTCTCCTGGGAAGATGAGGGAAAGAAAAGGAAAAAGCTAATAGAAGGAGCAGACAAGCATTTCTAAGAAGTTTCCAGGGCATGCCAGCCGTGGTGGAGGGTGAAGTACAGTGTACCAGCTGAGAAAGGTCTTAGATGTTTGTGATACAGCTAAGGAAGGTCTTGGTTACCAAGTATAGTCTTGGTTTTCACTGTTTTATTTTTGTTCTTTCTTCAGTACCTCTTGTCATTTACCAAGTACTTTAATCTTTACTTATAAAAAGGTATAATAAATATTTGTTTGTCTTTACATTTTCTGATAGTTACGTTGGCTTTGAACAACTTGAGTATCACTCCACTCTTTATGAAATTCTAGATATATGGTCACCCCTCTTGTTCTGAGTGCTCCTGCACACCCCCCACAGGCTAGGGCTCTTCAGGGGTCTGAAGACCATGCTTCCACTAAATTTCAAGAGCCCATAGTGAAGTAGTACCATATATTTGTGAAGAAAGTATCTGGCAGCAAGTACTGGCCCACACCTTTTTTGGAAAGCATCAGGAATGCAGAAGGAAATCTTGAGATGTGGTAGTCACACAAACTTAGAGTTTTTGCCAGTGCAAGAGATTTTCAAGTGGGTTTTTTTTGGCCAAGTTTTGGCACTTTTTTCTATGAAAAGAGTATTTTAGTTATTTTTGCTTTGATTTTTAAATCGTGGAAGCAAGATCTTTGAAGTGTGATTTTAATAAAATGAGTTTACTTGAGTGTTTGAAGAAATTGTGTTTCTACTCTATAACTTTATGTTTTCCTTTTTCCTCATAATTTAGAAGAATCCATACTTTAATCCCTCAGACATTCTCCCAGCACAAAATTCTAAAGCATGTACTTCATTGTTTGTGCTCCCACTGATTCAGGTACGTCAAACATTTCTGCACACCTTTTAGCATGCTTTTTGCTTTTCCTTTTAGTGGCAATTACATTAATTCTGGTAATATTTTAATCACAGAAAATATGGTTAAAGCACTTCTCAGACACAGGGCAAAGTATGTCATTGAATTCTGAGGGGCATCCAGGCTGGCAAAAATTTTAACTGCATTTGAATATCAGGTTAGAAGAGCTTAGGTAGAATGACATCTTTAATTAGTGTCCTGTTTCTGTCTAACAAATCAAATTAACATTTTGTCTGATGTTCAGGGCACTGTGTTTCCACATCTTTGTGTAAGTTCTGTCTTTTTCAGGAATTGTCCATTTCTAGAGAAGTCTGCCTCCTGATTAAAAAACAAAAATAAATCTATATGTTTTTTAAATTTTAGTAGCACTAGTGATATTTTCTTTGGATTACATGATACAGATTCATAGCGGTCTCAGGACATTCTTTTTAGTTGTTTAGTTGCTTCTCCTGTCACAGTAACATCTCTTTTTTGGCCTTAGTCCTGTTCAGATCATCTTTTCACAGTGCCTCCATCCAAGCTGTGAAATCAGTTACAAATTGCCCTTTTCTAAGGTTTTTGTGTGCATGCCTCTTAAACTCTGGATGCACTCAGTTCACTACTTCCGAACTACGATAACTGCCCTACCTTGTACTTGCACTTTGGAACCCATATTAGGTTATAGCATTACATTTTCATTGGAGCTAGTGTAGCTGGAGTGCTTTTGGGCAGACTAAAGATTTATGAATTCCCCATACAAATTTTCATAGGAAATCAAAATTTTAAGGGTCATGTAAATGTGACCAAATGTTGTCTACACATACTGGAAAATATTGATGTTGAATACATTTTTTAACATATTTTTGGAAACAATAAGGAGCATAAAGGCAAGAAATAAAGAGTAATACTTGGAGATATTTGATGAAGCTCTAATAAAATCAGGCTTGAAATGGATATTCCTCTGGAAAGCTTTGCCTACATGCTTTCTGCTTGGATAATGAGTTAGCTATATTGGTGCTATCAGGAAAAGAGATGAAACAAAACTATGGTCTTTGACTAGAAAGAACCTTAACTCTCCTAAGCCTTGGCAGTTTCTCTAAATTACTATCTAAATCATGCTCATAACTAGTTTTAATTTAGATTTTATAAATTGAAACCCTTTCATAAAAACTCTCTTGAACTGTAGAGATTCAGTTCAAGAGCCTGTCTTAGAGCTTAGTTTGAATAACTGATGCTATCATCTCAGACTTCAGTAATGCTCATTTGAACTTCACCTGAAATGGTCATTTGAACTCCGCTGAAATAAAGAACATCACAGTAGTGATGAATCTGGGTACCTATCTTCTTAATATTTAATTGCATATGAAATACATGTACCATAAGGTCTGAGATCCACATCATTAATATCATTAATATTAAGTGCTGTGTGTTTGTATTTCAAAAATGCTGAAAGTACTGTAATTGTGAAGTGTGTGTGTGTGTGTGTGTGTGTGTCCTCACTTCTAAAGTGGCACAGGATCAGTAATTACTATAAGAAAGGGAGAAGGGAAGGGTGGTGGAGCTTAAAATTTGATCAACTCTGCTTACCGAGGAACCTCAATCGTTAAGGGAAATTACCTTTAATTATTTCTTGTACTCCTCCTCATGAAGCCAGCATGATCAGGGCATCAGATCTGGGCAGGCACTTTCATTGCATTTAAACTTACCTTGTCTTTTCATCTGGCCCCGTGTGTTCCAGCCTTACTCCCTCTACATCACCTTTCACTGAGGAGGTGACCATTTATGAAAACTTATTTTTCATAACGTTCTAGAAAATACAAGGATAGTTTAATATTTACCATGATAAATTTACTTTGTATGACATTTCAGATGACTGTTAATTAAATTAAACTTCTTGAAGGTTGTAAGGAAACTGAGAATAAGAGGCACATTATGTGATTGTCAGATACCCTGGTTACACTTAAGGTTGGCAATGGTTCTGTGAATTTCCCCAGGGTTTCTGGAGCTCCAGATAGAAAGGGATGTTTGTGAGCACTTTTGGCTGGCTGTTCTCTTTCATATGCAGACGTTCCTTTAGAGCTTTATACCTGCTTCACTTACAGACTGGATGTTGCAATGCATGCTGTGATGCATATACTTTATACTATCTGAAAAAAATAAAATATGCAGAATGACTGATTTAGGAAGGAGATCCTTTTTGCGCCTATGTTCTGGACTCTAGCTTCTATCAGGATGAAACTGATGTACTGATTTTGACACACAAACTGTTTCAATACTAAACTGCCTGAATCATAAACATACAGATGATCTGAAGCATAACAAGAAAGTAAGTGGAGAATAAATGAATAAATGAAATGATGAAGGAAGACAATACCAACACAGCACTAGGACAAAGAGATGAAGTACTATATGCCAAGAGACTTTCAGAGGAATGAGAAATTGAGAGACATTCAGAGAAGGACATTCAAACACATTCAGAGACATTCAAAGACATTCAGAGAACAAGAAGAATGCCTGAGCACATCCTCCTTACTAAGTATTCTTCATATTCTGTCTTGAACACAGAATATGTAAGTCAGCATAGCCTGCTTATTGTCATCCTGTGGTTCTGAAAGAACTCTCAGAAAGAAAGTGATCTACACTTACTCAGGAATAATGAGCAAATTACATTACTGCATTGAGAATCTGGCAGGACAATAGGCCTTCAGGAAGCAGTCTTAGGGATAGAGTGGATCACATGCTAATCAAATATCTACAATGACATGCAGATGCAAAAAAATACTAAGATAACAAAAAAGATCAGAACCTGAAAGGTACCTAAAGTGACCCCTAACATCTACTTTGCACTGGAAAGCCTTGGCTGGGATTGTGTATCCAGTTAGGGGTACTGCAACCTAGGAAAGACTCAGTTCAGTTGGAGGCAGTCTGGTAGAGTGTAAAGGCCAAGACAGGACTCAAGAAGGTATGACGTGAGGCAGAAATTAAAAACCAATGCTTGTCAACCTAGGGAAGAAAAAGCTGAAAGGGGACACGATTATAGTCTTGCAACATTTGTAAAGAAGTGAAACCACTGTTCTTCAGAGTTACAGTGGATAGGTTATAAGTTAAATTGCAGAAAAACAGCCTAGACATTAGAAAACACTTTCTAACGTTGAGGTTAGCCAAGCCCTGGAACAGATTCCCTCGGGAGATTGTGAAATATATAATTGGAGGCCTTCAAAAGAGCAAAAAACTACCACTGACAGGCAGAAGCAGCTTAAGTCTTCTCCAGCTTTAATGTTTCTGTGATACTATGGTTTACATCCTTTCTAACTCATGGACCCCATGTAGCCTATGAAAAATTCTACCATGGAAGATGGAAAGAGCAGACATTTAGTTACATGTTGATTATTTAAATGGGAGATATGAAGATACTTTTATTCTAAAACTGCTTCCCTTTTGACATAAAACATCTTGAGTATAATAACTATGAGTCCTCTTTACAAATGCCTTGCCTTCTCCCTGATATTTTCCTAAATATTAAGCTGACTGTAATTTGTATCTTGGCTCATATTGCCAGTTTGGGTGATTTGTAATACAGTTATAACCCGTTGTGTGTGTGTCTAGAGCTCTGTTTGAACTTGTATAAATAGATCCAAATAACTGCAAGTAATAAATCCAAAATGTTCTTTTCAGTTGCATTCTATATCCATCATTAGTGGGTACATTGGAAAAACAGACAGTGAAATTCTGAATTTTTTAAATTTTAAATTTCTTTCTATTTCTAAATTTCTACTGATATCACTAGGTATGTGCCACATAAAAACATGATACAGTATTTGAAACATACTTTTGGCAAATATTTTATGTACAGACTAAAAAGATTCAAGGACAAGCAATTCAAATAAGCCAAAACCATTCCAAAACTATCATTATACAAAAATTAAGAGCAAGGTATAAGTAGCTGAGGGTTTTTTGGTTCAAACAGTCAAATCTATTTTCAACCCACTCTCACCATAATATACTTCACTTATTTTGGCTCTATGTCATGTGAAACAATAAAAGTGGTGTTTTGCTGAAGCAGAAACTATAAGGTGAGAAAGTAAAATCTGTTTTCTAAATTTATGTGGCCTTTTGGGCTTGGATTTATGTTATAATTGGCTATCCAAATACTATAATCAAAACCTTATTTCTGATTTCAAAGAAAGCCAATAGGTTGGGTTGGAAATAATGAAAGTACACTCCAAGAAGTTGTATGAGATCAAATGTTAAATGCGAAGTCTAACTGGGAATAAGTTTTTGTATTTTTTATAGAGGAATATGAGAAAATTTTAAAGACATAAACATTTTTAACCCAAATGAAAAATCTTTTATACCAAAGAATCCCTTTTAAAAAGAGGAACATCAAAACAATTGAAAATGGTGTATTATTATTTTAAGCAATTCACACTAGTGGAAGCATTAAATGAAACATGAAGAAGAGTTTTAGACATTGTCACTGGTTTCATAGACCCTTTGAGAGAATTATCCAGTCACTCTTCTAACTGTAAAGGTCTGATTCTCATAGTGAATCTCTCCTACTGTTTTAATTGTATTTGAAAACTCATTACATGATGATTAGTTCAATGACATCAAACGTCTGAAATCCAGGTATTGAAGACAGGTGCACACCAGTGTAATAATCATCTTCTGTCTTTGCAGGATGACTCGATTTTCTTTTAACACAGAGAGCAATTCTCTGAAGATAGTGTACATCACCCAGAAGAGAACTTTATAACAGCTACAGCCCCAAAATTAACACCATCTCTGTGACAGGGAAAAACTTAAAATAAGGCACACCTTCCCATTTTTATACAGCACTAACTCCACATATTCTGAGACTTCTCAGAAACAACCTTTCATTTGCCATTTACAGCTTCCCTCTATGTTAAAAGCTCTTCACTTGTACAGCCTTCAAAAATGGTTACCTAAATACCTCAGAGTACAAAGGAAGGTTTTACCTTTTTTATGTATGTACATACATACATAATACATACAAAATGTATGTATGTACATATGTACATAAAAACTTAGAGCTGTTCTTTCAATATAAGTAAGCATAACATCACCCCTGTATAAAAGGTTTAAGCAGAGGACTTATGTCTGCTCCTATACCTCATTTATTCATGACCTGTAAAACTGATTTCCTGGGCAAGCATATACAAAGACCAGCTCTAAAGAGAGAGAGGCTACCTCAAAATAGCACTACCCTCTCCCAAATTCCCTATTTAGTTCTTACCACATCCACCCCCATTGCCATATGGATCAGACAAGACAACAGTGAAAAGGAAGACTGTCTTAGCTGGTCAGCAGAGAATGTCACTAATGTCACTTTTGGGCATGGTGGTGTCGGGTTGATGGTTGGACTCAATGATCTTAGAGGTCTTTTCTAACCTTAATGATTCTATGATTCTGTATCTATGATTCTATGATAATGTCACTGCTGCCCCAAAGATGAAGAAAAATAGAAGAGTTACAAGGCTGAAATTCATGTTGAAAAAGAACAACTGATGGAAAGTTAAATGGCAAAACAGCTAGTCTCATCCTTTTATAAGTTTATAGTTTTTGATTATATTGGGGATTTGTCAAGATCTAGGGAATTACATCAATTTTTGAATCTCAAAACATGTAATAGTTTATGCCCGACATGCCTACTTGTAAAGCACAAGTAAAGAGAATATATGGCACGGTGTTGCCTGGTTCCACTGTCTCTTTCTTAATGGCGGAGAATATACCTCAGATCTTGAATCACTCACTGGCAGTTGCTTCTCTTTGCATCTTCTCTTTCTTCTTGCCTGAAGCCCTGCAGGAACTACTGCTATAGCTGGTTTCAGATATGAATTGGTACTTTCTCAAAAGACACACTGGACTACAAGCCAGCTACAGCTTTTGACCTTGTTTTCTTCAAAAAGGCAGATATTGTACATATGACTTTGAAGTAGTTGGAGTACTTTCATACTGGTCCATGTTACAAAACTTAGTAACTTTAGATCTATTTGATTTTACACGTTCTGTACATCAATAACCATTTCTATAGTTTCTGATGATAAGGATCTGTTAAATCATCTACAACTGTAGAAAGGTATAAATCACTCTGATTTGACAGCATTTTCTACTCACTTTGCCTCAGCATAAAATAAATCAACAGTTTGAAGCAACGGAGAACTTTAACACTGTTGTGAGTAGCACAGCTTACATCAATACACCCATTGTCCAGAGTCTTGGCATCACTAAGTGAAAAGGTAGTGTCAGTACAAGGCTAATTTAAAAAAAAAAACAAAAACCTCTGTAACTTTTCTGAAGAGAGTTTCCATGAAGGGCATATTTTGGGAGAACAAGAATTTTTATTACAGAACCATTCGTAAGGAAATGGAGGAATTTTCTTTACTTTTTTTTTTTACATTTTACATTTCATTTACATAAAATCCAAAGTTGGTTAAAGGAGACACTGCAAAAACAATCACTCTTCAACCGTAGCATGCCACTAATGTAGTCAGCTATTCCTCCAAAGACTTGCTCAACTACAATAGCTTTCTGAACCTTTTTAGCACTCTTTGCAAGAAAGGTTTTTTAAAAAGTGACTTATCTGGGTTTTCAAATACTTTCTACTGAATAATCAACACACAATGAATATGAATTTTTATATGGTGGTCATGAAAATATTTTTTATTATTATAGAGGTTGGTTTTTTAGTAAGAAGTTTGAAGCATAAATATTCTTTGGATGTAATTTATCCCATGCCTCCATGCACATAGGCTTTTCAGTGAATAGAAAATCTGAGACTGATTTAAACAAGAATAGGCATCATACCCCGATGCTACATGTTCTGTGATGTTCTGCAGCAACACCAACATTCAAGCCAGTTCTACACCATATAGAAGGTGTACAGGGATTTCTCAAGAGGCAATAAGCTGTTTGACTTCCAGAAAATCCCTTTGCCAAGCTTAGTGATGCAGCACAATTTTACCCTTGCTCCAGAGGTAAATTTAACAGTTACGTAATTTTTGCTGGCTTAGCTGCACTATGTATGTAAATGAAGTGGCACCAGGAATCTGGTACTTCTGGGCCAATGGTCAATGAAATATCCTGGTAAGGTAAAAAGGAAGAGGAAGTTTGCTACTATTTTCAGAACTTTGGGAAATTATGTTAACGTCAGTGGAACTACAACAGCCAAATAATGGCAATCACAAATTAAAAGCCAAACTAGAAGTTAAGAGATTCTTACTTGGGAAAATAAATTTAACAACTTCAGTTAATGGCAGGCTGTCTACTAAGAAGCAACATCTGCCAGCCTTTTCAGCAGTCACATATGTTTAAATATAAAATTTGAAATGTTGTCTTTGTCTTTGTCCAGTGTCTCTATAAAATCTGAAAGCAGCCTGAAAAATGTTTGAAACCAACTTGAAAGCACTGATGACATTGCTCATATCAGACTGTTGCCATTTCCCTAAAACAGCAGAATACACAAATGCTAGCTTGTACCCTGTATGAAACATGAGAGTCTATATTTTTAGTAGAGTTCTGGCAGAAGCCAGTATTATGTAAGTTTTAAACCAAAGATTGCTTGCCTTACAGAACTGAAGTTCACAAATTTAATTATTCAAATTTTAGCTGAGAAAATGAAGCTGGCTTGAAATAGAGGACTAGTACACTATAATATATTTTTTAGGATTTGAGGTTTCATTTGACATGTACCATATTTTGTGTGTTTCTCAGCCATGAGATATGATGAAAACTGTCCAAAACATACAATACCCATTAGCACAACCTAAATTTGTGCTTTGCTTCTATGTAACTGTTGGCTGAAAGTAGACAGGTAATCTATCTTCCTATTTAGTGTGAAGTCCCTTGTCATCTGCTGATTGACTGGTGTAAATCATTATTAACTTTTGGAACTCATAATATTATTTATTTATATAGAGTCAAGAGGCTTATAATTTGTTTTGGTTTTAACTTACAACATATCGTGTCAAACTAATGTCTACTGTAGTTTCCAGATTCTACAGTTGTTTAATCAAGAAACAATTTGTTATTCTTTCAGTAATCTCCAAGTAGAAAGCATATGGCAAATCTGGCCAGAATTCTTTCAGAAAGAGATTTCTTTCTTCCTTACTTACCTTCTCCTTCTCCTTCTCCTTCTCCTTCTCCTTCTCCTTCTCCTTCTCCTTCTCCTTCTCCTTCTCCTTCCTTCCTTCCTTCCTTCCTTCCTTCCTTCCTTCCTTCCTTCCTTCCTTCCTTCCTTCCTTCTTCCCTCCCTTCCTCCCTCCCTCCCTCTTTTTTCCTCCTTCCCTCCATCCTTCCTCCCTTCCCACTTTGTTTTTTGCCCCCTTCCCCCTTCCTCTCCTTCCTCTCTTCTCTCCTCCCTTCTTTCCTCCCTCCCTCCCTCCTTCCTTTTCTTTCTTTGAGAGGAGCAATCATTAGAATAAAACAGATATCCTCTAAAACATTAATGATCTTCATGCTATTTAGAGAACCATTAATGAGTTCTCTCATCGAGAAAAACAAACAAGTACTTTTGGTCCTCATATTAACTTTTACAACGCTTCTGTGGTCCCTGATCTGGAGAGGTGGAATGGTCTATGGTGGCACAGGCTACCCAAAGGATTACAGTGGTCCTGATTGCAGTGGCTTGTGTGTGTCTGGCTGACCAAGGTCTCGCTTGAACACATAATGCTGGCTTGCTGTTTTGCCCTGAGCTGCTAAACTTCCCAAAAGCACAGCTGTAGTATATGCAGTATTTCTGTCACGCTCACTCTCTTCTTACAGATTTCATCCAAAAAAAGTAAGATTACAAAGAGTGGTAATTACAAAGAAGGGTTAATATTAAGAAATATTAAGTGATGAAAAGGACAGGAAATAATACAGGGATGTCAAAATGCACTGTATTGTAGGAAATACACTCTGACCATTATAACTGTGGCTTTTAGGATTGCCATTTATGAAATGGGGGTTACTAGCTGCTGCAGTTTGTAGAGGTGATTCAAAAATTGGAGTTTATACTTTCTACTCTTGAGCCTAAACACAGACCATATGATGTTCTGAGTTTTAGTAAGAGGTTAAAGACAAAAATCTATAGATAGACTGTTTGGTATTTGAAGAAAGTAAAAAAACAAAACAAAAACCCCTCTCAGAACTACATCATTCCTGCCAAGCATTCACCTAGACTAGGGTCTTTACGAAGCAGTGCCAAAGACCTGTATGTCTTTCATCAGGCATGTCCTCATATAATCTAATATGCCATTAAAATCCCAAATTTATTTCTACTAAAACAGCATACTCCAGATTCATTGCAAAACAGACCCCACTTTAAAATACTGACTCCTTTGTTCTCTATCCTTAAGCTATTACTTATTTTAAAAGGTAGAGCTGTACTGTCAGAAATCACATATCTTTTCTTTACAGTTGTTTGGACATATGGTAACAGTCCCATGGAATTCTCTCTTGCTTTTATTTTTTAGTACTTTAGAAAAAAATGCTTTTCTGACTTTGTTGCCATCTTTAGGTTGTCCATTTTTGGCTCTAAGCATTTTCCTGCAAGGTGAATTAGTTTCATCACTTTCATAGACACGTTTTATTTTATCTTGTTCCATGTGATTCTGTGCTACCAAGCTATGTACCCTTTCATATTTCTTCTTCCAAACTTCTGGTTTCCTGATAAAATTGAATTTTTGTGCCTGAACTGCTCAAATCCACCCTGATTTTGTTAGTTTCAAGCATTTGCCTCATTGTTTTTCTCTCTACGCCACTTAGCAAGTAAAAAAAAAATAAAATGCTCAAAGCCCCATTGAGTCAATGTATAGGTTGACATGCCCTGCTCTAGGCTTTAAGAACGTGATCACACAATAAAATCCTTGTTTCTCCCAACACCTAATTCCATTCAACTTTGTTATTTATTGCTTTGTACCTGGTATAGTCACATGGAACCGTGCTGGTTATTTTCATGGAAGACTCTAAGATGAAGGACAACATCCTTGGGGCCAGGGGAATAGCTTTGGGAATTTCTTCCTCTCCGCAGATAGCCTGCAGAGGTTCAGGCAAGGCTGGAGAACAGGGGCAGCTTCGTCATCAACTACAGCATGTGCTTGGCAGGGCTGTCAGGAGAAAGAAAGTAGTGAGATCAAAGGGCATTAACTGTGTGAACTCCTGCTATATACTTGGTTGCTGTAAGATGCATGCTGCCAGGGGTAGAAGATTGCCTCCCAGAGTACCTCCCTGAGCAACACAAGCACACCTTCACTCAGTCTGGTTCTGTTTAGAGATATTCTGTATGTCTTTACAGTCATGACATTCTTCCCTCAAAGATGTTTTCTACCATTAAACTTTAACACTATCTGTCTTTCAAAAAAAAAAAAAAATCCTAGAATACTCTGTAAATCTTTATTTTACCTGAATAGGAATCAGCATTTTCCCAGCATATAAGATTAGGGCTAATTTCAAACTTTTCATAAGTTTCACCACAGGAACTCTTGTAAGACTGGATTAATGAGATAGATTTAAATGGATTCAAGATAAATTAAGGGAGGTGGTGTGGTGCTACTGTGGCCAGACACACAATGTAGTAGTGGCTGCAGGGTTCCTCTGTGGACCATGCGACTATAAACAGTCTTAATTTTTGCACGACTTTTTATGTCTTTCCCATCCATGCTTGAGAAAAGTTGCACAACATGTTTTTTTGTAGAAACAGAGCTTGTAGTGAAAACTAATTCCTAAACAAAAGTGAGGGTTGTGATGCAGCTGAGTTATTTTCTGCTTTAAGAGCTGGTAAATATTAGATCATCCAAACAGACAACAGTCTCTGTCTGAACAGACACACAGTCCAGGAAACACAATAGTAAATATTAGTTACTCGAAACAACAGTTGCAGTGAGCAGGGTTTGAGCAATCTGTAGGCTGCAATGTCTCCTTACAAAATAGCTCTTGGACAAATTCCAAGAGTGGACAAATTTGTCAAGGTTACAAATGAGTGAAATTTGCCCAGCAAATGTTCCCCCCCTTGAGCTTGCTTGTTAACTAGATGAATTTCTTGCTTGTTCATGGAGCAGGCAAACATGCCACTTGTCTGAGTTCTCTGAGTTTTTTGTGGATACTTTCCAGTTCCAGGGGTTTTACTGTGGTAGGGAGGATTTGGCCCAACATATATGTGTTTTTTTTGTGTTACATAAAATTGTAGGAAGATAGCTCTGCCAAAGGGCACAAGTCATTTTTTTTGGTCTTAACAGCCCAGAGTTTTGTTGATCGTTTTTCCCAAACAGGATGTCTGTGCAGAGGGGAAACATTCTTTTATTTAGTTTATTTCTGCTATGATTTTTTAAAATTTCATCAGGTTTCTTTTTTTCAGTACCATATTCTAAGGATAAAAATATTCACTGAATCCATACATTATAATATTGTCATGAAATAGTGTATGAAATTATTGGGTTGCCTGTTGGTAGTGTGGCAGATTAATCTTATCTGAATGAGATATTATGACAGGACACGACAGACTTAATCATTTGCTCTCAGGGGGCAAAAACTTTACCCCTCAGGAGAAACAACACTTTTCTTTCAATGCTCAGCCTAGCAGAGTTCTAGTCCATGTAATGGTCTTGTTACCATAGCATGAATATTTATTGCTTCTAAAAGGAATGCTGCTTTAGCAAGAATGAAGACTATAGAGTCTTCTTTAATTGCTAAAAGCCAAAATTTAATAGCAGTTATAAATATTACATGACACTCCTTTTGAGGAGAATTGCCAGGTGAAACCTCAACCCCCCCCCAACCAAACCCAAACTCTTTTCCTTAAATTATTCCAGAAAATGAAGTTCTTCTGTTTTATAGACCAGCCATTATAATTCAGGAAGAATGCATAGGTTCAAAAGGAGAAAGGACTCATGATCACCCATCTGACCTTCTGCATTACACACACCATAGACCTTTGCTCAGCAGTTCATATATTTATGACTTCTGGAAGAGGCAGACTGTGCAGTTTAGAAAGCTATCTATTCTTATTTAAACTTTCTTTAATCATACCTACCAGATCTTAAAGGTCTTTACAGTGTAGTAATCCTTTGGTTCAAATTATAGTCTCAAACAGACTTTCTGTAATGTATCAACAATCAGTGTCAATGGTCATTTACACTGGTGGTCTCCTAGGTCATCTTCAGCCACATTTTGTCTCCAATCTTCTGAAACTACACCAGGATTCTCAGATTTCTTAAAAATCTACACTCACAGTTTCTGAAAGAAAAGTAACGTATGTAGAAGGTAAATTATTATTGCTGTTGTACAACTGTTTGCAACTGTTTCATTTACACCTCCAGGCTTCACTTATCTGTATTTCATAATAATTCACATAGACCTATTATCAAATATTCCGTTTCAGATTTATTATGGATTGAAAATTCAGAAATGTTACAATGTCAGTTCTGAAAAAAGGCTTCTTTTTTTTCTTTAAACTAAGGTAAACTTCATTCATGAAGGGAGAACTGCAGTGTTGCAAGATAATTTAATTTGCTTCCAAATGTTGTCATTTAAAATTTACCTCTGAATCATTTTTTGGTTTTAGAACTGGCCTTTATAAAGCACCCTGTCTGTGTGCATATGCATATATTTGTGTGCTAAAGGAAATGTGTGGAATTAAAAAGGTGGAAGAGCCTACTTGCACAGAACACATTTTACTAGTTCATATTCATTGTTTCTAGGCAATCCTAAACACTGAGTTCAATAATCAATTTGTTCTTTTTATCCCTGGCTTTTTGGTGTTTCATGTTGCATTCCTAATGTTTTTCATGTAAGGTTGTTTTGTTTTTTTCTCCTTATTTTTCTTTATTACATTTCATGAATAATACAGATTAAACAGTGGATATCACTTACCTTGACTTCAGCAAGGCTTTCAGCATGGAATCCTACAGTAACCCTGTAGCAAACTGGAGAGGTATGAACCAGATGGGTTGATTACAAGGTGGCTGGTCTGTTGAGCTCAAAGGGTTGTGTTGATAGGTGGTATGTGAAATCCAACTGGCAATTCATTATTAGTGGCATTCCTTAGGTGTCAATGCTGAATCTCATACTATTTAATATCTTTATTAATGATCTGGACAGCGCAATGGAGTGCACCTTCAGAAATTTCATGGATGACACCAAGTTGGGAGGGTGGTCAGCATGCTGGAGTGTAGGGCTGCCATTCAGAGGGGACCTCAACCGGTTGGAGAAACGAGCTGGCAGAAATCTCATGAAGTTCAGCAAAGGCATATGCAGTGTCCTGCACCTGATATGATATGATATGATATGATAACCTCATGCAGAAGTATAGACAGGGCACTGACTGGTAGAGAGCAGTTCTACAGGAAAGGAGCTGAGAGTTCTGGTGGGCAACAAGTTGAATATGATGCAGCAGTGTGCCGGCTTTCTGGGCTCTGTTAGCCAAGGGCACATACAGCAGGTTGATTATGTTCAGCCAGTTGATTATTTTCCTCTATTTGTTATTTGTGAGACTGTATCTAGAATACTGTGTTCAGTTTTGGTTCCTAATACAAAAAAGGCATGGCCATGCTGTCAGGGGGTGCAAGCGGGAGGAAGAGAATGCTTTTTCAGGCACTGCTTTAAAAGATATAGGTAATGTCAGCAAAGGTGAAAGTCCCTCACCTCTATATTTCTGGGGCCTCCAACAGTCTTTGATCTAAAGAGTTGCTGATATACCTGCACTTAAAGCTGGACTTATGCTAGCACCAGATTGGAACTAGGACTCAGAAGTTGTTCGGCCTTTCAGGAACACAGTCGCAAGCTACTGTCAGGGACAACCTTTTACACTGGGTCAGTGGCATGGCAAGACTGGATGAAGAATGACTAGCTCAGACTGAAGAATGAGGACAGTGCAGGTGATCTTTAGTGTTGTTTGCCTATCAAATGGAAAGAAAAGGGTATAGCAGACAGTAAAAATCAAGATATCTCAATGATTATTCTATGTAATGTTTACTCACCTCTCACACAAGCCTAGCAAGTGAGATGGACCAGTTTTACTTATCACTTTATGCTAAGGCAGGTGAAAATTACTTGTAGGGAAAGTCTCCAGGTCTAGTTTCATAATCAACTCAAAAAGGATATTGGGAACCAGCAGAGGCTCTACAAAAATGGGAAAAAATAAGACTGGTCAGCCAAGACACTTTGTCTTAAAGGTCAGGAATGGTAAAGTAGGATTGCCAAATTCAAGCTGCGTTAGTACTTTTAAGAGATATTCACACAAGCAGAAAAGGCTTCTTCCAGTGCAGAAATAAATAAAGAAGGAAATTGATGCTTGTGCACTGTGGTAAGAGCTGAGATTGGAAGTAAATGAAATATGTTCCAAGAAACTAAGTTAATTATTTGCTTCAGCTGAGATAGAAAGAAAATGAAATGCTTAAAATAATCCAATTTTGAGGCCTGGAGAATATCTGTTTCCAGAATTCTCAAAACAGGCATATGAAACCGTAGACTGAATAACTAAAATGGCTAATAAATATATCAACAAGGGATTAGCACAATGCAACTAGAAAATAGCAAAGGAGGTTCCTAAGCTATAAAGACATAAAATGATCCGGAAAGTCCATTTCTATTAGTATGTCTTCAACAGTATCCAATGCTATGAGAAGAGATTTTAAAGGTATGAGTAATTATGACGATGCAAATAAAAAGGGATTGGGGTAATATACAACATGTATTTACCCTGTCTAGATTATGCCACACTAAACAAATGGGCAAGAAAACAGAAATTCTAGACAAAGGAAAGGACGTAGAGATAGCCTACCTGGATTTCAGTGAAAAAAATGAATGTAGTATTACAGAGGAAATGATTGACAAAGCTGGAGAAATTGAAGATTAGAAGAAGAGCCATCAATGTGCAATGAAAAGGGACATAATAAGATGTAGTGGCGAAACAGAAAATGTCTTGCTGGAAAAGGTTTTCAGTAGAGCTTCTAAAGAACTTGACTTCAATAATTTATATTCTTTAAGACCATAAATTATATGAGTTAAAGAACCCTTAAGAGCTCTTTAAAAACTTTCTGTGTGTTATTTTCATTAATGTCCCTGGCACAAATAGTGTGTGCTGAAGAAATTGGCTAGTGAGGCAAAGCTAAGAAGCACTGTCTGTGTGAACAAACTCTGAGTTTATGAGAGAGCTGGATGCCCTTGAAGACTTGAGCAATGGAAGTGATCTGAAATTCTGCAGTATACAATACATGATTCTATGCTTAGGAATTACTGAGAAACTCTTGCTTTAAATTCAGCAGTAGGAAACAAATTTGAAAACAAAGGTGGAGCTCGACATCCCTGGATAACTAAAAGCTAGATAGATGACAAAAGCTCTGAAAAAAAGCAAATGTGATTTGAGAATTTGCTAACTGAGGCATTTTAAATGAAGTTTGGAAAATATTTCAGTTGTGTTGCTGTTACTCTAATAAACGTCATTTGGAATTTAAACGGCAATATAAATAAAGGACAACTATTTGTATGATCAACAGAATGAACAGGCATAATTTCATGTGCATTGAAGCAAATATAAAACTGTTATCACTGTAAAGGAGTAATGTTGTGCTGTCCTCTATGCTTAACCATGCTTTTGTGCCTCTTCTCCTAGCAATTGCAGTGGAAGTTCAACAATTTATTGAAGAGGCTATGTAACATGGTTCCTGACCACGTCATTGACCTGTAGTCATTGAACTAGCCAGCCTCATTTTTCTAGGTTCTATTTACCAAATTTATTCATGCAATTTCACATGACTTCCCTTATCTCATATAATTTGCAGTGTACTCTTCCCCTCTTTCTCTACTGCCTTTTCTTCAAATCACTTCATCACCATTTCTTATGTTTATAATTATTTTTCTTTTACTCTGTTCACATTACACATATTTTTCTACTGTTCCTTTTGAGACATTTCAATTACTTGCCCACATACATACATTATATGCATAAGACAGCTCTTGGTGTACTGAGTAATACTTAATATACAGGCTTCTTATAAGTAATATTTATAAACTCATGACTTCTGGACAGCTATTATTCACATATGGTTTTACCATCTCCTACTAATGCTTATTAAATACTTATACATCATATGCTGTATATTTATATGTTACAGGCATATGTGCTTTTATAACTTTCATTTCTTGATGTACATACAAGCTATGGAGGCTGAAATCATGTGTTTTTAATTGATGGCATCAAACAAAACAGATCCTTTCAACTTGGTGATTTAATGTCAGAGAGCTCGGCTTAATGAAACACCTAAACTCCCAGATCACCCAAACCATACTCCATCGTCTGGAGGTAAAGTCACTGGTCTGCTGCTGTAGACCAGTGTATCTCCACTGAGTGTACTAGAATTACATCAGATTATGCTGATTAAGGGTCTAGCCAGCAAAACTTAGCACTCTGTGAAGTGCTTTGGTTTGTACATCAGTAACCAGTGTCCTGCCTGTTCTGCATAAGGTTTAAAGCAGCTATCAGGGAAATACAGGCGTGCCTTTTTGCCCTTGTCCAGCTGTCCCCCCTGCATCTCATTTTGCCTGTCTACAGTGTGCATGGTTAACTCCACTGATCCCAAAGTTTTTTTGTAGAGATGTATCCAACAGAAGTTGGCAAACAAACTGCAGAAACTCAGGTCGTGTGCCTCTATCATGAACGGTTTGCTTAATCCTGCCCTAATTTGATTCCCTGCAATTCTCAAATGGCCAAATTTTAAAAACTTTACATTTTATTCCAGTGCTTCAGCCAAAAGGCAATTGGAGGGGTAAGAAAAATTGTAAAATAATTATTCTATTGAAAATATTACTGCAGTCAAATATAAAAATTTCACTGTCCACTTTCTATACACCCTTACTCTTCAAGCCTGTACATTTTTTTGCAGCATCATACCCAAATGCATTACACAGACTTAACTTTTATTATTACTGATTCATTTTTAGCTTGATTTTTAAAGGGAAAAGGCTTTTTCTGTGTTTATTTCTGTCCAGCTGTCCTTCTCAGTAACATCTGAACCCACTAATTTCAACCAACTTCGACACAGCAAAAAAATATTAAGTTCCCATGAAGATATTTTTCTTTTTTAAATAGGTATTAGATAAAGAAGATACACCGTTAATGATTACAATAAGGAAATGGTAAAAGTCTTCCTTCTTTGGACTTTGGAGGAATCCACAAAGATGCTTGTTACAGCTCAGGAAACCAGTTATTTATACTTCACTTTGCATTTAAACAGAATGGGCTTATGGAAGGGAAAAAAAATACTTTGGAGGGATTGGTTGTGTCCTGTTATTCTTGTCTGGAATTAAAGACTGAAAATCCTAAACATAATTAATTTAAAGTGAAAATGACCAACATCTCTTCCTTGCCCTTTGCACCTTGCAGAATCAGATGTTCCTTCCCTAAGTTCATAGTCCTGAAGTGTCTAATTGAAAAGCCAACATGCTCTGACATTTTGTTGAGCACAGGTGTCGTCCAAAGAATTAAGAGACGGAGACTGTAACGTTCTGTAATTGTGGAACAGAATGACATGTTCCTGCAGATAAACTAGGCATTTATCCAAGCAAAATTCACAGAACCTTTATCTTAAATTATGAGCTTCCAGTATGGGAAAACTGCTGTGTAGTCATTCCTGTTGTAGCATATGACATTGCCTTTACACAGTGACTGTGACCAGATTAATAAAAACAAACACAAGCCAATAGAAATCATAGGTACTTCTTAATAATAGGAATCTTCATTTGCTAGAAATGACTGTGTTCTGTAACAATTTGACATTTATATAAAGCAGAACAGTAGGAATAATAGTATCTTACTTGTGCTTCAAGCTAAAATTGAGATCTGGCCTTGATGTACTGGTTACCAAAGAGAAGTCTGTCTTTTCCATAACCTGACTGCAATATGAAGGATGGAAGAAATAAGGTGTTAGCTCTCTTTGGCAGATGAAGACCATCAACGTGCAAAGATCAGGACTCTTGTAAAAAGTCAATAATGAATATTACTAAGCATTTCATCCCCAGTTGTTGGAATCCCAGGCCAACATCTTAATCATATTAACAGTCCTCATCTTTATATCTTTTCTAGATTATGTCTGAAATTAAATTTATGGGATCTCAGGTTGTGCAGATCTCAGGAACCTGTCAGACCAAGTGGACTAAATCTTAACATTTTCCTTGGGAAAAAGGCCATTCTCTCTCAAAAAAAAATATCCTTAGGTTAAGAAAAATACAGGGTCGCTGTCTGAAGTGTATGAAAAGGTGCAGGAATAAGAGAACTAACCCTCTGCCAAACAGTTACTGAGATGATAAGAAGTGTGTGCTTTACATCAATCAGAAAGTTAGTATAGAAAACCATCATTTCTCTATTCATTAAAACATTCCTTGTTTTTTTTGACTGAAGCCTGAATAACTTTTTAACAATGTTATATATAAATCAGTCATGATTTAGATGAAATTGTATTGTTCTATATTTTTATAGGAGTACATACAGCAATGAGCAGCTCTGATCAAAAAGATCAAAAAGAAAACAACCAATTTTGAAAGAATGAAAAAAAATAGTAAATTAGATTTAATAGGTAGCAAGTTGAAAATGCAGGTGACTGACAAGAGAAGCTAATGATTGACTGCTCTAGAATCAGAAAGCAGAAAAAGCATGAGAAAGAAAACCCAGGAGAAAAAAAAAGAAAAAAAACACAGTTAAGGAACACTACAGGACACAGATTGTAAATAATAATAAAAAAGTGTTCATATAAAAAGTTAAATATAAACAACTGCAAATGTAAAAGTGCTTAAAGATATACAGGCAATAAAGTTTAGCATGTCAAGCAAAGGAGGATGTCTGGGCATTAGGCAAACCCAAGTGTTTTCAGATAAGAGGCCTGAAGAGGCCTAGATGAGAAGCATTTTGAATCATTTATTGTTTTGAAATTAATGTTAGAAACCTTAGAAAAGTTTGAGACTGCCAACATGATTTAAATATCAGAAAATGACCGAAATTACTTGAGATATTACAGACATACTAGCCTTGTGAAGATACGGGGCAGAATAGTGAGGCAATAAATGCAGTCCTGTATCTACAGGGGATTAGAAATTAAAAATATAGTTTATCCCAGCCAACAGAGGTTTCTGGAGAAAAAGACTTGAAAAAATTGTCTGGTTTTTTTCTTACAAGATTACGGGCAAGATTTTGACATGGTCTAATTGATAAAAGCGTCTACTGATATAAGCTATTGGGATTTTTCCAAAGCATTTGACATTGAACTGTAACATTTTAAGACCCGTGTTATACTGAATTAATAGGGAACCATTAAAAGGATGAAAAGGAGAATGTTATGCTATGCTTAAAACGCAGGAATGTCCTGTCCAGTTCTGATGTCTGCTGTGCATGAAAGGGGTCCGAATTACTTGAAAGAGTTCAGAGAAGAGCCAAAATAATGATCTTACTGGCTTTGGAAAAAAGCCTAGGATATAAGGAACTCAGTCTATTCAATATATCAGGAGGAAATCTGAGAGGTCACCAGATCATTTTAGGAAAACAATTTAAACATGGAAGAAAATAATTGTAGGGAGAAATAATTTATAGGAAGAAATTTACCATCTTGCTGATGAAGATAGAAAGATAATTGTATGACCAAAGAAAAAATTAGATAAAATCAGACAAGCTAACATATGATGCAGTTTCCTAAGAGAAAAGATCATTTGGAAAATGTGAAAAAAGTTATGAATTATAATCAAATGAAGCAACTTGCTCTAACTTCTTACGGAAGGTCTATAGTGCAAATGCTGGGTGGCTTGCATGTTATACTTGCAGCGGTCCTTTCTGTCACTGAAACCTGAGGGCTGGATAATTTGTGAATCCTCTTGTTTATTTTTATTCCTTCATACTCAGCAAACACTACCTTCTCTTAAATATACTGCTGCTTGCAGGTCTGAGTTTGAGCAGTGACCTGAAATAAAATTTCATCCAAAAATCCCACACTTCAGGTTGTCTGTGTGAAAAAGAATCACTCTTCCTTCATTGTTTTGGGAAAGTGAGAGAGAAGAGAGTGATTCCTGTTCTTTGGGTCCTGTGGATTGCCTGACTCTGCAGACAGACTGATGGACAATGTTCTGCCATGAGGATAATGCTCTTTATTATATACCTGACTGTGTCTTATACTCAAGGTTTAACAAGTTACTTGATTTGAGGTATGGGAGAGAATTTTTTTGCAGTGAGGATGACAACAAGATACGTACCTCCAGCTAAAGAGGGAACTGACACCTTACAAGCTCTTCTAACCAGTTCCTTGGTGTTTCAGGGGTCTTTACCAGTGAAGCCCCAGAGAGGTTATGGAGTCTCCCTCCCCGGAGATATTCAAAAGCCATCTGGACATGGTCCTGGGCAACTGGCTGTAGGTGGCCCTTCTTGAGCAGGGGGCTTGGACCAGATGACTTTCAGAGGTCCCTTCCAACCTCTACCATTCTGCAATTCTGTGAAGCCATTTTGGTTTCTACTGTTCCTGATACATAAATCTCTTGAGACCTAAAGTCTAATCCAGCACACTGGGTTCACTAGGAGGGTAATAGAGTAATATTTAATGTGCTCTGATATAAAATTTGTCAGACTACGTGATCTAATATTATTGGCCTCAGACTCTATGAAAAAATGAAACCCCACCTCTTCCCCCAGTCCCCCAAAAGAATTGTTTAGCTCTAAAGCCAAGCAAAAGGAGGGCGAGTTGCAGAGTGCAATCTGCCTCTTGTACTGTCATCAGAATTGTTAACAAATGAGCCTATATTACTGTTGAAAGGCAGAAATACCACAGAAGATTTTCAAGTACAAGATTAGGCTGGTTTTCCTGGAAATAATACAGTATCATCCACTTCTAAATCTTTCAAATCTGATCTGGAGTCCCGTGAGAGACAATAATCATGTGTTTCAATCTTTTTATGCAGTAGATTTTAAGTTTGTAAGATTAACTGAAGTATGAAATCTGTTGGATGGACCCCCTGGCTGCTCAGGAGAGTGTTCCCTTCCATCCCAGGCAGGCTGCCAGCCTTGCAGCCAAAATTCCTATCAGGGAATTTCAGGTGCGTCTGGGAGGACACGTTCAGGAAGAGAGGTAGATCTTGTTTCTTTGTGTTTGAGACCATCTCCCTGATGGACAGCACAGAGGTTATGAATCCATAGGCCGTAATAAAATGGAAAGTGGGTTATCTGACTGTCCAATTTCTACACTTGTGAGCCACAGGTACAGCTGACTCAGTTTTAAGAACCTAGTGAATGACAGGCTCTTGTTCTGGTTTAGGAATTAAAGCCAAAGAGAATGAAAATCAAAAGAATATCTGTACTATCAGTGGTGGTGAATAAGGAGGAGGCATCACCTCATGTCATTAAATTAGAGGCCAGTCAGTGTGGGAAAATGTGTGTTATATGCTGTGACGCATGGCAAACTGGTACACATGGGCTACTGTTCTTGTGTGCTGGTTTTGGCTGAGGTAGAGTTAATTTTCTTCACAGTAGCTAGTACGGGGCTATGTTTTGGATTTGTGCTGGAAACAGTGTTGATAACACAGGGATGTTTTCGTTACTGCTGAGCCAGGTAGGGGACCAACTGACCAACTGACCCAACTGACCAAAGGGATATTCCACACCATATGATGTCATGCTCAGCAATAAAAGCTGGGGGAAGAAGAAGGAAGGGGGGGACGTTCAGAGTAATGGAGTTTGTCTTCCCAAGTAACTGTTACGCGTGATGGAGCCCTGCTTTCCTGGAGCTGGCTGAACACCTGCCTGCCCATGGGAAGGAGTGAATGAATGCCTTGTTTTGCTTTGCTTGCACACGCATCTTCTGTTTTACCCGTTAAACTGTCTTTATCTCAACCCACGAGTTTTCTCACTTTTACCCTTCCGATTCTTTCCCCCTTCCACCGGGGCGAAGTGAGCGAGTGGCTGTGTGGTGCTTGGTTGCCAGCTGGCGTTAAACCACGACAACCTGATAAAACAAGTCAAACCAGGAAAAAATCAGCAGAACTTTACCAGGAAGTTAGCAGAGAAAACCTTTGTTCACATCTGGAGTTTGCCTTTCAAGAACTAGTCTAGTAGAATGATTGTCTTTATAATGATGGCTTTTGTATGTATTGGCTGATTTTATTAAGAGAAAAAAAAAGGTGATAGACTGCTCCAAAGATGAAAATGTTAACTGCAACTACAAAGATTCAGCTGAATTTTTTTGTCACTGATCTTAAGAACAGTTACTGTTAAGATTGGCTTTGGAAAAGTGAAAATATGAACTTGTTCCTGACTAGACTGAGAGGCAATGGGGGTTGCTTATCTTATTTACTAAGAAAAACTTTTTCAAAGGCTTTGATCTAGCTTGTTCTACGCATTATTATTGCACAAGTCTCTGTGATATTACTGTCAGTCTCCATTTTCTCTTGAATCATAATCTCTTTCCTAATTTCTTAGGCAGGACTTCTATTTTAAAGCTATGTGTGAAAACTGGCGGAATATAAATTGTTTCAGAAGATCCCAGGTTTCTTCTGAGGGAAAACAATGAGAAAATGTTGTGATTCTCATGAGAGGGGGAGACTTTGGCAGGGCCTTCTGGGCCTCTTTGTGGGAAGGGAAGGGTTCCAATGTTTTCTCCAAGGAAGGAGAAGATTTTTAATCTCTCTCTCAGAGAGATATATTATAAATTATAAATTACATTTCTGCTGCACAGATGTACCTTTGAATAATTAAATGTTTTACAGTTTTGTGGAAGAAATAATTTTTCATGCATCGTTGATGTTGTAAGGACTTCTGTTTAATGCCAAGGGTGGTGGGGTTTTGACATCAAACCTTTACAGGCAAGTAGAAGCAGTGTGACTATACTGTGTTCATTAACCAAGGAGCAAAACTGTACATGTAATCAAGAATGTTTCCAACAGAATCAGAAGGAATCCCAGGTTTTTTACACACTGGTAGTAATTACTTTTTATAAGCTGATATTGCATGAGTTCAACATTTGGGATAACTAAACCATCTGTAAACTAGGGTAGTGTATTCCCTTGAAGGTTTAAAGCATTTCTAGTATTCAACACCTCTAATGATGCTGTTAATTTGCTTAGAGAGAGATTTTTTTTTTTCATCCTGTATTGCTGGATGAGCCTCTGCGAGGAGCTCGTTTCCAATGTGTGTTAAGGAGAGCACAGGGAGCCTGGACTAATTAGAAACCTAGGAACTATGCTATGCTACAATGAGTGTAACAGCCCTGTATGCTTTATATTCTACCTTGCTTTCTTAGCATTTCTCATTCCTTTCCTTCTGTCTCTTCAGTACCTGGCATTTCCCCTGTGTTATGGGTAAATCTTGGCTTCTTTCTCAGGACTGAGGATTTGGCTTTAAAAAAACATAAGTGCTATAGCTAGCCTTTTATAAAAGATGTTTTCAAACTTTTTCTTCTACTGTTCACTGGGAAAGTGGTAACCTATTGGTAATGTCAGTTCATGATGTCACTTGTGGCACTAGATAAATTCATGAGTAACCACTCTTTGATAATAATTTAATGGGGTCAGTTGTTTCTTTGACTTTTGTTGCTTTGCCCCTCCCTTTTGGGTACAGTCCCTGCTTTGCTATTCCATGTTTCCTGACATCTCTTTTGAAACAGTTCTTTTGACAGCTGCTTACTTGTTGCTATACAGAGTTGTACTGTTCTGCTTCTTAAAGCTGTAGATCTAGTTCAAACTTTTACTCTAGGTGCAGTAAAAGCTGCTGGGCCTGTTGTTGATTTGCATTGTTCCACAGTCCTTACATTTTGGGGGGAACATAAAAGTATGACTCTCATATAGTTCAGCTAGATCCATCTTTACTAAAGGTTTTTTACCTTCTGCTTAGTAATAATTTTAATGTTTCAATATAAAACATTTCTTCTTTGCCAATGGTCCTTGTGTTTTCTCTTCCACCTAGTCAGCATTTTTGTTAGCCTTGTTGTAAACCGAAGTCCCAAATAGTATTGGAGCTTAATTTTGCTATAAACCGTACAAATGCATTCAGTGGGTTTACAAATTATCCCTTCTGCTGCTTTACAACATGATCGTTACCCCCCCCCCCCCCCTTTTTTTTGTTTGGAAAGAACATCTGGGCTGTTGTACAGACTTTAAGAGCAAAGTTAAACAAAAACTGGGCCCAATGCCCAGAGAAACCAACTAAAATAAAACTTGGGCAAAATAAACTATCCCAAATAGGAAGAGCTAGATAGAAGGAAAAATAATGTATGTAGAACTGCCCAAAGATACAGAAAGTAGAGTAGAATGATTTTGCATTGGGCACAGCTGCTATACATCAGACATCTTCAGAGAGACAATCAAAAAGATGCATGTAGAAAGGGATGCTAGTGGATTGGGTCCCAATACTTTAAGGCCTGTCTTGAGTCAGATTCAACTGGAGCAAGAATATTCTCATAGAAACACATGATGTTTCTAACGTAGACCCTGAAAGCATCTTGTTTCAAGATTCAAGCTCTGGGCGCTTTCAGTTTACCAGCAAGAGCAGCTTAGGTGAAACATAGGCTCTTTCACTTAGGTGAAAGCTGAAGGATTAAATCTTGCTCTCTTGTTTTTCCCAACTAAGCAACTGGCAATTGCTTACACAAGGAACTGACACATCACACGTGGCAGCTTTAACCTTTGGAATATACTATGCTCCAGATATCATGAGATTGACTTACAAGAATGAGATTATAATAACAATATTTTTGAGTTCCTTTCACTAGCAATCTGAACCTTTAAGCTGTCATAGCCTGTTTTATAACATGTCCTACGCCCTTGAGGTGGGTAAGCTACATTTAAAAGAAATTGAAACCTCAAATTCTCATGAACTAATATGTACATAAGTGCAGGGTTTTGCAAAAAGACAGTTGCAAATGCTGGAACGTGTCTTGCTTGAGACTTAATGTGCATGAGTAGTGTCCATTTTCTGAAGTTACTAGCTAACTTGTGGTTTAACTTACTTGAAAGCCCATTAGATTACTATCAAAGACATTAAATTGGTGGGTTTTTCATAAAAGTGGTATTCTGTTGTCTGAACCTGTAGAATTGTTGGGTCTTTGCTGTTGGGTTAAAGAAAAACATTGTGAGCAGCTGCCAGTTTACCATCTTGGTGATCTTATCATCTTTGTGCATGAACTTAATAGTAACTAGAAGCAGAAGGAGCCTCCCCAGCCTCTCTGAGACAAGCATAGGTTGGGCCCTTTTTATTGTAGGTTTTGACAATATTTTTTTGTTTTGTGTCACAAGTGGTAATCTCACCTGGTACACCTTCAGCACACAGTTCTTCTACAGCTGGCACAGCCTCCCCATCCTGCTTTAAGTTGCACCTCTGCACCCTCCTTCCACAATCTCCATTACATCCTCACTCCCTTTGCTTCCCATAATTCCCTCTTTCCATCACTTTCCTCTAATTTATATCAAAATTATGGTTTATGCAATTTGTACTTGGAAGAGGACAGATAATCTGAGTTCCAGTAACTAAAGTGACCAGTTGATCGTATATTACCAAACTTTCAGCCTTAAAATTTTATTTCATTGTCTTTCATTAAGTCTTCTCTATATTTGGAGAACATTTATTTGCCCTTTGCTAAGTTTTATCTCTGTTGTGCTATGTTTATAGGACACCATGTGTACTTTTCAAAAGTAACCTCAATTTCCTTGACAGACTCGTCGTTTGCCTGTATGTCTATTTGTCACACAATGTTTTTTGTTATACCTTGCTTGCATTATTCTTCTTCTTTGGTTTCCAACCTGAAATAAATGAGACTATAAAGTAATTTGTATTAGTATTTCCACTAACTCAACTGAACTCTATTTATTTATAATAGATAGATTTTTTTTTTTTTGAAGTGGCTCAAAAATGAATCCTAAAACCCCAAACCCTGTATTTTCTATTACATTTGTTTTATCCAGCAAACAAACCAAACCATTAATCAGTTGGATTTATATGTGCTGCAAGATCAGGTCCTGGCAACCATGACCTTAGTCCTGGACAGTGTTTAAGTGTGTGATTAACTTTGAGCAGATGCTTACCTCCTATTTTTGACAGTGGAATGTAAGCACATCTGCTTCCTAAGGAGTCTCATTTCTACTGAAGTTAATGCAAGGTTTTCTTTGACTCCAAAAGGACCTGGATCAGACTTCAGTTTCCTGAAGATACTGAAAAATCCTGGAACTCTGTAAAAAATGCTTTTAAAAGAATTTAATTAGGGTGAAAATAACTGGTCTTCCCAAAACATTTATCTAATTATTTATGTCTCATTTCTGTCACAGTGCCTTAGCTTGTGTTTTGTTAAGCTCCACATCTTCAGGGACATTCCATGCTGTGATTTAAGTAACCATTCATGGGGGGCATTTAAACTGAGGTTTAGTTTCCTCTCATTTGAAATGCTTAATTTAAACATGATCAGGATACTTCTAGGGGATTTTGGTCAATGCTTATGTGTCCTCTTATAAGTGTTGTGCACACGTTTCACCTAGTTTGGAGAATTTTTAGGCCCTCACAAAAGAAAATGGTTTATTCTGAAGAGAACACCTTCTTAGAAGTGTAGTATATTTTATTTGTAAACACAGTGTTTTCAATAAAGTATTTTTTAAAGCAGGGATCTAATAAACCTTCATTTATTGAACAGATGCCAAAAAATATTATTTTTAAAAATAAGGCAGATATAACTGGAATAATATTAAAAAAATCAATATCCAAAAAGATTTGTTTGACAAAATATTCATTTTTTCAGCAAAAGGGAAATGCAGTACAATGTTGTTTTCATTTCACTTCTAATAACGAAATTAGTAACAGAGCAAATAGAAGTACATTAATTTCTGATCTTTTCAGTTTAGACTCAGGAAAAAAGAAGGTCAAACTATTTTTAAATGATGTTTTATTTTTCTGGGAGTTGCTATACAATGCAATAATATGCACTTACCCTAGGTAAAGCTTTTATACACTTTATTATATATGCTATCACCTGGAACCTCGTATGTACATTGATTTACCAGTGGTTATTGCCAGTGAGTAGTATAATTCATGGAGTCTTCTTTTGAACTTATGAGCATGCTGGTCTGAGCGCTGACCCTGTTCTCACTAATCCAGGAGTGAAATAAGGGAAAGCAATAAATATTCCCATTTCAAATATGATTTGGTAAGCTGTCCTTGTTCGAAATGTAATATATTTATGGACTACCCATTTAAAATTTGTGCTTTTTTAAGAGGCTCTTAAAATGCAACCTCCATAACGGTCTATCAACCCTAGGAAGTACCTGTTGTTCTATATTATATGGGGAATATGATTTTGATATGTGTTCTGCTCTTTGACTACATAATATGTTTAAATATTATGTGTTGGCTTATGTCTGTTCCAGCACTGAAAGCAGTAAAGCTCCTACGCTAATTGCTTTGGAAAGGCTTCCTCTATAACCTTACCATGCATTACCCTTTTACAGGAGTTTACTCTTTTTTTGCTATTATTATTTTTCTTCTCAATATGATTTTACTATAATTTGATGCTGGAACTAAACAGGTTTATGCCTCCAAAGATTCACAGAAGGAAGGTGTATCACAGTCAGCCTTTCTAGATTGCGGCATTGGAGTCACACAATGTGTGAAGTAACCAGGACCACTAGAGAGAGCTCTCGTAACAAAACACTGCTCCCCCATGAAGATCACTGCAATCAGGCCAGGCACTTCATTGAGTTCCAGGGAGATCTTGCCACTTACCTGCAGCCAGATCCCAAGTTATACATAGTTTTATACAAGGCTTAATCCTGAACTGGTGTAAAGCAGACAAGAAGATTATAGACCCATGACCTATTAGCAGTCTGGATTTATGAAGTGAAAACTGTGCAGTACAAATGTTGATTATTTTTTGTGGAACAGTTACAAAAGCAATTGAGAAAGGAAAGAGGATATCATCTGGGTTTTGGTATAGCATTCAATTCAATGTCTGACGAAATCTTACTTTTCAAATGAGTTCAAATTGGCTTGGGTCTGAGCTCCGTCACACGGACTGAAAATTGGCATATAGAACACAAATAAAATGTGATAATAAACAACACCTTATTGAGCTGTATAAGCTGACTATGGGGGTGCCACAGGGCTCTGTTTAAGGTGTTGTCTTCTTTAAAATTTACATAAATGATCTGGAATTGAAACACAAGCATGGTAATGAAATTCACAGATGATATTATATTGCAGGTTGTGCCAGCAGCAGTCAAGACAGGCAAATAATAGAGGGTCCTAGAAAAAATAGAAACATGGGCCGAGAATAACAAAATGAGAGTCAACTTGGAAAACTGCAAATACATCTGGGGAAAATTAATTCAAAACAGACACTCAACAAGAAGGCTAAATCTGGAAAGCAATGATACTGAAGTATATACCTGAGATGACAAAGGATGATGAGTGAGATAATGTGTGAGTCTGCAGTGCAACAAAAAAGAGCCAATGGGATTTGGAGCAGCCAATACAAAATGTCTCTTCCCCACAAAGTTGAAGGGATGGTATCTGGAATATTCTGGTTACTACTAGACATTTCACAATCACAAAATGCAAAGTAGAACCTTGATTTTAAAGGGGGTTCTAATGCTGGCAATTTAGAAGTTGTGTCTAGTCTAGTAAAATTATCTCATTTTCCTTTATATTCTAGGGAGAGGAAAAAAAGAGAAAGGAGATAGAAAGAGGGTGACCTATAGCACAGTTCATTCCACTTATCTTAAAAACCTACCTGCTATGGGATAAACATGCATCTTTCTATGATTGCAGAAGAACTTGAACTCTGAGATGATGAACTGCCTAACATTAGTAAGTGTAATTATATTTACTTTATTGTACCCACTCCAGCCCCTTGTGTCAGGATTGTTCATGTATTTACATTGCTGGATAAAATGCCAGAAGTAATTCAGGTGGAAACAGCTTCATATCAGATCTTGCTTCTGAATGTCCTAGCCAGCAGGCATCTTATCCCTGAGATCTTGTTGGCCTCATAACGCTTGCACTCCCAGGTACCCAGTGGTCTAGCTACAACAGGAGTCTGTTACTCTTCCTCATTCCAATAGAATGGCATGGCTTTTGGATGTAGCAAATATGAATTTGAATTTGAATCTGATCAGACTGACAAAGCTGTAGAAACCAGGTCTCCATTTTCAGTGCACATTCTGCAGCCAAAGGTCCTACTATTGGCTGTGTTCTTGAATGGAAGATGTTGGCACTGTGGTACTGCCTTTGGATGTCAGAAGTGCTCACAGCATAGCTAATGGAGTGATTGTCCTTCCTGGAAGCCTTGGGTAGAGGTTAGGACTGGTTTCAGTTCATCTGGCAGTAGCTGTCTACCATGCAGGCATCAACACGTGAGACACATACAGGTACCTAAAGCTAGATAAGATGAATCCCACCTCAACTGTTTTACCAGTGCATCTTTACATCAAACGAGCATGGATGGATGCCAGTACCTAGTTCCTTCAGTTAAGGCAGTTCTGTGTGTGCACAGAAGCCTTGGTAGTCTTAGCACTTGAGACCTAAGTGGGAGTTGATAAGTGAAATATGTACATAGATGGCTGCTGTGGCATTGGCTTTCTGGGTTGTTGTCGTAGACTTTGGTGCCTATATTCTATATGAATATAGTGTATTGGGTGCCAAAAAGGTATTGGATCTGGATGCTATCCAAAACCCCTACTACTCCAGTGAGTGATGTGTTAACCCAGATTTAGGACTGTTTTTTGTTATCAAGGAACAGACTAAATCTTGGTTAATTAGAACAAACATGTCAAGCTAAGCATGCACAGCAGAAGGAAGGAAAGCCACTTGAAAACTATTTTCTCTTGCAGTTTATCTGAATTGTTAAACAAGAGCAGAAGCAGAGTCTTCCAATTGTTTTCAGAAGCAACTGTGTTCTGTATTTTCATATTTCTATGAAGTAAAATTAAAATAATATTGTTCCTGATAATCCTTTTGATTTTCACAAAGATCTGCTTTGAAAATGATACCTTCAATACTTAACAATCTATTCCTTTTTTACTGATGCTCTTCTTTCCACTGGGTATCCAAATGTTTTTATACTTGGATTCACTGGACTTTTTAAAATCTGCCTAGACATACAGATCCATTCCTGATGGCAAACAACTCATGATATTGGTGTAAAGTATTTTCCTTTAAATTCTTAAGAATATTTGACCTGCTTGCTCTGAAATGACAGTAGTTAATCAAAACGCCTAGTATATCACCATTGTTACGGCATGTAGTTTACCATGTAGCTGCACCAGACTGCAGAATTGACTTCCAAACCTAGCTGAACTTGGTTCTATTTAAGTTAGCCAAAAGTAAGACACAACCAGCCCTTTTGGCACAAAAGACAGAAGTATGTAGCAGATTAACTATCAGCATGTTTCTGAGTTAATTAAAAACCCAACAAACCCTTCATATTTCCTGAATGGGAAACTTTTGAGTTAAATCTTAAATCTGACAGAAATTGAAATTTTCAGTTTGAGAGTTTGTAAACTTTTGTAGTTTGCAGCCATGAAGATGGACAGGGAGCACATGAGGTAAGTGGTTTCATCTGGATGGCAAAACTATTTGTGCGTTCTGCAAATTTCTTTCCTTCTAACACTGCCATTCCTGTACCTTTTCAAGTCGTACAGAGGGTAGCCAAACCAAAAGTTACTAGCAAATTTTATTAGAAAGTGTTTTCTCTTTATGTTTAAAACTCATAATACTTTAAGTAGACTTGAACACCAGCTCTTTTATTTTTAGATTGTGTAACTCTTACTGATTCAGAGACCAACTACCCAGCACTGAGAGCAGAATACTGAACGAATACCTTGTCTCTGATGTAGAATTCATTGCTGTTAGAGATTGGAATAGAAATTTTGTTGCCTGCCTTTTTCTTTTCTTATTGTGCTCTGAAGTTTCTCATGGAATACCTGAGAGCAGATCCATTGTGGTACTTCTCTCCTTTCATACACCACCATGAAATATGGGTATGTAAAAAGATTACTGGTAGGAACATAATAATTTCTGGGAAATTAAAAATCCAACCCTTTACTCTGAGTTAATTTTACGAAGAAATCTATTCCAGTGAAGAACTTCTACACATGCCTGAAAAAAAGGTTTTTTTTTTTTTTTTTTACAATTAAACGTAAAAGGAATACTTATTGTTCAACACTAACAGGACTCACATAGTCCTAAATAACAGTCTCACAATTCTTTATGTAAACCCCTAAGCTCCTATTTTCCCTGTCCTGGTCTTACCGTTTATATCTGGGATCAGTCATGTTAGGTAAGTCACGGTTCTTTTTTTTCTTTTTTTACTTTAACTTTCTATGGTTCCAGTTCTCTGGCTAGTCAGATCAAAGCAGACTTTCTTGATTGATTTTGTGAGTTTAATGCCACTCTAAGAACTCCTATGTAATTAAAGAGCAAGATCTGTTTTGATAAAAGTCTTCCTTTTGATCAATGTGAATTTGGCATATGTATGAACGCTGGATACACAAGACTAAGCCTGGAAGAGGGATTGAGATCATCGTAGTGCTGACCATCAGTCTGGCATCAAATGCCTTCCTTGAGGAACAGTCAAATTATAGGCTAATAGAATTGCAGAAATGTTGGTTGAAAGTGGTCTAGTCGAACCCTCTGCTTGAAACAGGGCTATTACCAACATTAGACCAGAGCTACCAGGGCATTCTTGTCTTGAAAATCTCCAAGGTCAGAGTCCATAACTTCCCTGGGCAACCTGTTCCAGTGCTGCACTGGCCCCAGTGAATGTTTTTTACTTGATGTCTAATCTGAACACCCCGAGCCACAGTCAGAGGAAAGTTTGGTTTCTTCATCTCTGCCTGTCATGGTTTAACCCCAGCCGACAGCTAAGCACCACACCGTCGTTCGCTCACTCCCCCCCTGGTGGGATGGGGGAGAGAATCGGAAGGGTAGAAGTGAGAAAACTTGTAGGTTGAGATAAAGACAGTTTAATAGGTAAAGCAAAAGCTGTTTTCAGCACAAATCCAAAACATAGCCCCATACTAGCTACTATGAAGAAAATTAACTCTATCCCAGCCAAAAGCAGCACACCGTCACACCACTTCAAGTAGTTGTAAGCTGTTATTAGATCACCCTGTAGCCTCCTTTTCACTAGGCTAAACAAGGCCGGCTCTGAGTCTTTCCTCATATGCCCTGTGCTCCAGGTTGATGATGAATGTGTTGAATGATATGGGCCCTTATATCAACTGTTGGGGTACTGTGCTTGCTGGCCAGTTGGACGTTGAGCCATCATCCATCCAGTGGATTTTCGGTCCACGTAACAATGTGCTCTTTCAGCCCATAACTCCTTAGCTTCTAGACATGATTGCTGTGGGACATAATGTCAAAAGCCTTATTAAAGGCAAATTTGTTACTACCCTACCTTTCTAGTTGATCAATAATCTACTTATTTTCCTATCATCGGGAGGACAAGTAAAAGTCAAATGAACATTTTGCCTTGAAGAACCTAAAGAAATTGATATTTTGTTCCTTAAGTGATGATGAAAATGAATTTCTTGAAAATATTTATGTGTTGTTTTAGAGAAAAAAAATATTTGCTTTCACTCCTGCAGTCCGTTCCTCTTCTTTTACATTGCCACTTCCTTCAACTTTATGCATGTTGTATCAGATAAAACCATATGCCAGTATCTGGTAATGATTATGCAATAATCTTACATTTTCAGTACTGAATAGAAGCTTTCACATTAATTACAGTTAAAATGACAAACAATCAAGTAGCAACTTCAACACTGTGAAAACTGAAAAATAATAAACTGCCCAGCTTTATGTAGAACTATATTAGCAGATAGACCTTTTATTTCCCAGAAGTTTCTAGGCTGGGAAAAAACCACAGTCTTTTAATGGTTATCTGCTCCACTCCCTCATCTCATTTACGTGTAATAACAGTCAATTCCTTTTCTCGACACATCTGGTTTTTTAATCACTAATAACTCCACCATTTAGACATCTTGACAATTTTTAACTTCCTTTAACATTCATTTCCTTTTATCTTGACACATCTGGTTTTTTAATCACTAATAACTCCACCATTTAGACATCTTGACAATTTTTATAACTTCCTTGTTGCTTCCTAGTTACTATAATAAATTCTTGATCTTATCGCTTCTCTTCTAGCTGTAAAAAACAGCAATTTTAATACCACAGGCTGAACTAGAGGATAAAGTCCTGCACTCTGAGCCCTTTTATTTTGCCTTCTGAGAACTGCTTTTGTAATATTAAATTGTATTTCTGTAATCTTCTGGAGTTACTAAAAAGGATCTGGAAAAATGGTATTTTAGACTTTTAAAATGGAATGTCTCACATGTGCCTCTAAAAGCAATTTTTTTATGATGTGTAGTCCAGGTGGAGTAAGTGCTCAATAGGCTACTCTATAGCAGACAATAAAATGAGCTAAGGTCCATTCTCTGGCCCAAAGGACAAGTGGCATGGCGCTGCTTCCATCCATGTGGCCAGCCTCTCTTCCCTCAAAACAGGGTGGTCTCATCCACACCGCCTGTTGGCTACAGTCACAGGTTTGTGCTGCCCTCTAAATCATGTCCGTGCTTTGTCTGTCCGAGATGTACTTGCCATAAACCAAACTAAGCCTGGGAGCATACAAACAACTGAACTGTGTGGATGAATTTTGGTTACTGCTCAAGCCTGTGCCTGGGTCTTCTTAATGTATTAATGTAGATGTAATCAGCTGCAGGATATTAATGATTAGCCAGATATTGTTACTAAGACTGGTGGTCAGTGCATTCATGTAATCTAGAAAGAGAGACCAAATAATCATTCAGGAAAAAGCCCTTCTACTTAAATTACAAGTATAGGGTAGATTGTAAGGCATTCCAGACTAAAATATATCTTGAAGTCAGACATGGGAAGCTAAATTAGTCATGGATAATCATTGATATGTAATGAAAATAAAGATGTCAGGACTCAGGGCTTTGCAGGGTTCAGTGCTACAAAGTGCAAACCTTTTCTTGAAATATGAACACCTTCCAGGATCTACCCTTCTGTTGTGGTTTAACCCCAGAGGGCAGCTCAGCCCCAACCAGCAGCGTGCTCACTCCCCTCCAGTGGGATGGAGGAGAGAACCAGAAGGGTAAAAGTGAGAAAAATCATGGGTTGATATAAAGACAGTTTAATAGGTAAAGCAAAAGCTGCGTGTGCAAGCAAAGCAAAATCAGGAATTCATTCATTGCTTCCCAGATGTTTAGCAATCTCCAGGAAAGCAGGGCTTCATCACACGTGACAGTTACTTGGGAAGACAGATGCTATAACTCTGAACGTTACCCACTTCCTCCTTCTTTACCCCAGCTTCTATTGCTGAGCATGACATGTTATGGTGTGGGATATCCCTTTGGTCAGTTGGGGTCAGCTGTCCCGGCTGTGTCCCCTCCCAGCTTCTTGTGCACCCCCAGCCTACTCGCTGATGGGGTGGTGTGAGAAGCAGAAAAGGCCTTGACGCTGTGCAAGCACTGCTCAGCAATAACTAAAACATCCCTGTGTTATCAACACTGTTTCCAGCACAAATCCAAAACATAGCACCATACAAGCTACTATGAAAAAAATTAACTCCATCCCAGCCAAAACCAGTACACCTTCCTTGTCCCTGGGCTGTGGTTTTATGATTTTCATTAACTTAATGTGATTAATGCATGACCACAAACCAGAAGTAAAAGATGTATTGGTTTCATTAGTGCTTTCAATTTGTATAAGCCAACACATTTTGCTATTTTTTATTTATTTACTTCTCTGCATGACTAATACAATCCTGAGGCTGAAGAAATGCAATGACATTTGCAGAAGTGGGAAAATAGAAGTTCTCACTGGTTTAATTACATTTTTGCCCAAGTTTCTGGTTGTGAGACTTCAGGCTCAATTATATAATCAGAACACATAACATGAAGGTATATGAATACCTGGAATAAAGGCCCCAGTCCCTAAAGGTGACATCCATAATTCAAGTTTCTTTCAGGGCAATGTTCCATATAAGAAAATTGGAAAGGTATGCTAATATTTGATGCAAACCCAATAAATAATCCAGTTTGTAAATACATTATTTTGAGTAGAGTGATTATACTCATTCCTGTGATTAGGTATGGTTTGGGTTGAAGTGGTATCTTACCACTAAAATAAGTACAGGACTTGGAGAGACACCATACGAGAGAATTTGTACCTTAAGGCCTCATTAATCACAGGTAGTTTATTTAGTTGTGTTTACTACAATACCCCAATGCCATTCACAGACTTACAGATTCGGAAGCCAATTGCACTGTAGGTAAGAATGTAGCTCAATAGGAGGTAGATGAATTCTGCTTCAGTCTCCAGTGTAACTAAGATGTAGGACTGAAGAGAACGTATCTGAAAACCAAGTGACAAACACATGCATGAAGCCTAGATCCAACAACAAAATAAACAAACCCAACCCAACCCAATCCAAAAACAACAAAAAGAGCCCAAAACCAAATAAACAAAAAAAGATTTTAGCTTTCTGGTTACAAAAGATGAAAAAATGCAAAGATTTGGGATATAGCTGTTCCCTGGTTCCCTGGGAAAATAACCATGCTGTGATTATTTGAACATCATCATATCTTATGGTGCATTCTTCCAGTCAGTTTATTGTGATTTCTATGTTATTTAAATCAGGTGTCATATAATCAACTCCATCATACATTTAAAAAAACCCCACAAAAACAAAAGCAAACACCTCCCCCCCTCACATTTATCATTTTGTATGAGTTGTATTAAAAAATGTTGAATATGATCAGCACGCTAATATTGTTTCCTTTTCTACTGAACTTCTACATAGGATTGCCAGCAAGATTAACATGAAAATGTTAGGTATTTAAAGATCCTACTGAAATATTTTTCAGAGATGGGTTACAGTCCTCCTGCTTTTTGAAAACACTTGCTTGCATATAACCATGGATGATTGATCACTAAAAGTTCATTGATGATGGATCACTGAGAGTTCATGATCAATAATACACACAATTTATCATGGTGTGGTGGAAAACCTTGTTAACTGCAAAGTCAGTGGATGGAAGTCCAAAGTGGAATGGCAGCAAAAATGTGAAACAATTATTACCAACCTTACATGTTAAAATTTTTAACTGTGGAAGGTTGAACTCATTTGCTCACCCCGGAGAGACTAGAAGGGAATTATTCTAGGTGTGCATTTGGGGAGGAGGAAAAAGAGGATGGAAGAGAAAGACACTGAGCACCCTGCATTTTAACTTGCCCCTCTCTTTCATGAAATGATAAACTGTAATTCCAAAATGGACCCTTTGATTATATAATGTCACCTTCCGTACATTACAAAACACAAAGTTCTCTATAGTTATCCTGTGTTCTCCTGTAAACCGCGTTTCATTAAAACATATCTTCTAAAACAGTATTTGAATACATCAAAGGATGCACAATTCTCCATTTTCTTTGTTTGTTCATTGTAATTTTTTTAAAAAAGGGCTTTATTGCCAATTGAATATCTCTTACAAAAAGAGTTTAAATACCTTATGCTGATACAGCTATCCTGTGAGATTGTCAGGTAAAAGGTGGCTAAGAACTATGCAATATTACAGTAGTTACAACTCATTATATTTTTTCCTACAATCTCAGTGTAGAAGACATTTAAAAGTATAAACAGAAAGCTTTGTTCCATCTCCTTCTACCCTAGAAAAGATCCAGCTCAAATTCCCTCCACTACAGCCTAGGGGTGAAAGTCCAAGTCATTTGTTATTTTGTCTGAGTACGACTGTCTGTCTCTAGTTAGTTACCACAAAAGCTGCCAGCAAGTTCTTCATAGGGTAGGAAGCAAGAAGGGGAAAAAAAAAAAAAAAAAGATCTGTAAAACAAGTATGGAAGAATTTGAGAAGAACAAGTATCATATAAGAGGTAAGGTAGTTCCTAAGAAAACCAGCCAGCCAAAGTGTAACAGGGAACTTTTAACTTGAGGTCCGTCAGAAAGGTTGGGGGAAATGGAAAAAAACTAAACTCCAATCAAGACGACTAACTTGGTCTGCACACTGGTACTGCTGCTCTTTATGCAGAGGATAATGACAAAAAACCTCCTGCAGCAACGGGCAGCATTTTTATTTGTAAACTACACAATTATTACAATTCTGGTCACAAGTAATTTGAGTAGCATATCATTTAAATTAATAGTGTTTTATAGTAATTACTGGTAACAACCTTACACAAATGCATTTATCTTTGCTGTTTACAAAATATTTAAACAGTGATGCTCTTATGCAGGAATGGGAGATTAAAGGAAATGCAGATGAGGCTTCAGAGGGTTAATTTATACTGCAGTTACATTGAGTTTCTCTGGGCAGCACCCATTTAGCTATGCACCACTCAGTTTCAATGGTTGTTAGCATGAGTTTAAAGCATGATAATATAAAAGAATTCTCATCTTGCATCACTATACTTTTTCAGAACTTTATACAAAGTAGTCATTAAGAAGTAGCAGAATTCGGCTCTTAGGTTTAAGACCCACTGAAATATAGATTTATAGTTTGATCCTTTGGGGGGCAGCTAAAAGTATTAAAGGAATATTTAGATCTGGCCTGATGGCTTTCCATATTTTTTCTGCCTTCTCACTGGAATAATTATCAGAAAAATCAACAAAAGTCTGGAGAGCTTGTGTCAGAAAAGACAGATTGGAAGGGAGCAGCTATGGGAATTCTCATCCTCTCATCTGCACTTTCTCCATTATTTCTGGCTTATGACTATATGTTTTGTGTACTTCTTGCCACTCAGAGGACAGGTTGTAGACATCTTTAACACCATGCTTATTTATATAAAGTTTCTTTCGCTACCAGATGATTATCAATCATTTACAGGACTATTACTTCATTTTAACTTATTTTTAATTTTTTTTTCCACACATGTGGAAAGAATTACTTAGACATAAGTATAAATTGCTATAAAATTCTTGTTAGAAATCTTCAGAAAAGCTACAGACTCTACTGAAAAGCTTTCCCCCCTTCTTTATTTGACTAGAAGGGGAGCTACATTTAGATTACTGTAAGTCATTCTCACTCAACAGCTCAACACTTTGAGGTCAGAAGTTTGCAGATTTTGTGTATGGTGCCCTGAAAATAGCTTTTAATACTCGCTTATTTAATTTTTTTTTTTTTAAAAACAAGAAAGGGCTATGGAATTTTGGAGCCTATAGATTGTGTTTGCAGCTAATGGCTAATCCAGAAGCTTCTGTGAGTAAAGAGGGAGAGTCACAAAAGTATCCTGCATGTTGAATGGATCTAGAAGGGATTCTGCAGATAGTTAGAATTTGTATTATTATAAACATGAAAAAGACAAATTAAAACCTTAATGTAAAATTAATATAAATGTATTGATTAAGAAAAATTCTTACAAAATTCATGAGGTGCTTCATAATTATTTCTCTTTTATTTTGTATAGAAATTTCTTAAAAAAACACAGCTTCTCATCTGGACTGAAAAAACATCTCCTCTGTGATATGATTTCCAGTTAGTCCATATTAGTCATATCTAGTTTTGGAAAGAGTCTGTCTTCTCTGCACTGGGTTTCCATTGCTATTAAATACACCACTTTCTTCAAAGTTTGATGCTGAAACTTAATAGTAAAAGCGCTCCACAGATAATGCAAGGAATTCCATTTCTGCCTAAGATTTTGATTTTCCATGACAACAGCTGCCCTCAAAACGAGGAGTGAACTGTCAACCATAATAGTGAAATTAGACATTATAATAGCAATGATTAGATTTCCAGAAGCGACATGATTTAAGAGCAAAGTCTGATAACTCAAAGTTACTTGCTCATTTAGAAAATCTTACTCTAAAACAAAAAGTGATGGTACTTAAGAAAGAAACACTTCTTCAGTGTGTTCAAACATGAGAGTGGGACTTGTGAAAGAAAAAATCAGGTATTTTCACTGATAAACTTGCATAAGAACCAGATGACAGCCTGGAATACACTTCAAATTATTGTATGCTTCCATAAGTCTGAACTTTTCTATGTGAGGTTTCTGACACTGATTTTGCTAAATGTAAGCGGGTCAAATGGCTTGATCATCCTTTCCCAGTATAGTTTTTCTGACATACCAGCTTTTTGCATTTCTTCTGATTTTATCTTTTGTGGATGTAGATAACTAGACTCTTTTTGTGGCATTCCATAGAAGAGGACTGTATGTAACATTATTTCCCTACTGTCTGTTGACTACTTTATTTCCTACATCTTTTTCATGGGCACGTCTGAAAGCAGTTCCTCCTTGGTATTGTTTTCAGTAACTTATTACTGGATGTTCTGTTATTAATCCCAAATGCACTTGCTTTGGACTATTGATTTTTGTTTTTCTTTTCATTTTCTCCTATCCTCAAAGTCATCCAACTTTTCATCAACAACAACACTGCATTAACACGCACTTCTTTTTTTCTGTCAAGAGCATGAATGAATCGGACTTGTCCCAACAGCAATCTTTGGGAAAGTCTATACACATTCTGCATTGTCTAATGTAGGTATTTTCAGTACTTTTAGATATTTTCGCTATCTATTTTCAGTAAATATTTTCTATTCTTGATCTTCCCTTTAGCCAAAATCTTTACCTTCTCCAGTTGTTCAGCAACTTCATTTCAGCTCGTAATTTCCCATATGACATTATATCATAGACTTTATGCGAGCATAGTTATGTTTGAGCTACAATATTTGTTTCATTAAGAACACAATTTACGTCAGCAAAGAAAGATAACAGGATGATTTATCAAAACATAACTTTCATAAGCTCAATTTTACTTTTTGACTTGAGTCTATTATTTTATTGTACTTTTGCTTTCCTCTAAATTAATTGCCTAATTCCTTACAAAATATTAAGGTTCGACTTTCATGTAGTTGCCTGGATAACATCCTTTTTCCTACCTTTCATATAGGTGCAACATTTTCTATTCTCCAATCTTATGCTTTCATCCACAATCTCATTCTTTTGAAATTCCTACCCTACCTGCTAATTATCTCAAAATTTTGGAATGCATGATTATCCAATTATCTAATCTTGACTGCATTAAGATGTCTGAGTTGTAAATCAAGTTTCATTCTGATCATTTTTGTATCTTAATTTGTTATTCAGTTTACCTCTTCCATTTCATATTGAAATAATTACTCTTATTGAAAGCTGAGGCAAACTATTCATTTAGTATGGGGGCCATATCTAGATTATCTTTAATCTCAACCTTGGCCTTTCTTCTTTTTTTTATTTATTCTGTTTTTATTTATATTCCCAAAGTGCCTTTCTTTCCTATTTATTTTAATATCCTTTAAAGGTCTAACTCAGCTTGACTTTTGGCTATTCTCATTTTATCCCTAGACTTCTTGACCTCTAAGAGACGATTTCTTGGCTGATCAGTCCTTTTTTCCATTCCTTGCAGCTCTCTGCTTACTCCTAATATCCTTTTTGTTTATTCATCCAGCTAGGTCTGAAGCTCTTCCTTGTACTTTTTTTTTTTTCAAATGGAAGCATGTTCTACATGGTTTATGAACTTTTGCCTAAAGCCTTCCTCTATATACAAGTCTTGAGTTCAGTCCAGATGACTTAATTAATTAGAATTTCCCTTTTTTAATCAGATTCATGCCATTGGAATAGAGGTAGTGGTTATTTTTTTCCTGTTTATTTTAAACTGAATCTGTCAATGAACACTCCTTGCAAGGTTATTTTCTTATTCCTCTATTCTACAATGTCTTCAGGCTAGGTCTGTAACATGATTCTTAGTTGTCTCAGTAATTATGTGTAAGCTATCAAATTTTTAAGGTCTCATCATTAGTAACAGCATTTGTTTTCCAATCTATATCTGTGAAAGCAGTCTCCCACACTATTACAGCTCATAGAGCCATTGCTGTGTAATAATACTGTAATGATTCCTCCCCATAGCCACACTCTGTGTTGGCTTCTAAATTTCTATGAGCATGAGACCAGTAAAATTCCTTTTCCTTTTCTTTTTTTTTTTTTTTTTTGCAATCAGTAAATCCCAGTAATGCTTCACTTCTTTTGTCTTTATTCTTACCTTTTCTGGATGACTTAGCTATTCTCCATATATGACGGCTGTGTCTCTATTAGTCCCTTTCCAATCCCATTCCATAATTCTGTGCCCTTCATTTTGTTTCCCAAATTGCTTGAATGTATATGTAAAATGTTTATTTCTTTCTGTTCCTCCATACTACTGATCAGATCAAGTTTCCTACATAGGCAACACAGTCATTTCTTTATAAATCAGATAATTTCAACTACTGTTAGTGTTAATATTTCCTTTCCTTGGACTGCCTATCCTAGAACCAGCGAAATTCCTTTCTCCTTTGCCATATCTTTTAAAATTGATTTTATTCTCTCTCTTTAATAAAACTTAATGTACAGGTTTCATAAATTTCTCAAAACAACTCCTCTCATCGTAAAGATCTTTTGGTTGCCACAACTTCCATTCAAAAAAGCTCTATCTATATACCCTCGGAAATTTCCTTTTCCTTCCTCAAGCTTTCATTTCACTTTCCTTTGTTCCCTTCAGCTAACCATCTTTCCTGTCTACTGTATCCCTACTTACTGGTTTTCTGACCCATATTTCTTATCCTGCAGTCCATTTCTCCAAATTCTTCACTCCCTTTCTCAAACATATGGGAATGATTATGTTTTGCTGTAGATCTGTTCCAAGTTCACCCACCTAAAACTCCCCAATTCCCTTTACTATCTCTGAATAAAACTCTGGTTCTTTGCCCTAAGTGTGGCAGCTTATGTCTTTTGGCAGTATTTCTGACTTTTCTCATGCCAATGTCCTTGTTGTAGGTCCTGGCATTAATAGCACAGATCTGTGCTTCGGACTTCCTCCAAGGTGTTCAAGCAGGCAGATGTAATATAAAATCTATAAGCCAAATATAACCCATACAGCTACTCATCTGGCTTTCCAGGGCTAAATGGCAGGATGAGCAGCTTTTTCCTAATGACGTTGTCCTTCCAAGGCAATGACTGAACAGTCATAGAATCATAGAATCACAGAATGGTTTGGGTTGGAAGGGACCTTAAAAATCATCTAGTTCCAACCTCCCTGCCATGGGCAGGGACACGAGGGGGCATCCACAGCTTCTCTGGGCAACCTGTTCCAGTGCCCCACCACCCTCACAGTAAAGAATTTCTTCCTAATAGCTAACCTAAATCTACCCTCTTTCAGTTTAAAACCATTACCCCTCAACCTATCACTACACTCCCTGATAAAGGGTCCCTCCCCATCTTTCCTGTAGGCCCCCTTTAAGTACTGGAAGGCCACAATAAGGTCTCCCTGGAGTCTTATCTTCCCTAGGCTAAACAACCCCAACTCTCTCAGCCTGTCCTCATAAGGGAGATGCTCCAGCCCCCTGATCGTCTTCGTGGCCCTCCTCTGGACTCACTCAAGCAGGTCCATGTCTTTCTTATGCTGGGAGCCCCAGAGCTGGATGCAGTACTCCAGGTGGGGTCTTACGAGATGCTTCTTTTGATGCAGTCAAAACACTCAAACCTCTTGAGTAATCATGATCCATCAGAAGATGTACACTGATGGGCCAGAAAGTACTTGGTCCCTATGCTACCTCACTGCAATGTTTTACCAAAAAATAAAAGGAAAAATAATGAGATAGGTAGAGTGTGCATATATGGATATATGACATTTATAGACACTGTCCATCTTTAACTAAACAAGGATAAAAAACTGCAGCACCTAGTGGCCTCACCAGCAGTCTGTGCAGTACCAGTAAAAACTCTCAAGGCCTGTTTTGTGCCTTTGGGCTGACTTTGCAGGTGTCTTCCAAAAGAACCCATTTAACTCCCCATCCCAAAAACTGGCATGTAACATATGCCCTGAGTTGCAGGAACTGTCTCAAATAATCCTTGTTTGTTTAGGGAGGATTCCTTCTTGAAAAATATTTCTTCCACAAAGGGGGGTGATGTGTATTTTTATAAACTTTAACCAAAAGATGTGTTCTGAAAATACATTTTCAATAAAAATAGTTTGTTTTGGACTCATATGGCATTCATGATTTTTAGCATATTAACAAAGTGATCTAGTATTTCTGAGTCCTTGAGCATCCATCTGTTGTTATTTTTTTCCGTTGCAGAGAACATATTAAGACAAGATCATTAAAAAAGACATTTAAGTGACCTGAATGCGAGAAAAATTCAGCTCCATGCCCTTATTCCCACTCACAACTCCTATTTCTTTCTCCTCTCCAAACCAGGAGACCCTGAGTCTATGTGATGTCCAATCCACTAACCCCCTGCCTCTTGTTCCCTTACTTGCTCCCGGCTGGTCCTGTTCTCTAGTCCTAAGCCAAAAGTGTTAGTAAGTCTGGCAATGGTCATCTTCCTGCAGGCCCTGGAGAGCAGGAAGAGTCACTAGCATGTACAGCAGCAAGTATAAGCAATGTAGCACATTTGAGACCTTACACAGAAGTAAAGACACTTGCTGCTGCTGCAGCACATGCCTAGGGCTTTGAAATGTGTGCTTCCTTCGTGGCAAGTGCACCATAGCTTGAGAACCTCTGGTCTGAAAGCTCAGCTACGCTAACTGCTCTGGACACAGTAATACCAATTGCACTGTGAGGAAGCAAGAATGTGATTGGAATAGCAAATAAATATATACAGAAAACAAGATGTTTGCTTTTATATTGTAAGGGAATTTATTTTCTTCCAAAGCATTTCCTGAAAATAAAATTAGGCTCTGTTACAGCCGGCATATTTCTGTAATCTATTTTTATCACTGTAGACACTGGCGAAACAGCAAAACTGTCTAACATTCCCTGCTCTATTGACTCAGCCTGAGCCTTTTGGAAACACTTTATAGACTCATGCAATGGGTGATACTTGATTTGATGCAATGTTTCTTTTGACCAAGAAATCAGAGATCTAAATCCTGGCTGCAGAAAACAACATGAGCTGTTACTGTTCAGGTCTCAGTTGCTGAACAACAACAGGTCAGTTTGTTTTCTGTGTAACTGAGACATGAACAGTCTCACATGTGGAAGGCACTACATGTCTGGTATGTAGGTACTAACTTACCTATAGTTTAGTTCCCCTTCCTGCAAGGTGAAAAGAGATTTACTTGATTAATTCTCAGGACTACTGTATGACTTAATAAATAAAGCATTTTGAAATTGTCACATAAGAAGATTCATGCATATGTTAAATATTTTTTTACAGAGCAGCAATAATTAGTTACAAAATTGTATCGGTAACATTTCAGCACTGACTACTCCTACAGTTTATCAGTTATTTAACTGTGAATGTATCAGCAATAAATAGAACACTGAAGCCAATATTTTTTAACATACAACCTAAGTAGAATTTTATTTAGCTATTCAAATAAATTCTAATTGTTGCTACTTCAAGAAAAAACCAACCCAAAACCCAAAAAGGAAACACAATGAACCTGCTTCATCATATAAAAATAATTGCGAAGTATAAAAGTAGTTCATTTAATAGAATGTTTAGTTAGCTGCACATTTTTCCTGGGCCTGGTAATATTGAGAAATGGCATGTTCTCATCCTTAGATTCTCTTTTGTTTGCTTTGCTTTGAAACAACACATGAAGAAAATGGCAGCGTGAGCTGATTAGGTGGGCTTTGTTTCATCAAACTAAGAAGTCATATATGTGAACTCAAAGAAATAAGAAGGCTTCTCCCTTTCCCGGTATTGTTGTATGCTTTCACAAGCACAAATTTGGGAGATGTAATAAAATAAACAGATTGTTTTTAAACAGATGTTCTTGTGCTGGTTTGCATGGGAACAGCTGATATATGAGGGAATAGTCTAAGACCCAGTACAAAAATAATATTTAAATTGGAACAAGTGCTCTTGTGATTTACACCTAACGTTGCTCTCACTCTGACAGACAGCCAAATGTTACAGAGAAAATATCCAATGTGTGTTCTCATTTTGAAGCAGCACAGATTTGTAGAGAGAAAAGCATCAGGGGTGAAAGACACCTTACAGAGTTAGCTTTAAGATGCAGTTCAATGAGTTGTAACAGGCTTGTTGACTACAGCTTGTACAAACAGCTACTCCCAAACTTTTTAAAAACTATATATATTTTTAGTAACTAGTCTGGCTTTCAGACTAGGAGTTTCAAAGGTGTCTAAGAGACCTAAATATTAAATTCCTTTTGAGTTTGACTCCTTAGCTACCATTCAAAGAACCTGATCCAACAGAGCCCTGGGAGCTAAGAGCACAGAGCACGTTGCTGGATCAAATTTTATGTCAGCTTCTAAATCTCTCCCATACTGTGGTAACTGCTAAAGCTGCACTCCAAAGAGAGATCACCTTCTCTGCTAAAAGCACCCTTTGAGTGCTCAAAGAGAAGAATGAGAATCTACCAGATGGAAAATCAGCATCGGGGAACATCCCGTGGAGTGGTGAATCAGTGATGGGGGACGTTGTGAGCATGAGAAAAGTTCATCTCACAGAGGACAGAAGTGCAGGTGAGCGCAGGACACGTATGGAATTTTAGAAGGAAGGTAGGATAGCTGTTCCTGTGGTCTTCTGTTAAGTTGGAGGAAGAAAATGTGCCCCAGCCAGGGCCATGCTAAATGGAGGGACACACCATTTCCCCACTGGCTCCAGTCCCTAACGCTGCCAGTCGTATGCAGAAAACCTTATTCCAGGCAGCAAGCATGATGCTCAGTTTTGGGATAGGCTATGGACTAAATGTGATACATGATTTGACAGAATTATTCAGACTGGCCCACAGGGCAGAAGAGTAGTAGAGAGCAATTAAATTCCCCCAAAGACAGAGTTTCAGTAAAGGGCAATCTATAAAATCCCATCCTCTAGTTGGTCATTAGAGCATTAATAAATAAATGAAGGTGTAACCATGCAAATATCTACAGCTTTTATTTCCTTTTGGAAGACCCTGCCATATGGTATATGTGCTCTGTCTGTATATGAGCTCAAAGTTTGATGTGAGGGGTGGTAGTATAAGGGCCTAGAATGAAAAAAGAAAGAAATGGCCTGCATCGAAGCAAAGGAGAAAATTTCTTAGCTTTATTTTATGAAGTTAGATATTTCTTAGAGCTCTGCAAGGAGCTTTTGTAGAGGTTGACTTAGAGATCAGGTCTGGTGGCAGGTCCTAGGTTAGTTCTCTAGCTGCTGCCAAATCCCTCAGTGGGTCACATCATACAGTGACGGCTACCCTGGACTCTAAGGAAATAGTTTAATAATGTTTCTGGAGTGGCTAGTGTAGTGCATGACGAAAATGCCTGTGCCCCTGCCAGTATGGAGCCAAACCAAACATACATAAGCCTGGGATACCCTAGAGCTGATCTTATTACCAAACTTCCAAATCAAACTCAAAATATTACAACTTCCTTTTTCCTTACTTTTTAAAAAAAATTGAATGAACTTTTTAGAAGAGAGAGGGGAAAATTATAAGTGGAGAGAAAATGTTGCATGATCCCTTAGCTAGACGTCTGGAAATCAGTCAGCCCTTGAGACAATCTTGGACTAGAGATCTGATTCCTTTATCTTCTTTATCCACAAGTCTAGTTCATATAAATACAGATCAAAACCCAAACTCTACCTTTGAAGACCCAGAAATATATTCCAAATATTTTCAGTTGCCTTTCTTGTTTGGCAGGAGATGACAATCTTGGATGAAATTATCTTTCCAGCCTGCGCTAGTCTGCAGTTTGCAACAGAACTGATTTTTTTTTTTGTTTTTCTTTTTAAAGCAGGGATTTTTCAGGAACGTTGGTGATTTAAATGGCAAAACATTTGGGCACATTTCGTTTCCTGCTTTCCCCTCCTTAGCCTATAATTCCATAAGATTGCCACCAGATGGCCAAAACATCCAAGTGCTCTCTGGACACAGTTCTCCAAAGTGCTCTCAAGATGAGAGAGAAGGTAGAATTTGCCATTTGAGCTCTGTGTCATAGGCTTTCTCATAACCTAGGGTACTGTAAGGTTTTTCTTACTTATAGCACTCAGGACTTAAATAATGATCCCATTTATGAACAGTGAGGGCAAAAATGTTACTGAAGAACTGTATGTCTTTCACATGGACATAATCTTTCCACAGCATTATTCAGAGGACAAAAAATGCTACCAAATTCTTATACTCACTCACAATTCTTTCTCTGGCCTAACTTGGTAATCCAAGTGTTATATGTCATCTCAGGTCAATTAATTTTATGTTATTTAATGTTAGGTGCCAAAGAGATATTAAATAACAGCAATACTTTAATGTAACATGATATATCAAAATACTTATGCCTACATTCTCATACAAAAAGTGTAAGGTCCTTTAGGTATAGTTATGACATACAAAAGAAACAATTTTTGAAGCTAAATTTTATTTGTATATGCAAATACCTCATCTTTTAGTACTGGCTAAAAGAAGCCCTCCAGTGAGAGTGCAGTAAGAACTGTTCTTGAAAAAGGTTCTTTTGGATTAATCTATAATAACAAAAATGTAGAAGAGCGAAGTAGCAGACTAGGAAGAAATTTGCCAATACAAAGAGGTCTTAGCAGGATTCAGCTCTACTAATATTCTCAGATTGTCTTCACTGGGCATTGTGACCAGAAGGAGTGTGAGTATATGCCATGGTTTACGCTTGGGTCCGAGCTCCTGAGTCACACCCACTGGGGACTTGGGCATAGGGTGCTGCAAGTTGCTTCCAGGCCACTTGCCCAGTGGTCTTGCGGAAACAGAGAAGCAAAGGATAGGGTTAGGGAGGCCTGGTAGGCTTCTGAGTCTCACCCTCACCTGGGATCAGCAGAAGGAGAGAACATGACTGCTGGTGAAAGGCCCATTAGATGCAGCTTGACAAATCTATGTTTCTTTACTGAATATATTGGGAGACTCAGGAGACTGAGGAGATTGGGAATTTTACAAAGGTTCCCTCTCAAATCACTGGTGATAAACTAGATTCCTCTTCTGAAAAGCTACTGTCTCTCTATTGACTAGCAAGTGAAGCCAGGGCAAAGAGCCTCACCAGACTATGTTACCTTATGTGAATCTTCTTCTAAGCTCCTAGTATAGATATATAAAGTAAATGCCGAAATTGGGTGATATAACTATACCCCACGTTGATATGTTGATATGTTATACGATATTCTGTCTCATTCATCCTGCCCTCATGGTAAAATAATATTTAGAGCGCTATGTTTTTAAGGTCAAAGATATGTGTCTTGTTCTCCTGACAGAATTTAGTGAGGTGCGTAAAAGACAGTGATGATAATGTTAGTTCTCAGGAGGGTTTCACTCCCATGTTTTTGGACCAGTCCCGAGGAAAACATTGCATCCGATGCAGATGACAAATAGCAATGAAGTAATAAAGTTTCAATTAAAATACTATCTTTCTTTGAGTTTAAAAATGGTGCCTTAGTCATAGGTCTGATTCCTGTGTTTGCATCTTGAATAATTTCTACTTGGTTTATTGACAAAAATAACATTTTGTTACATTTTATTTTCTCCAGAGCCAGAAAAATATGAAAGATAGAGCTGCACATTCGGTTCTATCTTTTCCTTCCCAAATTTGAGATTGTGAGGATCCTATTTTGTGTCATAATACGCAGCAGTTTGGACACTTTTTAAACAAAATCTAAGATTTACTCCTTGCTTTCCTACAACAAAACTGAAGCTGTATAAAGTTCCTCTGATCACTTAATTTCACATAAAAAATTTCATTATCAGTGATGATGCTGGAAGAAAACCAGCATAAATTGAAAAGTCCACCTAGAATCTAGAGAGTATCTAAAGCGCCAGTTAGAGACAGTATTTCTGCTTCGGAAAGTAGTATGCTTGCTTCAGAAATCATTGATATTTAATGAGCATGGAGTCTCATACTGTCTTTTACAGCAAAGTTATACCTTAAAAATTGGGGGTGGTATCATTTTTATGGCTGTATAAACTCAATGTTTCTGCTACATAGAGGTAATTCATTACAAATATGAATTACTTTTCTGTTCCTGTATGCTTTTTTCTTAAGTTTAAAGGACTTAAATTTTTAGGTCCTATGTAAATAGATTTTCCTCTGAAGAGAAATACTAAGAAATGAACATTAGCAGCATAAGTCCTAGGGATTTGTGAACCTTCTCTTAGTTGTTGTTCAAAAAGTTTCTCAAAGTCTGCATTTTCCTTACAATTTCAGAAAGAATAATGTCAGGACATCTTAACTGAAAATCACCGTAAATAGCAAACTTTTGAGGAAAGCATACCTAAAATGAAAACACGAATTGCAGAAAGAGTCCTTAGAAATAGGTCTCGGGTTCAGTCAGAAGATTCATGAACTGTTTGATAAATACAATCTCAGTCTGAGGATGCATTTCCTACAGATTAATGATCGTGCAATGGTGGCTTTTCACAGCTCTGGTTATTATTGTCTGCTACCTGTACACTCTAAGTTGTAGACTAATGACAAAATTCACCTGAGATGCGAACTTTGACAGTGGCAGTGGCAGTGGCATTCCATAGTTTCTTTTGTACAGAGCTAACATTACTTCAGTAGGATGTGGCAATTTTGTGATGAGCTCATTACAGTAAATGAACAACTAAAAGATGGACCAGTTAAAAATATCCAGATGTCGATGGGAAATGTTTCTTCCATAATAATTCCCTGGGTTTTAGTAGGTAATTTTAAATAAGGAACTTTAGCAGTCATTTAAAATATCATTCAGCAGAAAATTAAATGTCATGGAACAGATCCTCCTGGAAGCTATGCTAAGGCACACGGAGGACAGGGAGGTGATTCGAGACAGCCAGCATGGCTTCACCAAGGGCAAGTCCTGCCTGACCAACCTAGTGGCCTTCTATGAGGGAGTGATTACACGAGTGGACACGGGAAGGGCTACAGTTGTCGTCTATCTGGACCTCTGTAAGGCCTTTGACACGATCCCCCACAACATCCTTCTCTCCAAACTGGAGAGGTATGCATTTGATGGGTGGACTGTCCAGTGGGTGAGGAATTGGTTGGATGGTCGCATCCAGAGGGTAGTGGTCAACGGCTCAAAGTCCAG
>NW_008794595.1:1806086-1816814 GCF_000699145.1 Aptenodytes forsteri | reverse complement strand
GGCATGGTGGTGTTGGGTCGACGGTTGGACTCGATGATCTTAGAGGTCTTTTCCAACCTTAGTGATTCTATGATTCTATTATTCTATAAAGGGGGGTAGATTTAGACTAGATAGAAGGAAGAAATTTTTTACGCTGAGGGTGGTGAAACACTGGCACAAGTTGCCCAGAGAGGTGGTGGATGCCCCATCCCTGGAAACATTCAAGGTCAGGTTGGACGGGGCTCTGAGCAACCTGATCTAGTTGAAGATGTCCCTGCCCACAGCAGGGGGATTGGACTAGATGACCTTTAAATGTCCCTTCCAACACAAACTATTTTATGATTCTCTGATTCATTTGTGTCACAGGGATACCCAGCTTTGGAAATCTTCACTTCAGACTACTTTTGCCACTCAGTTTCTCCTTGTGGATGGAGTTCGAACATATCAAACCTCCTTCCAGTTGTCACTTGGCAATGTTAGTGTAGTGCCATCATTTTCAAATGATTTTCTCTACGTAATGCTGATGTAATTTACATCTGAATATGGCCCCGAGTGCTGGTATTAGTCTGGGACAATTGGTTTTTTCAGATTTTAGTAAATACATGTGCTAAGCTCATTACAAAGTGTGTTTGAACTGTCTTGTCAAGTATTTTTCAGCTTTTGAAGCAGCAAAGTTGCAATTAAGTGCCAAAACAAGAGCAAAAAGACCTGTTTCTTACTGATGCTAGCCCAGGTGTGAGAGCAACAGCACTGAATTTCAATAAGGTAAACCAATGAGCTTGGTGAAAGATTCAGGTTTCATCTGGTTCAAAGACAGATGAAAACATGAAAGAATAGAAGAAATAATTTTCAGCGCAAAATTTGGTGTGACATAAATGATATTTATCTCTTTTTCAGCTTGTTAATACCCTTTTATTGTTTTAAATTACCTATTTAGAAACACTTTAGGATGAAATGACAAGGGGTATTTCCAGTTAATCTTAGTAAAAGGTTGGTGCTTCTCCTTAAGGCAGTTCATGCATCATGCTGCTTTCATTTGTCCAGCTGCTAACATAAATGATGATCTGTTGAAGTGTATCTCTCTTGGCAATATATAAAGCTGGCAAGGATTTCTGGACAGTTGCGTGCATTTACTTCAGGAACAAGTACACCATTCTGTGTACCAGCACTCACTGCATTGCATTAAACAGTCTTGCAAATATGGAGTGACTTTCTGAGAGATTTAACTAACAAATCTTTTGTTGCAGGGATCTAAGACTTGCAGTGATTGTGGCTTCTGTTTTGTCAAGGCTGATAAGTTTCTTTAAAGATTTTGAGAAGGAGGAATTAAGCTAATTTGAGAATGAACAAGGGAATGAATGGCCTCCATGTTCTTTGCCCTGTGCCATATCTAGACTTACCGGAAATATCTGGAATGAAACTATGGTCACATGTAACAACAGACATCCTTTGACTTCAATGTATCCCAGATGACATCATTAACATACGGTCTTCTCTGTTCTTAGAGTAAAATTCTGCTACCACTGGTTACACTGAGATAGTAACCAATTTAGGGAAAAGGTCTTGTGAGTATGGCTGTGGGACAGCAGTAGTATTTTTTGTGAAAGAATTTTTTGTGAAAGAACTGCTAATTTTTTGCGAAATACTGCTAATTTACCCTGGCTGATGATTTGCTCCACAGGGTGGAGGTGGATGCAAGATCAGATCCTGACTGAAAGAGATTGAGGTCTGTACCAGGAAGACACTATTTGTATGTGGTTTCACTCTCTCTTTTTAATCTTTGAGTTGATTGAAGACTATTCTGTGAAAATTGGACCTTTTTTCATGTCTTGGAAGCTAAGATGTTACAGCATATATTAGAGTAGTCTGTGGTTGCTTGTACAGATTATTTTCTTAATGGAGAACACCAAAACTGCAAAGAAAGAAAAGACAAAAACTTATTTTTGCATTCCTGCTACATAAGTTTTTGCATTGTTGCCACCCCATCCTGTTCTGCATCTATGCTGCAGCATTTTTATTTTCATAGCCTTACAGAATCATGCTGAAAATCTAGAAATGCTTTTTTTGAATATGAACATAATTTAAAATGATGCTTTGGAATGGAAAAGGTCGTAAGAAAAACACCCATAAAATCTCATTTTCTCTGTCACTATATTTATGGCACCACAATTCACTGATGGCACAGTACAGTGATTATAAACACAGCAGTCAGAGCTTAATCATTCCCATCAGTAGTGATTTCACTCATCCTCAGATGTCCTTAAATGTACCATCTTTAAGCTGACACAGCACAATCTACCAGTGTTGTGCCTATTTGTTGAGAAATAAGGTCCTTGACTCTAAAATGGGCTGCTCAGCAACTTGTAACCCTAGAATTTAAAATAACTAAAGGAACCTGCATGGTCACCATATAACTCCTGGTATAATGCTTTTTCACTGCTAGAGAAAGTGCACAGGCATGAAAAAAGGTTCAAAGTAAGATGAGAACATGAAATGGTTATTTAGCTAGTTGCATTTGTTCTGGTAAGTGAGTAATGAATCACTGACCCAGCATCATTTTGGAGGATCAGATTTTCCTATAAAATTTGAAACTGAGTACTTGACTAAGTATAGTCATTGAAGATCACACTGAGCTCTGCAGAAGAGTGGAGGTATTTTCTTGGATGTTTTAGCTGTATTATAAATTGGATACTTGTATTCAGTCCTCTTATATTTCCCCTGGTGATTGACAGGAAATGCTCTAGTTTTTAATCTATTGGGTTTTTTGTTGTTTTTGGCTTTTTTTTCTGCTGTGTTCTGCTGAAAGTATTTTGTGCTGATGAGGGCACAGCTGGCTTTGGCACAAAGAGATGAAAAATCAGTTCAAGATAATGGTGTAAAGGTTTGTATTTGAGTTTAGCAGTCTAATGAAAATAAGATGCTCGTCCTCCTGTTTGTATCTGGAGTTTGCACCTGCAAGTAACTGTTGACCAATAGCTGACTTTCTGGTAGATCTAGTTGCTATGATTTATACTGGTATCTGACTTAGGAGTTTTAGTCTCACTAATTTTCAGTGTGACTCAGGTGATGTAGACACCTTTGATGGTCAGTTAACTGAAATTGCAAGCAAAATCACAGGTGGAATAATTTGTCTGAGGGGTTAAAATATTTAGAACACACCCATTGAGATGACTCTTTAAGACTGAACACGACGCATTATCCCTGTTCCTCTGAAAACTTTCTTTCATTCCTCTTGGCCAGAACTGTTTTGTACTATTAGGGTAAGGCAACATAGTTCAGTTTGTTACATGTCATGTATTACTGAAAGTCCCTCTCAGTTGATGTAGAGTATGAGATTTGCTTAAACAAAGCCTCTGTCTTCTCTCTAGTGTATTGACACTGACTGTGATCCACCACTTTTGTACATTTTGAAGAACTGGTACAGTCAAGTTGTAAAACATTTTTAAGGTGAAATTTTCTGATCTGGGGCTCTCCTTTCCAAAGACTTCTGTTGAAATACAGACTGCGGTTCTTAACTTATGCTGGGATAGATCATATCATCCTAACTTCAGTGTTCCTTCCCAGTCTTAAACATCTCTTGAGAGTGAAAGTAGAAAAGAAGCCAATAACATTTGTTTATATAGGTACAAATTAAGTTACAATTTCAGCTAGCTTTGGAGCTGTGTTAGAACATTTTGACATCATGGATGGTGCCTATGGCTTTAGCTTTCTCCATGAGTACAAGATGAGCAAGTGGTGTCTCTCAGCAGGTCACAGCATCACTGATTCTTTAACTTCTGCATCAGCAATTCTCAGTTATTTTTTCTAGCATTCAGGAAATACTTGCTCTAATTTTTCTTTCAGAAGAGAAAAGATGTTCTGTAAGACATAACAAGTATATAAGAGTAGCTCATTAAAGGGTTATGACTGTTGTAATCAAGGAAATTCAAGGTGTAGCCCCAGGTACAAATGGAAGCTGTTGTTATATATGTATTAAACTACTTCAGTTATTTAATACACCAACATCACTTTCAGCCTTGCTTAGGTAGCCTAGATGTGCCCTTCCATGTTTCTTTACATCACTGTGTTCTTTAACATATGCAGTGTTGGCTATTAAAAGTCCAGGGTTTCGCAGTCAGTAGAAGTGCCTGACTTCAGGGGCCAAAAACGCCAACAGGAAAAGGACTGAAATAAGAGTGGCAGCTTTTCAGTGCTGATATTCCTGCATATAGCTTGTAAAACACTTTATAATCTTCCTAGGTTAGGGTCATTATGCAGTATAAAATAGTTATTATCAAATTAATAAAAAGAACACACACAGTAACCACGCAAATGTAGACGCCAAACGAAACCCCAGTGTAATCAGTGGAACTTAATTGATTTCATATGAGCTGTTTCTACCTCCACTTTCATTGAACTTAGTCATTTATGCGAGTGCTTAAAATAATTCTGTGAAATCACTCTGATTAGCACTGTATCAAAATGTCTGATAAAACAATGGCTTTCTTTTACTAAATTGAATGATTTTAACATCAGAATTGATTATATTTTATGAACTTGAACTTTGATTAAGAAAGGAATGTAATTTTCTTACCAAAAGTTCAGCATTGTTGTATACAGCTGGAAAAAAACATTCAGAAGGGCATCAAAGAATAATATTGTGCTCTGTCTCTTGTTAATACAGAATGTGGAATTCCAATTTGCATTTGCATCACTTGGCAAACCCGCTGTAAAAACAAACTCAACACCACCATTCCCCTTTTTTAAAATATTTTGTCTAGTTGTATTACCAGAGATCTTTGTCAGAGATCTTTGCTTGAGGTCAAAGAGGCCATTGTATTGCCTGTATTCATAAAAGTGTAAATAATCTAACAGGACATAGAAGATTGACATGAGTTGAAGGTGTCTCCTTTAGTCTTTGCCATTTTTTTCCAAATTGAATGCAGATGTTTAGGGGAAAACTACTGATGACAGGAGTGATCTCAAAATGAAGTAGTAAAAGAGTTACCCTTCCAGTGACAATATTTTTAATTCAAGTGATACAAATAATTGAAATGCATCTCTCTTCAAATGTTTTAGCCTTAAGCAATACATGCTACAAAATTAATTGAAACAAATCAACAATAAAAATACACCTTTGCCCAAGTCCAAGATTTTAATTTAGGATCAAGCTTGATAAAACCGCTGCCACCATTTCTGTTCAGCCATAGGAAATGCCTTTTACCCATCCTGTCTCATAAGGTACCGTGCCTCATAAGGTGCCTCATAAGGTGCCTCATAAGGTACAGTTTCCCCAGAATCCTTCCAGTCAGTGGTTCACTGACAACTAAAAAGTGCTATTTATCCTTCTTCCCTAATGAATGTTCACATCAAGATGCTGCAAACTTTCTAAGAGCCAGTGAGTCCCACATGTCTTGCCTAAAATGGAGCTAGTTCATTGCAGTTTTCTAAGCAGATTACAGGACTGAGCTTCATTTCGTCTATCAATTTTAATAAGAAACATAGAAACAGATGTGAAAGTTCTTTAATATGAAAGGACACAGTTCAAATGCAGCACTACATGTTGTTTGCTTTCTACATGGTGTACTTTCCACCTCTTTGTTGAAAGTAAGGGCTTTTATATATTGTTATAGAAAACATTTTGTGAACCACATTTGGTCCATGGGCTGTTTCAGTTTATATAGAAAATACGAAACAAATGAAAAAAGTTGATTTACCCAGGATCCGAAGTGATTGGGGTATCTGCACCAAAAATGTCAACACTCAGGAACAAATTCATGTAAGCAAAAATTCCGGAGGTAACCAATATCAAACATATGTCTGACGGTAATGGCTTTCTCTTTCTCTCCATGTCGTTAGGGTTGGACTTGCTTGAAATGCTTATAACAGCATTTCTTAACAGAAGACAACATATAACCATAAGCAGGAAAAGGAGAATATGAAACTCATGTTTCTTCTAATGTAAATCTGATACCTTGCTGAATATTGTTATATTTTTCACTTCACAATGACTGTTGAACCATAGGGAAGCAGATGAAATGAAAGGGGAAAAGTACATAGAGCATAAGCTGCAGACAGCTATCCTTCACACATCTACAAATGTAGATTCCTCATCCGAAAGGCCTGTGATTGTTTATCTTATCCTTATGCGAGAATGACTGAAGGAGGGACAATATCACCTTAGAAGTGGACAAAAAATTGAAATCTTTTTGATTGCTAATCCTTCCTTGGAAAGAGGAGGAGTGAAGAAAAATTACCCAATTTACATGAATCTGCTCTTTATCACAGGGTATAGAGCATTCTGTAAAAGATAAGTGTTCACATTTCTCACCATGTTTGTTGCATGCACACCAGGCTAAACTATAGTCACAGGAGTCAAACAAAACCTGCAGAGTTGCTTTTTCCTCTATAAAAAAAGTCCTTTAGATGGCAACTTCACAGAATATAATTGTAGATGGATAAGTAGTCTATATTTTCCCACTGACAACTAGTAAATGGGACTGGTGTTTTAAATTTAGAGTGGTTCAAATGAATGGTTTTTAATGTCTTTTGACTACTTTGCCTATGGACTAAACTATACCACATTGTGAACAAATAATTTTACTCAGTCTAAAGCATAATACTGAAAGCATAGCATAACAGGCTCTTCAAAAGTTTTGGGAACCAAAACATGAAATCATGTTAGAAATCAGAGTAACTTGACCTAAGTACAAAGAGAGTTAACAAGTTCTTCCTAAAATGGGAAGAAGCCTTCTGTAGATAGAGGGTTCTTTCCCCTGGGTTCTAGTGTCATATATCATAGGGTTGAGATGACGTTCAAAGTCAGACAAAGTCAATATCTTTGACCTTCTCTTAGCAAAACAAACACTAATGGTGAGTGTCAGTAACAGCTCAATAGCAATGAATGTTTTTCTTAAAGGATAGGGTAGAGTCAGGGACTCTGCTCTCCCTTCCTTTCTGAGGGTGAGCTTGTTCCACTGCTGGAAGACTGCATTTTAAGTCAGCTCAGAAACTGAAGGATATCAATGTATTAATGTGGTGAGAGGAGCTCCATGGACATGGAAGATGAAGAAGGAAGGATTTGGATCTCATCAGTCTTGTAGTTACTGAACACAAAAGCCAAGTTCTTGCCTTATGACTATACATCCTGAAGGACGAGAATCTTCCAAGAAGCTATAATTTCACACTGATTCTCAGTCTACCTTTTCTTTATCATGTGCTTGAACAAATATTTCTTCACTGTGAAGTTTTTTCTGAGTTTGTACAAAAGTTTAACATTGACATTTTTGTAGAATTTCTTCTACGGCATCTGTCCTTTTGGCTTTTCACTTGCTACCTTTAATAAGTTTTACTTGCCTTTAACAACACTTTTTGCTCTCTATCTTCTTGACATCTATTATAAACCTTTCAGGTAGATCTTCTGAAACAATTCTAAGCCTTGCCTTTCTAAGATTTTGATTTATCTTTACATTCAGTAAGTAGGAATCATCTTCCTCACAAATGACTAGATTTTAACTGTGTTCCAGGATTTTAGATTTTTTTCAACCTTTTTGTTTTAAATTTCATATATAGCAGTGATCTGTGCCTGTGCATCTCACTTATAATGTATAAAGGCTTCATCAAAGGGTTGTTCCAATCTCAGGAGGTAACTATCTCTGCAATAATCCTTGACAGTTGCAGAAGAAATGACACTGGTTGCTGCTGCATTCAATGCTGTCCAATATTGCAAATGCTGTCTTCATGTTTAGAGCATTTCTAATCTTATTTGTTTACAGATGCAGTCTAGACTTTTCCAGAATAAAACCTCTGTCCAAAAGCAGGACACAGTTTAGGGCTATGCTTGCTTCCATACTATATGTTTCCTGCTTCACTTGCTTTTGTCTTACAGTCTCTTTGAAGCTGTCACTTTTGACTTGATGCTGGATATTCCTATTGGGTTATGCTTTACAAGTCCAGTCTACATTAGCATTGTCTTGCTTTTCTTCCAAGAAATTGATCTGGCTTTGTTCTGCAATCATAGAATAACTCAGGTTGGAAGGACTCGCAAAGCAGGGTCAGCTCTGAGCTCAGACCATGTTGCTTAGGCATTTGCCCAGTTGGGTCTTAAAAACCTCCCAAGAATGGAGATTATCCAAACTCCTTGGGCAACCTGTGACCATCCACATGAGGGAAAAGCTTCTTAATATATTCTGACTGAATCTCTTGTTTCAATTTATATCCATTTTCTCTTGTTCTTCTGCTGTGCACCACTGTGAAGATACTGGCTCCATCTGCTCAGTTACCTCCTCATAGCTTCTGCCAGACTGCTATCAGGTCTTCCCCAAAGCCATCTCTCCTCCAGGCTGAACAAGGCCTACTCTTAGCCTCTTCTCAGGGCAAATGCTGCAGCCCCTGATCATCTTAGTGGCCATCTGCTGAAGTCACTCCTTCTTATTGGTGTCTTTCTTGTATTGGGTGAAGTGTGTCTGGGGAAACTGGATGCACTACAGTATTCTACATGCTGTCTAAAAACTGCCAAGTAAAAGTGAATAATTGCTTCTGTTAATATATCCCAGGAAGCTGTCAGCCTTTGATGTGAGGACGTACTCTGGCTCATATTCATTTTGTCTACCAAAGCCCCAGGTCCTTTTCCACAGAGCTGCTCCCTGCCAATATCCCAGTAGGTCCAGCTGAAGGATTTGACATTTGTCCTTGCTGAGTTCCTGTTGGCCCATTCCTCCAGCCTGTCTATCATTTTTCCAACCTTTTTCACCTTCTCCGAGCGCCGGCAGTCGGGGTGCCAGGAGGAGCTGTGCTTCAGTGCCGATCACTTCTGAAGTAATTTGTCACTTTTGACTTGATGCTGGATATTCCTATTGGGTTATGCTTTACAAGTCCAGTCTACATTAGCATTGTCTTGCTTTTCTTCCAAGAAATTGATCTGGCTTTGTTCTGCAATCATAGAATAACTCAGGTTGGAAGGACTCGCAAAGCAGGGTCAGCTCTGAGCTCAGACCATGTTGCTTAGGCATTTGCCCAGTTGGGTCTTAAAAACCTCCCAAGAATGGAGATTATCCAAACTCCTTGGGCAACCTGTGACCATCCACATGAGGGAAAAGCTTCTTAATATATTCTGACTGAATCTCTTGTTTCAATTTATATCCATTTTCTCTTGTTCTTCTGCTGTGCACCACTGTGAAGATACTGGCTCCATCTGCTCAGTTACCTCCTCATAGCTTCTGCCAGACTGCTATCAGGTCTTCCCCAAAGCCATCTCTCCTCCAGGCTGAACAAGGCCTACTCTTAGCCTCTTCTCAGGGCAAATGCTGCAGCCCCTGATCATCTTGGTGGCCATCTGCTGAAGTCACTCCTTCTTATTGGTGTCTTTCTTGTATTGGGTGAAGTGTGTCTGGGGAAACTGGATGCACTACAGTATTCTACATGCTGTCTAAAAACTGCCAAGTAAAAGTGAATAATTGCTTCTGTTAATATATCCCAGGAAGCTGTCAGCCTTTGATGTGAGGACGTACTCTGGCTCATATTCATTTTGTCTACCAAAGCCCCAGGTCCTTTTCCACAGAGCTGCTCCCTGCCAATATCCCAGTAGGTCCAGCTGAAGGATTTGACATTTGTCCTTGCTGAGTTCCTGTTGGCCCATTCCTCCAGCCTGTCTATCACTTTTCCAACCTTTTTCACCTTCTCCACTTCCAATCAAACAGAGTAGGGCTTCCCCTCCTTCTGCGCAGTTGGGGTTCAGCCTCTCATCTCTGCTGGGTCTCTGTCATCTTCCCAGATGCTGTGTAGTCTGTTCGTTGTCCCACATCTCCTTACTGCAGTGACCTGACTCCTCAACCAGCACATGGCTCCTGCAAGTGAGGACACAGTCTCCCACCATCAGCCTGTAGGCTAGGATGTGGATGGCCACATCCTCCCTCCAGAGCTCTGCCTGGGTCAAGACCTCTGCTGTGCCAGAGGTAGCTGCTCCAGATAGGGCTGGGGATGATGCCCTATGGTTACCAGTGCCACATTGTCTTCAGTTACCAGCCTCCCTCCACTCACCCAGCTGCACAAATTGCTGTTATAGGAGCTGCAGTCAGGGCCTGACAGTTATATGGGTCTCTTTACAGCACTAGTTCAATGGCTGCTTGACACTCCCAAATCAGGAGGCAGCTGAAGATAAAAGGTGTATGCACCTTTTGCCCATAAATAGCTGACAGTATTTAGAAACTGCTAGATTTGGTAAAAGAAAAAGTGTGGAGTAGCTACCCATTCCCAGCAACATCAGTCACTCCAACATTCCTAGAAGACTTCCTAGAAGTCCCCAAAGATATTAGAAGAAGGTCTCAGAAGATCTAGAAGAAGAGCCTGGAAACTACTCTGCAAACTATTGTGTCTGTTAGCTTCAGTTTGGCATATTTTAGTAGTTATCATTTATGTTAAAGTCCTTTTTGGCACCCAACATGGGGCTCGAAGGGTTCAAGATAATGACAGGTTTGATTGGAATGTGCTAGATCAAATTTATAGCTGTTATTGTTGTTTAATCGACAGGCTTCTGTGCTTGCCATGGGGCTTGCTTGCCTTGCTGTATATTAGAGTCTAGTCCTCGTTAGTGGCTGCTTTTTGCTTTTGCTGCTTGCTGTACTGCTGTACTGCTGATCATCTTACTCTGCTGTGCCTGGGAACAGTTTGATAACAGCAATGGCGATGTGCCTGGGCTGGCAGATGGCCAGGGCATCGCTGCTGTTTCTGTGCTGCTGCACTGGACAGGCTGGAACTCCAGTGTGAACTCGA
>NW_008794595.1:1768640-1801326 GCF_000699145.1 Aptenodytes forsteri | reverse complement strand
CCCACTGGGGGGGAGTGAGTGAGCGGCTGTGTGGTGCTTAGTTGCCGGCTGGGGTTAAACCACAATACCTAGCAATCTCATTCTCCATTTTGGGTCTCTGATTCTTATTACAATTTAGTCTTGAATTAGGGATTCCATAAAACCTCAAAATTACATGTTTAACTCAACAGTCTCAAATCTGTTGTAAATGTTTGAAAAGTTTCATCCTCTCTTTGAGTTTTCATAGGAAACTGATATCTTTCAAAAGCCTCATTCTCTCTAGGAGTTCTGTTTTCCTAAAATATCTGTAGTACAGTCTGGTAACTGCCTTATGCCATTTCACTTTTCTGGAATAATAAATGCTCCTCATACCTCTGGCCCAACAGTACACACACACACACACAGAAAAATAACTTCTGCTTACCTTTTTTTTATTTTTAAGTTGATTTATTCATCCTTATGCAGAGATTAAATCCATGCTCAACTTTTCTGCTGAATTTGTGAGGAATTTTTACTGCATTGAAATGTTTAGCTTATTAGCTATTAAGCATTTAATAACTCACCACTTAATCTTTCATGTTTTGAGAAACTGTTTCTTCCTCTATTTCCTTAGATGGTGGTCTGTGGGAAACTTGTATCAGAATGTCTGACAATATAATGCTGAGAAAGTTAGCAACATAAAAATGAAAAATGTTGTGAAGGTGAGAAAGAGAGAGATCTAAGCAGACTTCTATCACAAGAAAAAAAAGGTTAAAAATTGCAATACTCACACAATACTATATTCTACCCCAGGCCTCAAAAGGTTATCTGTTTAGTGCAAAGAGATGAGAGAGAAAAAAGACAGAATGGCATTCAGAGACGCAGATTTAGACTCTTGCCTGAAGTTGTAAGCAGTAAACCACGTTGCCCAGAGTCACAAAGAAGGTCAGCAACTGATCCAGAAATTGATGTTACATTTTGTGCTTCCAATACAGTGAACCGGTCACTAAAACATATTGCCTTCAAAGTAAATATTTAGAAACTTTTTCAGGTTTAAATTTAATTTCCTTAAGCAAAGTTCATTTGGGTATATTCAGGTCAAACATCATTTAGAAGGTTCTTTTGCTCACAGAAGTTGCATATGAAGGAAGATGAATCCTCTAAAGGTCAGGAAAAATACTGCAGAATATACACACCCATACGTCAAAACTGGTGCCAAGTTGCTACGTATCTTTCCATTAAAAAAAGAAATAGTAAAAGTGTTGAAAATGATACAATGCTAGAATCGGAACCTGATTTGCAGTTGACAGATGTTGAACACCCACCCAAATATTATTCTTTTTCTCTTCAGTACTCTTCAAAGTGCTAAAAAGGATGCTTCAATCCAGCAGAAATGAAACGTGAACTTCTGCACTTGGAATGAGAAATGTTGCCTTTTTTAGTATTGCTATACACTGGATTTTTCAACTGCATTTTCAATTATAAAGATGCTTAAAGCACCATATAAAGGGACTACATTATCAAGGAGCTATGTGAGAGCACAAAAGAAATGCTTAGGTTTGGTCGTGATGAGCCCACAAGACAAGCACTGCAGACACTACACTGATGGTTAGGGAGATTTTGTTTTATGATTTGTCTATCCAAAGAAGTTAAGCACTGATGCATTCATCTGTTTTCATTACGCTGGTTATGATAAGATTCCTAAAAGAACACCATAGTGATGCCCAGAGTAGTGAAATGTGACACAATAACCAAAAGAAAGTCTGGAAAATGTATGCTTAATATGACAAGTACACTTAGCCTAGTAAATTCTTAACCATTCTGCTTCTCTGTGGCCAGTAGTTTCTGCTGATGTACTAGTGAGAAGAATACTGATTTTATCAGTGCCTCAAAGTGTGCTAATTACCTCATTTCTAAGAAATGTTATATTATGCCTGGCACAGCTCTTTAGCATCCACTCTACTCAGCAGTAATATCTTGGCAAAGCAGAGTTCTTGCTACATGTATTGCTAGCATTTCCTCCCATTATAAATAATTGTTCCTCATTTTCTACTAATTCTTTTCTAGGCTGTTGATATATTTCCAGTAACAATAGACAAACCTGAGCAAATTGTTTCATGAGCCTTCCATATGCCAATTTTGTTACTGTTGCCACCCAATCGTGTGCCATTGGCTCCACAGTATATTAAGAATATTAATACTTGTGCTTGATGGAAGTTATATTTTAAACTTGTTTGAAAATTCAGGAAAAATGTTTAATACTGAGAATATGGTTGTCCATATTCTTGTTGTCCATATTGTTTAAAGCTTTGATTTCTGGGTGGAATTTGGATCAAGTACATGTTGATATATTGGATAGGATTCGGTTCAAGATGAAGACAGCAAAAGTAATGTTTATATGTAAGCTGAGTGCTTAAGCCCCCAGGGTAGTCAACAAAGATATGGTCAATACAGTCAATGATGCTGAAAGAGTTATTCAAGCAACCTGCCAGGGTAGGTGTCTGATGCAACTTGAGATGTCCTCATATGGTCACCTGCTGTACTTCAAAAAGGCACAGATCTTCTTAAGTCCCATGTCATATCTGTGAAGCAGACATCTCAAATGTCTGGGATCTTAAATGAAACTAGAAGTCTATGTCTGGCCACGGGAAACTCTACCCTGGTAACCTGAAATAGTTTCTAGGTTCCACTGTTCCTCAGCTGCCATTATTTTTTCAGGAGCTTAGATAGCTCTTTGGACACTTATAGTTACTTGTTATAATCTTAAACTGAAAACTAGCACTATAAGCCTGATTGGCTTGTGATTTCAGACTTCATCTATGACACTGCTGTAGCTGATGATATTTCTGTCACCATACTGCCAGAAGAAGGTAGATATTGCCAAAGCATTCTTGAATGAAGAATTTGTTTCTTATTCTCACTTCACTCTGTGCTAAAAAGGCCATCCTTTTTGTTTGTTTGTCCTTGAGATACACTAGGAAACTTATCTTCTTTCCCAGGATGATCCAGAGGTAGAAGTAGATCTGTAGTCTAGGACCTGGCAGAGCTCAGGTCAAGGTACTGCTATCCACATGATTCTTGAGTAACTATAGGTATGCTACTTAGCTTCTCAATGCTTCATTGTCTCTGTATGATGGCTATCAGTATGATGAAGTATCAAAAATACAAGGGGTAAATTTGAGTGTGTGAGACTTTTTCATCTTTACTATGCCTGGAAATACAGAACAGGAAAAAATACGCACTTTGGGTTTTAATTTTATGAATGAATTGTCTGGCATCAAAGTTACAATATCAAAAGTATCTGAAATCCCAGGCAGGTATTTCTAAGGTAGTTAGAGGTAAAATAAATTATACTAAATGTTTCAAGCTTAACTTTCTAATGTCAGCAACCAGCAAAAAATTGATTTGGTGTAAATACACTATTCTTAAATGATGACAATTCAGCATCTGTACAGTCATAATTCATTTACTAAAATAAATGTCAGTCAAAATGATAAAGTTCATGCTACTTTGTTGAGTAATAGATGATTAGAAGATCATAGAATCATAGAATCATTGAGGTTGGAAAAGACCTCTAAGATCATCGAGTCCAACCATCGACCCAACACCACCATGCCCACTAAACCATGTCCCTAAGTGCCTCATCTACACGTCTTCTAAATACCTCCAGGGATGGGGACTCAACCACTTCCCTGGGCAGCCTCTTCCAATGTTTAACCACTCTTTCAGTAAAGAAATTTTCCCTCACGTCCAATCTAAACCTCCCCTGGCACAACATGAGGCCATTTCCTCTCGTCCTATCGCTGGTTACTTGGGAAAAGAGACTGACACCCACCTTGCTACAACCTCCTTTCAGGTAGTTATACAGAGCGATAGGTCTCCCCTCAGCCTCCTCTTCTCCAGGCTAAACAACCCCAGGTCCCTCAGCTGCTCCTCAGAAGACTTGTTCTCCAGACACCTCACCAGCCTCGTTGCCCTTCTCTGGACACGCTCCAGCACCTCAACGTCCTTCTTGTAGTGAGGGGCCCAAAACTGAACACAGTAGTCGAGGTGTGGCCTCACTAGTGCCGAGTACAGGGGCACGATCACTTCCCTCCTCCTGCTGGCCACACTATTGCTGATACAGGCCAGGATGCCATTGGCCTTCTTGGCCACCTGGGCACACTGCCGCCTCATGTTCAGCCGGCTGTCGACCAGCACCCCCAGGTCCTTTTCTGCTCCGGGCAGCTTCCCAGCCACTCTTCCCCAAGCCTGTAGCGCTGCATGGGGTTGTTGTGGCCAAAGTGTAGGACCCGGCACTTGGCCTTGTTGAACCTCATACAGTTGGCCTCGGCCCATCGATCCAGCCTGTCCAGGTCCCTCTGCAGAGCCTTCCTACCCTCGAGCACATCAACGCTCCCGCCCAACTTGGTGTCGTCTGCAAACTTACTGAGGGTGCACTCGATCCCCTCATCCAGACCATCGATAAAGATATTGAACAAGTCCGGCCCCAAAACTGAGCCCTGGGGAACACCACTCGTGACCGGCCACCAGCTGGATTGAACTCCATTCACCACAACTCTCTGGGCCCGGCCGTCCAGCCAGTTTTTGACCCAGCGCAGAGTGCACCTGTCTAAGCCGTGAGCCGCCAGCTTCTCTAGGAGAATGCTGTGGGAGACAGTGTCAAAGGCCTTGCTGAAGTCCAGGCAGACCACATCCACAGCCTTTCCCTCATCCACTAGGAGGGTCACCTGGTCATAGAAGGAGATCAGGTTGGTCAAGCAGGACCTGCCTCTCATGAACCCGTGCTGGCTGGGCCTGATCCCCTGGTTGTCCCGCACATGCCTTGTGAGCGCCCTCAAGATGAACCTCTCCATAATCTTCCCCGGCACCGAGGTCAGGCTGACAGGCCTGTAGTTCCCCGGATCCTCCTTCCGGCCCTTCTTGTAGATGGGCGTCACATTGGCAAGCCTCCAGTCATCCGGGACCTCCCCCGTTAACCAGGACTGCTGATAAATGATGGAGAGTGGCTTGGCGAGCTCCTCCGCCAGCTCCCTCAGCACTCTCGGGTGGATCCCATCCGGCCCCATAGACTTGTGAGCATCCAGGGGGCATAGCAGGTCGTTGACTGCTTCCTCTTGGATTACGGGGGGTTCATCCTGCTCGCCGTCCCTGTCTTCCAGCTCAGGGGGCCGAGTACCCTGAGGATAACTGGTCTGCCTGTTAAAGACTGAGGCAAAGAAGGCATTAAGTACCTCAGCCTTTTCCTCATCCTCGGTGACAATGTTCCCCCCTGCATTCAATAAGGGATGGAGATTTTCCTTGGCTCTCTTCTTGTCATTAATATATTTGTAAAAGCTTTTTTTGTTGTCTTTAACGACAGCCGCCAGATTGCGTTCTAGCTGGGCTTTTGCCTTTCTCATTTCTTCTCTGCACGACCTAACGAGATCCCTGTACTCTTCTTGAGTCGCCTGCCCCTTCTTCCACAAGCGGTAAACTCTCCTTTTTTTCCTGAGTCCCAGCAAGAGCTCCCCGTTCAGCCAGGCCGGTCGTCTTCCATGCCCGTTCTTCTTACGCCGTACAGGGACAGCCTGCTCCTGCACCTTTAAGACTTCCTTCTTGAAGATCGTCCAGCCTTCCTGGACCCCTTTGCCCTTCAGAATTTATATTCTTAATCCAAGGAATATACTGCAGAAGAACCATGAGCATTGTGAGTCATCACTTTTATTGTGTAATGAAGAGAAAGATGGTGTATTTCATAAACTTATATCCTGTTCTCTTTGGCCCATGACTCTGTACAGCCTATTTCCCAGATAAAATCTAGATCTTATGCTAATATATTGTATTGCCATTTCTGCCTTTTTCCTGTGTGTGAACACTGTTTCTGTGAAAAAGTAGATATTTTCTAGTCAAAGCCTAAAATCTAGTCCATTTCCTAGAACTGAGAGAGTCTTTCAGAAGATAAACTGAGTTATTTTTCTTTCTTGATTTCTTCTACATTCTTTCTCATTCTTGATTGTATAACTTTCTTCATTGGTAACATTTGCCGACATTAAGTACAAGAATTATTGCCCTTTTTTTTTTCCAGGCTGCTCGGTAACCATGTTGTGGACGCCTCGGCTGGCACATTCTGTTTTTAATTAGGTTTACAGATATTTTGACTCATTCCACGGTCTCACTAGTGTCTGTCTCTGGCCTGTAATCGTCTTTTGTCACTGCTCTGATTGTTCTCTCTTTGTCTTTTCTGAGTGGGCCAAAGCGTCGGGAAATAGTTCTTTTTGTGTATGTTGCAGATGGTTCCATCCACTTCTCATTTTTCTCCTTATGAGCTTGCAGACATCTTTGATGCTTCTTTTCTTCGTTCTTCCTCATTTTATCCATTCTTCTCCTTGACGTGGACCTTCATGAGGACTTTAGTGTGGCTTCATTGGTCTTGCTTGCTAATTTTCACTGCATGTCAGGTCATCGACTCATTTCTTTCAGACGAAAACTGAATGCATACATGCATGTAACTGTCTAAGGTATCTTAGTTCTCAAGCTTGAGAGTTACTATTGCTCTTTCACTATTTGCCACTGTTTCTTATTTGAGAACTTACCAGTACAGCAGGCTTGGGTCAAGGCACTCTCATGCCCCAAGGCCTTTCATGTTCACAATATACTTTTTGCTATTGTGCTTGTTAGTATTGCTCATAACCTTTTTTCCTACATTTAGATGAGTAGTTACACTGACTACCTGTTATACATGGAAACAAATAAATAGGCAATAACCACAAGCAATGGAGACAAAAGAAATCTCATAAGCTGGCCTATTCTTAGGGAAGTACAGCTTAATTTTACAGCTGTGAACGTTATGGCTATTTTACAACATTTGCTTGTATATCCTAGCTGTTCTGTGTAGAGCCCTATGTCATAACAGCCTCCAAGTACTGCCACAGGGTGAGTATGAGGAAATAATTATAGCAATCTAAAATGTGACTAACTAGTAAAATCTACCCTCTGAACTTCCTGAGATGTTAAACTGGTGTCTTCCCTTTGATAACTTATTGCAGCTCAGATGAAATCAAAGGACCTGTGGCAATTCAAAGGAGCTGAATGTATGTTGTATTCAAACAATGGGAGGACAGTTCTTGACTTTAACATAAACAAATATGCGCTTCATTTTGAAAGAAAGAAAATTGAATGAAACGAATAATCCAACACCTAGTCCTGCAAAGACAAATGAAGTGTTAAAGCTTCTTGTATAATCATGTAAAGGAATACCTGCAGCTGCATTGTAAGCAGCCGTTTTGGACAGGCTGGGTATACATATAGTAATATAACTAGTGATGATACTTTATACTTACTTAACACCTTTCATCACAAAGTACATTACCAAACACTAGTTATTTGAGCCTTACAACATGTCTGTAGAAGACTATTATACTATTGTAGAGATTGCACAGAGAGATTAAATGGCTTGGGTTAGGCCACACAGCAAGTGAGTAGCAGAGCCAAAAGGAGAGCGTGAGTGTTGGCTTCCAGCCCTGTGCTCTAACTACTGGACTTTGCTTCCTTAATACTTAATTCCCATATTGCTTCTCTAATAGAGCTACTGAAGCTTTTAAGCACTCGGTAAGTTTTGGTGTAATATCAAACCGGTTGTGTTTCTCTCTCCTAGCTCGTTTATGATGTCGCAAAATATTGTAATTACATTTTTAAGGGTCTCATTTACGGGTTGCCCCAGGTCTCCTAGCCCTGCTGGGGGATCAGCCTGACATTGTGTTGCTCCCATCCCCTGTCCCCAGTACACAATTGCTGGCTGCTGCTGCTTTTCTCTGCAAGCTTTCGTCACGGCCCCAGTCTTACGCCCTTAGTTCTGCCGTGTGAGTGGCTGGACCATTCTGTGCTTAAATAATTCCAGCTATATGCTAGTTAATGTGAAACAGATGTCCCCCAGGCACTGGCGGGAGCTTTTGGTCCCGCTGCTCCCGTAGTTTCTCACGGGCAAACCCGTTCCGGGCTAGCCACAGCCTGCCTTGAGTTCTGTCCCGCGTGCCTGCGCCTCTGAGGGTGAGCAGGCGAGGGAGGAGGACGAAGGGCGAGCGAAGCGGGCTGCAGACCGGCGAGGAGGGAAGAGCAGCACCCCGGGCACCCGCTGTGCTCGGCGATGAACAGGGCGGAGGCTTGCTCGCCCGCGCTGCCTCTCGCCTGCCCTCCCGCTGCCAGGGGGCCATCCCCCCCCCCCCCTCCTCGGCGGGCGGCGGGTTGGAAAATTTCTGCCGCTTTTGCCGGCTCCTTGGGGGGGGGGCAACGGCGGGTTTCAAAACTCTTGCCCCTTCCTCCAGGCAACGGCGGTTTGCAAACTCTCTGCGCTTCATGCTGCTCCTTGGGTGCTGGGGGAGCTGCGTGAAATAACGTTTGCCAAGCCAGCATGATGCTCGTGAAATGAGGAGGAAGACAAACACGGAGGAAAAAAGGTAGGAAGTACCGAAAAAAGAGAGCCTTGCACGTTGCCTCTTTGTACTATAGAAACTGGGGGTGTGACTGAATATCCAAACCACCTACACTCCGGGGATGCCACCCAATGGCTGTCGGTGTGCTTTGCAGAACTCCTCCCCTCTCGTTTTGGCTCAGCAGAGACCTTCAGAGAAACTGCCTGTTCTGGCTCCTACAGACTGTAACATATAAAAGCTGTTAGCAGCTCCTGTGGCCAGAAGCTTCAAAACCAGCAGAGTTTTGTTCTTTGGGGGTTTGTAATAAGAGACACTCCTTCACAAAGGTTCTTGTCATCACATAGGAGAGTGCTATATATACTGGGGGAACAATAGGCTGTATTCTTTTTTGGTATTATCCAGAGGTAAGCCATTCAGCTCAGTAAGTTTGCTTTGCATGCAGTTTTGTCAATACTCATCACATTTTGCTGAAGTTAAGATTTGAATGCTATTTCTAAGATGTCCTGCTTTCATGCTTTATATGTTGTCTTTTGCCTACTAGTTTATCTGTGCCACACTGTGTCAAAACAATCCATGCATATAGGATAGGCATAGCCTAGGATGTATTTTTCATTTTCAGTGGAAAACATTCTGTGAGGTTTCTTGCAGTCTTCCCATTTAAGATTTATAGTGCGGTGTATGGACTGATCTGGTGTGATAGCATTGTCACTGTTTCAGGAATACTGCTAGCTCTGATCATGTAATTCATGGTATAACGATACTTCATTTGGTGTGTTTGTAGTAAGAACGTATTATCTCTTAATGAGAATATGGGTATTGAAAATTGCTCAGTAACATGTGTTCTGACTGGATTGTTTTTATGATTGAGCTGACAGAATAATTTTTCTGATCACAGCCTGCCAATTCACTTTGTCTTGCTACTCTGATGTACAGAATCACATCTTTGACATCTTCTCTTCTACAGATCTGTTTTCTACTGCCCTGACTTAAAGCAGAGTACCTCTGTGGCCTATCTTTCTCCTTTGGCCCCAAAAATGACAGTAATTGCTGCAATCAGTTGTGCTTTCTTATTTTCCATTCTCTGTGAAACAAGTGCATTAGTGTTACCCAACTCCACTGACCTACTCCTGTCAAACAATAATTTCACTGACATTGAGACGGCTTTGGCAGCTCATCTGGACTCTGCAAAAATTCCCAAAGCCAGGCGGAAGCGCTACATTTCGCAGAATGACATGATTGCCATTCTTGATTATCATAATCAAGTCAGAGGCAAAGTCTTCCCACCTGCTTCCAACATGGAATATATGGTAAGTAAACTTTGTTTTTTTCAGAGTAAAACAAACTGGAAGTCAGTGATTTCATTTTCTTAAACAAATTATGAGGGTTTAGTTAAGTAGACAAATTATTTTTAACTATTTTTGCTTACTAAAATGTTCTTTCCTTACATTTTTTAAGTTGCATTAACTTAAGCAAGCAAAAGCTAAATACTGAACTCTCAACCTCCTGCTTGCCCTGTTGAATTTTCTTTTCCGAGTAGTCCCAGTGAAGCTTCTGGGTCGCAAGTAAATGAAGTTGTGAGTTAACTGCTTGTTGGCCTGAAGAATAGTACGTGATAACAACATCTGATTTCATGTGTTTAAAGTCCTAATCGTTAGTAGCCCCATTGCTTTTGTGGAGTATGCTGAAAGTCATTGCCCTGATGTATGCAAAAGATAGCCAATGACCATTTCTAATTTCTTTCACACGTAGTACTTTTGGAGACAATATGGTAAAACTGTGTTTGCAAAGTAATTCATCTGATGCACTGTTTGTCTCATGCTCATGTGTTTTACTTGCTGCATATTGTTTGTGTGCACCTAATACTTTTATTTTTCCATCAAATACAATGCTGCTTTTAAATGTCTCTCCAGTATGTAGGATAACTCAAAATGTTATGATTCTGGCAGGCACCTTTTCCCCTTATTGGCTAATACTCATTATGTGAATTATCTGTTCCTGCAGGTATGATAGAAGTTATTCATTCACTATGTGATTTCATACTTGGCACTACTAGCTAAAGCACCGTGTTTGCTATTTTGTGTTCCAACTGTGAATGCATGCATACTGTGGACCTCTAACGTTAAACATAGGTTGGCCGAGCAAAAATTTTTTTACCATCTAAGTAAGGTATTCACACTGTTTTGTAAGCACAGACAAGTTGTGTCAGCACCATAATAACATCTGCTTAAAGTCACAGAGTTTCTCATATGACAACAGACGGTTAACAGGTTTGAGAAACAGGACACCATCAGCTTGACATAAAAAGGGGATAATAGTAATAACAACTCCTCCTTTTTAGCAGCTAATGACTAACAATTTGGACATCTTTCTATCACAGATGTTACCTAAATCTGGATTTGATCATATAATCCACATAGCACATCCCAGCAGCACCTCAAAATGCTGAGTGCACTCAAAATGTTGCAGGATGAAGGCCTGTTGCCATACCATAGGCTGAGTTTGAAGTTTGGTTAAGTGGAAAGGTCAGAGACAGAAAAAACAGAGAGGTCAGAAGTCAAGCTCAGTCATCATTTTCATTGCTGTGCTCTCCACTGACGTTTCCTTTGATTCTGCATAAATAAACTTTGTTGTAATGTCTGAGGGAATGGCAGCCTACCATGCCCTTCCTTGGCTTGTGTGTTTTAGAAATGTACTCCTGCAGTTTGCTTAAGTGAAGCCAGCACCCTGCCATATTCCCAAGAGTTTTGTAAGCGCAGTGTTCTTAGCCTGTTCAGTAAAAAAAAAAAGTCTTTTGAATTTTCTTTTTTGAAGAATCAAGCAATCTTCCTTGATTAAATCTATTTTAATGCACTCATATGCATAAACTGCCAGGATTTTACCTATATTGGTTGGGTGTTCTGCTGCAGCTTTGCTCTGCAATGGTACTGTGCAAGGTTTGATACAAAATCAAGACTGAAGCCATGCTCTTTACAGCTTACATGCTATTCTTTTCCTTGCCCTTCTTACTATTGCTTTTACGAGTACCAACCAGCCATAGGATGAACCTGTGTCCCCGTCAGCATCAGCCCCATCACTAGTCCCAAGGGCAAGGTCTAAGGCTTTCTTTTACGTTTGGTTTCCCAGTCTGAAACTACTTTGTGACTTCATGCTGCAGAATTCAGAGCAGCACCTCAAGCTACATAGGTAATGATCCAGAGTGCAACTGGAACTTGGATCCCCAAGTGGCGGCCAACCCTTTTGCCCCCAGTTCTCTTTCAGAATTTAGTCAGTCTGCGTGTGTCCCATGTAACTTTACAGAGCAAAACAAGCCCAGTGAGCAGCATCACACATAGCTTGCTCTGCTCTCTGGCTTGTAGCCACGGCATCGTTTATTTATCAACTTCAACAAATTTATTATCATCAACTTTTTATCTCTGTGGCTACAGAAAGGCTTTGGTAGGAAGATCTTGAAGATGACATGGTGGTGTAAGCCATACCAAGACTGGGGAGCCCTGTATCAGTAATGCCCATTTGAACTTGCTTAGTCCATTCTTTGGTCTCTGTATCATTTCAGTGTATGGCACAGCGTCTGTTGTGTCTTATGGGGACATAAGATTGCTGCTGTTACATACAAAAGATGTGTCACTCAATACTCATTTTCATAAATAAGATAGCAAACACATTGTCATTACCAGCAGACAACATACGCTGTGCTGAAAGAATGTTACATACTGTGCGTTCCTGTCCTGAACACTATGGAAAAGTACAGTGGTAGTGATGAAAGTGGCCTTTCCCATTTCCCCTAACAATGACTAAAAAGGATGTCACATGTCAGAGAGCTGTAATTACTTACAGATGCAGTAGACTGTGGAAACCTCTTGTAAATGTGTTGAGGTAGAGAAGGACTAAGCAGTTTGGAAGCACAAGAAAAAGATGTTTTCTCATCTTTTCTCTGTCCACAGTCATATTAAATTGTGTTTTGTTCTATTTTCCTAATTCTGTTAGGAACACTGTTCTTCTCATGAATGGCTATATCACATTCTTACTTCTGTACAGTTCTATTTGATTTTTCTCTTCCACTGATAAGAGCTTAGTATTTAGCAGTACGGCTTGTTTCTCGTGATTCCGGTTCTCCACACCCAACCTTTTTTTTGTGCTTTTCCCCTTGATACTGCTCCTTCCCCGATGCAGTCTGCTTCTTACATGTTCAATGTATTTACAGACACTTTGAACTCCTTGGGCATTATTGTCTGCCCCTACTGTCTTGAAAGTTTGTGTGCTGTAGGACTTTAGATGAGAGGTCTTGAAGAATGGCTTTGAATGCACACACGTTAGGCAGGGGAGGTCCAGATGAACACTGCAGTAACAGAGCTGGGGGAGTGTTTTAATTCTCTTTGGGAGAGGTGGGTCTGAGTGCTGCTGTAGCCTGCTGTTGTATGCAGTCCCCAATGTAAGTGGACAGGTGGTGGACAGCTGGGGAGTCAAAAGCAAGATGGGAGGCATTGTTCTATTATCAATACCTAGCAAAAGAAACAGGCGTGTCTTATGCCAATGAGACTTTGGGAAATCTTTCTTTTGGGATATTAGCACCCTATGAGTAAGACTTTAAAGTAGTCCTCCTTTTGGTTCTAGTTCTGGTATTGCTGATGCCTTCACTTCAAAGTTTTTCTGCAAGTACAAATCTAGTGTCGGTGCATATGTGAAGGAAAGTGAAAGAGAAAAGAAACAAGAGCTTTCAGGCCTATAATGTAGAAGTAATGACCTCTCTTTTAATGTGGGTCTTCTTATGATATCCTTCATTCTTTTTCATCCTACGACTGTCATTCTCCAGTCTTTGCTTGTGCTCTAAAAGCTGATGCCATACCCGCAGAAAGAAAGATGACACCATCCTTTTGACCTGGCAAAGGGTGAAAATCATCCACTTGGCTTTGCATACTTTTTCTGGAGAAAGCAGAAAGGTTCCATAAAATTCATAATTCGGAAGAAGTGAGGTGTAGAATTGCCTGCAGCTCTCTAGTGTGAAAGGTATGTAAATCTGCAAATACAGGGGAATTCAGTGAACAAGCAAATCCCTTTCTCTGAATGCTAATTCTGTACTACAGTAGCCTGTGTTGACTTTCTGGAACATCTCAGCTACTTGGTAGGCCAGTAAAGATTTGCAATAAGTTGTCAGCTGAAATCTGAGTCTCATAAAACACGTCATTTAGTATGCATTGGTACTATCTTTAGGCTCCCAAAACATTCATTAATGAAATATCTGTTCCTATGAGAATCAAATGTTATTTTTACCTTCTCTACAATCATCCCTACCTGAGGCCAGTCTTTTAAAAGTCCATATGGTCTTTGTTGTAACCCACATCACCGCGTGCATGCAAAACCTGGTGCTTATATACAGGCATGCTCTTTACAGTTTCACATGCACCAAGCAGAAGCAGTAAATCTGATATAGCTGAGCCTTAATGGGCATTGAACACTGTCCTCCATGGCATTCCCATAGGCAAAGTGGGAAAATCTGTTCTAGTTAAGAGTACTCTAAGGTGATCTGAATAACCTGTTAAAGAGCCATACCGAAAGACAAGGTGTGAGAGTAGTTCACTGCTGGCTTGCAGAGTGTAGTTCTGCAAGGATGAGTCCTGAGCCCAGTACTGATCAACATAGTCTTCAGCAGACTGGCAGTAGCATGTCTGAAGTATGATAGATGGAGCAGGATTGCACACTCAAAAACATGAAGCTGAATATTTGTGGAATGCTGTCTGAAGACTTTTTTTTAAGAGCAGAAAAATGCTTTAGATAAACTTGAGCCTGCTTATGTATAGAAGATCTTCTGATGTATTTTCAATTCCTTTTTGTTCAGTGATCTCATGAATGCACTTTTATATTTGGGAAAATCTGCCCCTCCATGAACATGTCACTTTGTAGGACTCAAAATAGTAAAAGATTCCCAGACTAGCCTGAAATGAGTTAGTTTGGATACCCAGGAGTTATTTCATGGCAACATAGCATAAAGATAGTTTCTCATGAGCTGGTGGCAGAGGATCTGGAAGGGAATGGAGAATCTGAGCCTGATAATCTTCTAGTAAATCCACGTGAAAGACTGTGATAAAATGGACAAAGGAAATGAACTATTGTTCTAAAATAAAAGTAATTGTGTTCCAAAATAAATTTCTGTAGTCATGTGAGGGAGTTCATGTGAGTCATGGGGGAAATCTGTGCACTCTGTATGGCCCAGGAGTGACCCTCTTTGCTGAGGTGATGAATTTGGAGACTTTGATTCCTGTCCATGAAGATCTGAAGACAACTTACAAAGTCAGGTCAGAGAAGCAAGAAAATAGCCCACTTAGTTGTCACAAATGCAAATAACTGCATTATTATTTCACTCCTAAATTTGAAAGTCACGATAAAATTTTCTTGCTGTCCAGGTGATCTTAAAAATGCTCTGTGAATATGCAATAGGTGATGGGTAAGGCAAAATGAAAAAAAAACACGACTACTTCAAGTTTTCCAAAGTCCTATTTAATACCTAAAGCCTTTCATATGGACATGGAAAAAGTGAGTTAATTTGGTTTTCTCTCCAATTCAAAAGTATTTCTGATAAATAAGCTTCTCAACTTGTTTACCTATTTTTTGCCGTTGTCAGTGTGGTTTCTTACAAACCATTCTAAATCTTAGAGGACATTTTGTTCTTGAGTTGTTTGCCCTGGCTCATCTACATGGTCCCACTGAAATCATCCATGTCTGTGAGTAAGGATTGCAGGGCTAGTTCCTTCAAGATTTATGTCTAATGAGTTGGATAGGATCTCTTAATTCATATAGTTTATCCCTGCCCTGTTGCAGGACTTCCTTCTGCATTAAATACATATGGTTTTCATCTTGTCTACTCCTGAACACATATAGTGATGCTGTCTCAGTCACATCTCTTGGCAAATGTTTTACCTTAGGAATAGAAATTATTTCCAAATGTCTAACCTAAATATTTCCCTCTAAAACTCAGATAATTAATCTTTATATGCACTTTTTAACTGCCCAGTAGAATTTCTCTCCTTTTTAATTTCAAACATTACCTTTTACGTATTTACTGACAGTTTTCTTGGCATTAATTAAGATGAATGCATGCATATAATGTTTCCTTAATTTCCATGTGCATGTCTTACAATACTTCTGCATATTGGAGCAAATTACAGTTGCACTCCATTTACAGCTCCTTTGTTAAATCAGTGAACAGCACCCTTAAATGTCAAAACAGATTAGGCCCATCGTTTTAACTATGTGTTTTTAAAGACACAAGTGCCATAACGCAATGGAGAATTTACTCTAGAAGTTACTGGCAGCCTACTTTTTCCATTGAATAGCCCTATTCTCTTAAATCCTATATACATGGTGAAGGTTGAAATAAGTAACCAGATGATGAGTCAGGGTACAAAGATCTTAGTCTGCTTTTCATCATGCCAGAGCACAAAGTAAATCTAAGTATAGTCCACTCCAGTCTTCTGGGAGGAGAGATATCAAGGAGCTTGGAGCTTCCCCACTGTGGTCCGCCTATCCCAGTTTGCCATGGCTTTTAGCTTGCTCTACTCTGGGAATTCACAAGTGAGGTGAGAACAAATGAGAATGGTTGTAGTGGTGAAATGTGTTCACTGGTTCCAGTTTCTCTCTCCTACCACTTGTGTTTCTGTTTAGGCAACTGAGTACGTCCCTTCTGCCTGGTGCCATAACCCAGCACCAGGAGTGGCTGAAGATCATGGGCTAATGAATTCTGGAATACCATTCCTCTCAGAAAATTAGAAGAAAACAGAAAGAACTGATGTGGTTTACATGGTTACATTTAGGGGTGTCTGTCTATATGACAACTGTCGTGGTTTAACCTCAGTCGGCAACTGAGCACCACACAGCCGCTTGCTCACTCCCCCCTGCCCCAATGGGATGGGGGAGAGAATCGGAAGAATAAAAGTGAGAAAACTCGTGGGTTGAGATAAAAACAGTTTAATAATTGAAATAAAATACTACTACTAATAGTAATAACAATAATATACAAAGCAAGTGATGCACAATGCAATTGCTCACCACCTGCCGACCAATGCCCAGCCAGTCCCCGAGCAGCGGCCCCCCCGGCCAGCTTTCCCCAGTTTATGTACTGAGCATGACGTCACATGGTATGGAATATCCCTTTGGCCAGTTTGGGTCAGCTGTCCTGGCTGTGCCCCCTCCCAGCTTCTTGTGCACCTCCAGCCTTCTCAGTCAGTAGAGCACGGGAAGCTGAAAAGTCCTTGACTAGTGTAAGCACTGCTTAGCAACAACTAAAACATCGGTGTGTTATCAACATTGTTCTCATCCCAAATCCAAAACACAGCACTGTGCCAGCTACTAGGAAGAAAATTAACTCTATCCCAGCCAAAACCAGGACAACAACTTTGAAAGGAAGCAGTCATTATACAGCACACTCAGCCTTTTTCTGCAGCGGAGGCAAAACATGGCAACTGACAGTAAGCTGAAAGAGAGCAAGAGTAGATGGAGCTTACTTTCTGCTAATTTTGGCACAATAGAGTTACCTAGCTCTCTTTTGCCTCACAGGTGAGTTTATCCACTTATCTATTTCCTACTGCACCATTGTCATAATGCAGCACTGTACTACTCATTGAATGCTGCCCATTTTTCTAGCGGAGTTTCATCTACAAAAAGGCTAGGAACCCCTGTTCAGTCTCAGTAACTAAACTGGTGTTCATCTAGGGTCAAATCAAAGTGGATGCTAGCTATAAGAAGTACAAAAGCCATCAGTTACGTTCAGAGTGAATGACAGAAGACTTGTTTAAGAGTTGAACAGAAGGGACCTTTCCTGGAAAGTGCTTCTTGAAAAATCTGAAGAACTTCCCCAAAAATGCTATTGTTGATAAATACCGTGATAAAGAATGACTGTGCTAAACTTGCTTTGGTATTAGAGCTCCTTTCCAATGTTTTATGCATAAGAATTTTAAAACATCCATCTTGATGGTGTTTTAGAAGAGAATATTTACATTATTTAAATTTAGTATTAGCAGAAAGCCTTCTAGGAGTTTAAGCAAACAAAAAACAACCTAGTAAAGTCTCAGATAGAAAAGCAGCCTGCCCAGAGCCCTCAGAATTAGACATTCCTTTATTATTAAATGTAGCACCTCTTGAACTTCTTGGCTAAAAACAGAGACAGGGCATTTTTCACAAGAATCTTGATCCAAAGTACACAGTGCTTCGTTTCATACATGAATGGAGATGATAGTAACCTTAAACCTCTCAACATTTTTATCCTCTTTCCGTACCTGAAAAGAAAATCTGAAAAGGAGAATAGTCTATCGACGTCTGTGGAAACGTGTACCCTAAAGACGGCAAAAGATGGAAACCCCAGGATAACCACTTGTTTGCTTTTTGTACACAGAATACTGTCTTCAGCACAGGCACCTCCATGTATGAATGCATCTGCAGGTGCCCTGGGATGGGGTTTGAGGTCTATTTTAACTCAACTGAGAATGAACTGGTTTTGCATCTCTATCTGTACAGTGATATCTGTTAATCTGTTTCAAGAGAAAGAATCTTAAAATGAGCTTTCTTCTTCTGAGAATAAAGAACTATTGTTCTTATTCTTTATCCTGCAGAAAGAAGAAGCTGCTATGTGCTTTCTTTTGTGTCATGCTGCCATATCTTTCGGTTAGAGCTACTTAGAAAATAATAAGTATTTTCTATGAAAACTTTTAAAGAAATTAAGAACATTTTTTGTTTTAATGAAAAACTTCAGTGGTTAGTAACAAAAAGAGTAAAAAGTATGGATTTTTTTCAAATAGAAGAGAAACAAAACACCACGAAAGAAATACATTTTTCATTCACATTTTGTGGTTTTGAGAAAAGGCTATTTGCTCTGATCATATTTAAAATGATAGAGGTCAGACACTTTCCTCTTCAGACTTATGACCAATTGTCAGAGTGACATGGAGCTAGACAAAGTTTGGTCCTTTTTGTTACCACTTCTGAGATAAGCTCCTGCCAACTAAAATATGCCTTGCAGTAGGTTAGGAAAGCACTGAATATTTTAAGATATGTAGCTCTGATATTTAACTTTTCCAAAAGCTAAACAAATAATAGCATATCAGGGAAGCTTACTGTTATTAAATCTGACAGCCTACCAATTTTCTTTGTTTCTTATTGTTTAAAAGCCTGGTGCCAAACATGAAAAGAAATGCGGACAACCTTTAGAAGAAACAAATTGACTATTAGCAGTGGTCAAGCTTCAAATGATAGCACTTTGAATTTGGACCAAATAGACACCCAGAACTTCTGTATAAAAAAAAGACTTGAATTTTCATAAGAAAAGAATTTCTGGCAATGAGGTTTCTTGGACATCTGTCTGGTGATGCCCTGATCACAGACAGACCTTCTAATACTGAGCCCTTCAGAAGTGTGAATCAGACGTTTGGAGGTTTGGTTATATGAGAGTAAATTGACTATAAAACATTAAACAATTTTACTTTCAGTTGCAGTGGAGTATTGGACATGCAGTTTGATGTATTAACCCTCTATTTACTTGCAAAAGAATGAAGTGCAGAACTGCAATTCCCATCCAGATTTTTTTCTCTAGAGGGTAGACTTGGGCAATTTTCTGTGTAAACTTTCTAATTAGTACCTAATGCATTTGGGAAAGGACTTGCACATGTGGTAGGCACCGATTACAGTATGCACAGTAAAATTTCTAACAGGTGGCAGTCGAGAGCAAAAGGTATTCATATTCTTAGAGAGAGAGAGACAGCCTAGAGTCCAGATGATCTCAGAGCCCAAATAAATATATAGTTTGCCAAATCTGTCTATAAATTCCAATGAGCTCATATGTTTTCATCACACAGTATGTATTGAAAATATGAACGCAAAGAGATGAGGCTCTTTCAGTCACTCTGCTGAAAAAGCATGCAGGCAGAAGGGCCGGTGGGTTGTTTTATTAAGCTTTGTGCCAGATTTGGGGTAGTGGACGTGGTGGGGGGTCCTACAGAAAGTCTCTGAACCTAAAATGCTACAGGTTCAACTATACAAAAGAGAAGGGGAGAAGTTAGGCAAGGGACTCCTGTGTGCCCTGCACGCTGCTGTGGGATTTCTGAGAAATGGCCACCGCACGTGCAAACAGTACGGCCGGTACAAGGCTGCACGGCTGAATGACCCATGAGGACAAGACCTGCATGTTGGAGGGTAGCAGCCTACATCTGCTAATCTGCTCTGGGACTTGCACTAGCAGCTGTGGAGTGCAGCTGCACAGACGGGCTGGAGATGTCGGATTTCATCCCTCAGCTTCCCAACGTTTTTCTCACAGGAAGAAATCGCTTGAATTGAGGTTTTCTTCTTTCCCACTTGCTGCCATTCTGGAAGTAAGAGCTTCTGATCTTCAGCTGGGCAAACAAGCAGAAGCACAGGGCTAATGGAGAATAAAATCAGAAGTCTGAGGTAGAAAGGTTAATTTTTTGACTGATCGCTGCTAAAAGAAGGTCCTACTGGCCACCTTTCTGAGGTGCGTAGGAGCCACTGTGGATTTGTTTGTGCCAAATAACAATCTGAAGACGCTAATGTGAGCCCACAGTAAACATATATTAATGACAAATAAGATGCCAAAACTGGCAAACAAATTGCCACTTTCTATTACTGCAAAGTGTGACAGTGTCGCCCTGCAACTGTATTCAAATTGCATATCCCAACATTTCATTTGCAATCTTATCACGTAACTGCAGTCGTGTAAAGAAGCTGTTGAAGAGGAGAGTGATTAAAACAGAATACTTCACCTTTTCACTCTGGATTTGTGCTCAAACCTGTACCTGGTGCTTGTCACTCCCGCTGTACGGTCGGTGGCAACCAGCTGAGGGGCTAGTCGCACCGCAGCTGTCATGGCATTATGGGCAGCAGCCCTCGCCCGATGGACACACAGGGAATTCGTAGGAGGGTAGTGAGTGACCGGGATGTGTATGTTTTGCATAAAGTACTTGTTTTACCACTGAGAAACATGCAGAATGTTATCCTAGCTGATATGTCATATTAAAAAAAAAAGAAACAAAACCAAACAGTAAAGTACTGAGGGCTGCTGCTGGTATTTAACATTCAGAGCAATGCTATGGTGAGGTTCTCTTGTGCAAGTGAGGGGAGCCTCCTTGCTACTGGCAATAAAAGTGACCCAGGAAAGATTAAGGATTATGATGTCAAAAGAAAAATGCAAGCACGGTTCTGTATTGCTTGAATGCTTTAAAATTATCATTAGCAGACCCCCTAGGCTACCAGGTTAAAAACATATCTTTATGGATTCTCCAGTTAGCCCATATCTTCTATCTAGCAATCTGTCTGCTGGCAATCTCAGGGAAGGAGCACTCCTACTTCTTACATTTTTTTTCATATTTTCTTTCTGACATTGAGGGCTGTAAAGTTAAATGCTTCTAAAAACATCCAGTTTACACACAGATATCCACAGAGAATAAGAAAAGCATTAATACAGTGTATCACTGTGTATTTTGCTCCCTTTGTATTTAGATCACAAATTCTTCCTACCTGTTGCCATTAATAACCATTTCAGAATACTTGCAGAGAGGACGAGAGTTCGTTGCCATTTGCTTCGGTAATGATCTCTCTCTCTCATACAACAAGGCATGCATAAAGATATAACAATAAGTCAGATATTTTCTTTTCTCACTGGAAATCTGCATTCTGAACTTCAGGGAAGGTATCTGATTAATCTGAAAACAGATTAATTTTTGTCTCTGAAAATCAGGAAATCAGGGAAAAAAATAAAAATGTTTCAGCCTTCTCATGGAAAGTCATTCTTGGCTAAGTGGTCATCCCCATCTGAATAATACTTCTCCTTTCTCCACACACTGCGTAATGAAGAACCAGACTACCCAAGGGTAGGCTGATATTTTTTTCTCACTCTCCATATTTGCCAGGAATAATGGATCTTATCTTCCTCTTCTTCCAAGTTGTGAACTTTAAGAACAACTTACAAAGGGGTGCAATTCCAGGTGACTGTATCAGTCATTCTTTCTCAGGTATGGCATCTCTAGTGGGGGCAACTAAAACGTTAGTTTTCAAAGATATTACTGGTTTAAGTATCTGTTTTACTTGGGAGGTATTCTACTGCTTGAATCAGTCCTTTTTGTCTACCTGTAAGAAAGCTGAAATAAACATTTTATCTGCATGTACTTTATTTTTGCTTTTGAAGTAGTGAGTCATGAGAAAAAAACAATGTAACATCACTCTTAAGGAAAGTAAACACAGTAGAGTGCTGACAGATCTTACTGATGGCTTTGGAAGAAGCCAATAATTGCTTTCTGTGGGGAGAAAAAAAAAATCACAGCATGTTTTGCAGAATTTACCAATCAGATCATAAATCTGGGGATAGGTATCAGCAACATGGAAAGTGAAAATTATGAATTGTCTTTCTTTTTTTCTTTGACAGTGTGTTGAAGAGATGTAATAGAAATGGATGCCCATTTTGATATTTATAGAGCAGTCAGATTTTTTTTCCATTTTAAAATTATGAAATGTTGAAATTCTGCTTTTTTTCAAATAGTGAGGAGATATCATCTTGCAGAAATGGGAAACAAGTCATTAGCATATTCTGGTATACATAAAAGCAATTTAGGAATATAACATTTTTACACTTGCAGAGGTAGGGATTGTCTGTTTTTAAAAAAAGCATCCATCAAGGGTCTATGTGAGGTTCCAAGACATTCGTCCTTTCCTGTCTTGACTTAGCTAGTGATACTTTGGATGATCTATAACATCCCAGAACTCATTTCCATCACTCAAAATATGAGAGAAAGCCTTGACAGAGTATGGAAACCTTATCTCTCTCCTCTCTTTTTGCTAAATGTTTAAAAAGTTCTCTCTAAAGCAATGAGAATCCTTAAGGCATGTGATCAAGAAGCTAAAGTAATAGACATACATGGCCACTTCTATGACTGAGCTTTTCCTCCTATTTCAGCAAATTATGAAATTAATATTCATTAAATGTACTTATGTATTATGTTTCTAGCTCTTCCAGCTATGGAAAAATCTCAGAAAATTACCTGACGTAGCATTTTCTCCAGGTGTTGGCATCCTTTGGATGGCCAAGCTGAGCTCTGAGAGACACGGACTGCTTCCTAGAGCCCTGTGGACTGCAAACTGGCATCTCACAAAGTCAGCTTGAAACCCAGTGTTTTAATAGTGGGTCCAGGCAGAAACGTTGTGGTGCCTGTGTTTGGACCATCCTATTGAGACAGGTTAATTTAAGGAAAAAACACAGTCATGTCGTGAGCTTCACTGATATCCAGAGGTCCTGAATCAGACCTTACACAAGAAAAAGATTCAGTTTCCTAACCTTTATGTAGTTACACAGTAGAAATATTATGAAGCCAGACTAAAAGGACTCCAACCTGTTATGCAGTGAAACGGAGAGGTGCTCTGTGAAAACAGAAGGTCCTTAAGGAGGGTCTGACATTAACTATTTCACCTAGTCATACTGAAGGCCTATAGTGAATATATGCCCCCTGCTTTAATAAAGGTACAGATCCCAAATGACACGGTTCCTTGATGCTATCAAAATCCTGAGGCCTGATGTTTCATTAGCAGCAATGGTGGGCTCCAGACCCTGAGAACACTGCTTTGAATCCCTGCTCTGTTTTAGTCAGTGTAATTTAACCATGACTTCATATATCCATCATTCACAGATGTTCTCAGCAAAGTCTGCATGTTCAGGCTGTGCTAATAGATGTTGCAGTAGTGCCTTTAGAACTAGGAATATGAAACTTTCTACTTTTCAGGTAAAATTACCACAGGGTAAATGTATCCAGAGTAGCAGTATGTTTGCAGTAATACAGCAGTCCTTTAGAAAGTTTGCGGTAAGAACAAGTGATACGGCTTAGGCGCTCCATTTAATTTGTTTTGGTAAACTTGTTCAATGTTTTCTACTTACAGATAAAGTAGTGGGGTTGCTGTCTGAAGTACCTTGTTGCTTTCAGCTTTACCTCCTGTTCTGCAACAGGGTTTGCCCCCTAAGACGTGTGTTGAGCAGGGTGTCAAGAGAAAGCTACTCCATTTAAACGATTGATATTAGGAGTACAATTTTTACTGTAATGAGAATGAGCAGAAGAGCTGTGTTTCTAAGTTCAAATTATAGTTAAAAATGGTTAAGTACATCATTCCTCAAATTAAAGCATAGCTATCAATGTAGGAAGGGAACAGTCAATAATTTTTCAACAAATGTTGCGGACAGATCTTTGTAATATTGTAGTTGCTTCTCTTCTTTTTCTTCATCATAATGTTTAGTCAACTTCACCATCATTTTAATACCTAAGAGGATAGTTGTAACCAGGACCTCCTGTTCCAACAAAGAACAAAAGGGCAACTCCATCCCTTCTACATATAAATTAAGAACAACTGAGAGACAGCTATAGGAACAGCTATAGAAACGGAGGGTACGAGGGAACTGTGACCCACAGCATTAAAAGGCTTCCCTTGGGGAAGGAAGCTTACTTTTGGGGCTTCAAGAAATTTCATTCAACATTAAAGAGATTTCATTTTATACTCCATTGCTTATTATACTTTATGGGAATAAAAGAGTTTATTTTACTGTTTTTTTTACAGAGTGAAACAAACAAAAAAACTCATCTTGGGTGAAATTCTGGCCTCACTGTCTAAATTCCTGCTGACTTTATTAATGCTAAGGTTTTAGTCCTAACTCTCAACCAGCATGTGCTGTGTGAGTGCAGAGAACACCCCAGAGCTGCCTCATAAAGCCTCATAAAGTGGTCTCTGGTGTTGAAACTCTCCATGTAGAAGCACTGGACTGTTCCCTGTATTCAGTCCGCTTGACAATTTTCAAGTGAAGTGTAGTTTTGAAGTGTAGTTTTGCAGAGAGCAGTGCAGAGAGCACAGTCGGACAGCTTTCTAGGAAAATAATCTTTGGCTGAGGAAAGAAAAATAAATTGGCCAAAGGTTGTTCACTTCAAGTTGCCAGTGGAAGTGTGGCGAGACGCTTTAACTCTATCGCAGCTCAGTTAGACCCAGTTGAGGAGTGGGGAGAGTTTCCATGTTGGACCAAATCAGTGACCTGGAGAGTTTGGGGGAGGTTCTTTATACTGGGTGGAAGGAAGGTGACTGCTTCCCCAACCACTAACGACCTAGCAAATGAAGATTTGCTATCCCCAGGGAGAGAATGAGCATAGTTTGGCACTGGGAGTTTGCATGATTAGCATTTGAGAGTCAAGATCTGAGTCACCTCCTCAGATCTTGACCCACTGAGTATGCAAATCTTTCTCCTTTTTCCCTTTTGCAATTTTGTGTTCATGCCAGGCAGCTTTCTCTAACATGTTTAATAGAAACACTGGATTTGCCATCATTTCAGTTTATAATTTTGTTTATCACACTGTTTTTTTAAACTCTTTGTTAATTACCTTGAGCTTTTTAATTTCTCCTTATATAGAAACTGTCCCTCTGGCTTTCAAGTTACTTCAGTTTCTCTTTTTAGAATATTTTTCTATTTCTTTATTTTCTATTTATCTATGTACAACAATGAAGCCTCATGGGTTCAAAAATCTAAATGTCTTTGCCCTGTTCTCTTTCCTGCCCAAAACAGGGGACTGAACTGAGATACAAATTAATACAAGTGTGGACTCAGGATCAAACTTCTTTTGAACGGGGTGAACTAACGGTACAGTCTCTTACAGTTTAGAAGATTTTAGGTCATTATGAGATAATAATTTTTCTGCTTCAGCCTGTATTATTTGCATTTTCTCATGGAGATGATCTAAAGCTAGTCCTAGAGGGACTGAGACCACCTTTTCTTCTAGGAAAATAAAATAAAATAAAATAAAATAAAATAAAATAAAATAAAATAAAATAAAATAAAATAAAATAAAATAAAATAAAATAAAATAAAATAAAATAAGGAAGGTGAAGCACTTCTTCTTCTTCCATGAAATACAAATGATTTACATAGCAGGAGGGGACTTTGTACAAAGGCTTTTCACCAGCCTGCTAATGAAGGAATGGAGGAAATTAATAGATGCTGCAATAAAATAAAATAAAATAAAATAAAATAAAATAAGGAAGGTGAAGCACTTCTTCTTCTTCCATGAAATACAAATGATTTACATAGCAGGAGGGGACTTTGTACAAAGGCTTTTCACCAGCCTGCTAATGAAGGAATGGAGGAAATTAATAGATGCTGCATATGCTCCCCTCCCCCTTATTTCTTATTCAGTGGTTATTTTATTTCTCTTTCTCTCTCTTTTTTTACATTTGCCAAAAATTTCGTATGTTCAGAGAATGGTCAAGAATGAATAGATAATGGAAAGCAGAGCACGCTATATATCGCAGTAATGCTTACCTCCCAAACCCACAACTTTTTAACTGAGTTTGAAACAACCCCCTGAAACTTTACCAATCAAATGCTGCAGATGGTTCCTGAGAACCAGAAAATGAAGCTGAGGAGAAATGAAAGTGGACTGGCAATGCTCTCACTGTCCAAGGAGGGGGCTGTGCCTAGTTTAGAGAGGGCATTAATAGTGAAAACCTAATCCAGTCTTCACATTTCTTTCAAACACCTAACATACTATTTTGCGAGGCAATTTAGTATGCAAAAATATGCTGGGTGGAAATCAGGAGCTCGGTGCTATTTGTGCAAATACAGTACACATTCAGATTATTGTGGGACTGCAGCCAGGTCACTTGGGAGCAAGCACGCAAACCTCATGTTCAGCCTCCTGGCAGGGAGCGCTCGTGCCAGAAGCATGATTAATCCCAGCAAAGGAGGGTGTTTATGGGGTGTCACAGTCCTGGCGGAGCTTCCCCTTATGGATGCACACCAGGCAGCTGTGTTTGGACCCATGCGCTGGATCCATGTACTCCTCTGTTCCCCTGGGCCTGGGCAGGCTCCAAACACCGACTGTGGCCCCAGCCTCTCAGGCACACTTCCCAGGCACACTTTTGTGCTTGTACCTACTGTTGCCCCCTCTTTAAGCCCTCTTTTTGGGACCACTGATGTACCACAGAGATTATAAAGGGTTATTTGTACGCTGGCCACATGCAGCTAATTGACTTAACGTCAGAGATACAAAGCAGAACAAATGTCTGTACACAGTTTTCTTCCTCTTGGGCACTGGAGCATTTCCTGGGTTTTGGATGGTGCCGTAGCAGCCCCGGGTCCCCTCTCTCGTACCATAGTGCTCCAGCTTAGCCTTCTCTTCCCAAGTTATAGACTTATCTCTATCTCCTCCGAGAAACTCCATTTTTCAGAGCTGAAGTCAAAGTATTCCCTGGCTTGAAGACCATTCCTTCTTAACATGCTTCTTCCTAACACTTCTCTGTTGTGTCCTTTTACTGGCAATTTGCTTTGACTTTGTTCTGGGACCTTTTACTAACAGGTGTAAAGTAAATGTGCTCTGCTTTAAGCACCATCCATCTTACTTTCCCTAAGGTGGTTCCACTTGAGTGGAAGATCATTTGCCTTAAGGGTTCATATTGATCTCTGTTGCACTTCTTCAGCTTTAATCTAGGAGGTACCTCACCCACTCCATATCAGCAAAAACTTGGTTCAATGATACAGCAATTTCATACAATTTACAAAATTTTGTCCTTTTCACTTAGAGAAATTTCACAAACTACTAGACAGAGTCAGGGCATGAATTACTCTCCTAGTCCATCATCTGTGGTCAGTCTTTTCACTCTGCAGGTTTGCAAAATTAAAACTATGAATTCAGTGTTAGAAATCATTATTAGCTCATAGAACAGAAAATATTTGTGATGTGGGCCACCTTATCCTTTCATGAGTTTATTTCTGACTTTGCCTCTTATTTCATACCTCAGACAGCATACTCTTTATTTTGTAGCCACTCAAGATTTATGAGTTTGGATTTGCGTTTAAAAAGCTGCGATGGGCCGGGTAGGCAATTTTACTACATTCTGTTCCTGCCTTTTTACCTACAATTCACTAAAACTGTCCTGCACCAAAACACTCGGGGTATTCAAAATGCACATCTAATTCCAGGATCTAGAGCCTACTTGGGTATCACTCAAACACTAAGATATACTAGGATTTATGTGTACTTGTAATACAACAGTGAGATATTCTTTATCTGGAGCTCAAGTGGTGCAGTAGGTTCTATTGCTGATATCTCCGTTATTGCTGAGGCAAGCCTATTTGCTGTGGAGAAAACAGTGGAGTTACAAATCAAGCATGTAAGTGAGCAGGAAAAACATATAAAGGAGACAGTGTTTAAGTTCACTTGTCATGTTCCTACCATTAGAGGAGAACTTAAGAAGTCAAATTGTCTCTTCTTACAGAGCTGTTATCTTTTTATTCCAAGCAGGGAGCAATGTCAGCTCCCATGCAGAATAAAATGATAAAACTCATACCACACCTGGAAACTATCCATAGTTTTTGCCTTTGTGGAATCCCTTTTCTTGACCTTGTGGCCTCAAATATGAAAAGCTGCCACACACACTCTCTGGCTATAGATACTCCTGAGATCCTATTTCAAATGTGTTGGGGTTTTGTGGGGTATGTAATACCTGTGCTGAATTATTCTTCCCTGTGTGCCCCTACTTTGCTTTAACTTCCATCTGAGTCCCGTCCAATGTTTCACTCCTCTCCACACATGGATCTCATCAACACAGAAAGGAAGATGGTAGGAGAATGCCTGTTCAGGGAAGGGCTTTTCCAGAAAAAAGGGAGAAATCTGAATACTTGGCTTCCTCTGATGATGTGGGCAGGAATTCTGTCCAGCGTTAGGGCAAATCCTGCTAGATCCTGTACATGCTGCCCCACAGTTTTCTGAATTCAAGAGCTCTCTGCCTAGGTTACAGATCTGATGTGTTATGATAGTATATTTGTGACTTAAGATACTTGCTTCTTGTGTTCTTGCACTGTGATCGCTATTTGTTTTTTCTGTTCTACTGCTAAGGATATTTTATTTTGTCAGGTTTGGGATGAAACTCTTGCCAAATCTGCAGAGGCTTGGGCTGCTACATGCATTTGGGACCATGGGCCTTCCTACTTACTGAGATTCTTGGGCCAGAACCTGTCTGTAAGAACTGGAAGGTAGGCAGATACCCTGCGAAACAGTTATTTTGTCAGCCTTCGAACAGCCTTTGAGATCCAGATCTTAGACTGATGCAAGTGTCATCCAGTATTCTAGCAATAATTGATATCCATCTATATTCGTTTGGCTTAAGAGTATTATTGCTTAATACTGTGCCCCTAGTGATGTGTGGAGAAACGTGTATTTAGGTGACTTGCATCAGAGGGATGAGCAGCAGAAAGTTCCAAAATATCTAACTCTAAAATGACATGTTTTTCTTTCTGTCTTTTAAACAAACCCAGGTATCGATCTATTCTCCAGCTGGTAAAGCCATGGTATGATGAGGTGAAGGATTATGCTTTCCCTTATCCTCAGGATTGCAACCCCAGGTGTCCCATGCGATGTTATGGACCCATGTGCACCCATTACACACAGGTTATATGAATTACATTCTTCTATTCAAAATCTAGCGTCCAAAGCTGGACTTTTCTGTGATGTATTTATAACTCTCTCTCAAATAAATGTATATATATATATTTCTGTTCAATTTGGACTTCACCAATAATAAATATTTATTCAGATGGTTTGGGCCACTTCCAATCGTATAGGCTGCGCAATCCACACATGCCACAATATGAACGTCTGGGGATCTGTTTGGCGACGAGCTGTTTACTTGGTATGCAACTATGCCCCAAAGTGAGTTGCTTTCTTTTAATATTGTTTATTTTTATACTTCATGCATGTTTTGGTCCTCTCATAGGACTGCTTACTCCTTTTTCTGCAGCTTGACCTCTATTAGTGCTTTTTCTGCGGGCTGCTCCTTCATTCTAACTTTACATCTGAAAATACAGAAAATGCATGACTTTGGTATGCAAGGAAGTAAAGGAAATAACTCTATGTGTATGGAACAAACCCAAAAACTTGTTTTCTGTTATTGTTATTATTACAATTCTTTTTGTCTTCCTCCTTTGTGTTGACTCCACTTTACTTTCAATTCGTTATTTCTTCACTCTGTTATATATACTCATGGTGAGCTAGACTTCCTCAGGTAAGCAATCCCACTGTAGATCAGGCCCTTGATTTACTGTGAACACATGTTGTTGCCCACAAGATACCTTTGCTTATGACCGTGCTGCATGAGGGCATCCATAGCATAGGTTTCCTACGAAGTCCATCTACCTAAGCTCAGTGTCTACAAATCTTGTCTTGCCTTCCATATTAGGGTCCTTCAAAGTATGGGTCATAGACACCCAGAGGTGGCCCTGTATCAGGTAGCTGTGCAGAGATCTGTGTTAGGTTGAAATGAAGAAATGAATTTTCTCCCACCATTTCCTAGACATCATCCCAAGCTTACAGCTGGGTGCAGAATGAATCAATAAAGTGTGGCTCTGGGAGAGCTTCAGTTTGAGGTCTGGTTTGGACCAGTGCTTCAAAAGCAGCATGGACAGTGTAAATGGGTAGTTTCTCTGACTGTATAATATTAGGCAAAGCCATAGTTCTGTATAGGAATCTAAATACAATTAATTGAGCATGTTTTCCATAAACTCTCAGTGGCACAGGTCCATTTGTGGTAAAGAATATGCAAGAATATGTCATTATTCTAGTTGTTACATGAGTAAAAGAATTTTTAAAGATTTTGCAACTTAAAAAAAGATAGGTTTTAGTAAGAAAACTGACTTGGAAAAAAAACACCTTTGGAAATCAAGGAGATTTCTCTGTCCTTTTGTCTTTAATATCTACTAGAAAAGGGTGGTAAGAAATGTATGTGAGGGAGCAAAAATCAGGCAGCAAAAATTGTATCTGACTTTTAGCTCCACAACATGGACAAGGTGAAATCAAAGTTTATAAGAGAAACCCAACTATTCTTTTTTATGTATCTCCATTTGAAAAAAAATATTAAAAATTACAAAATTCCTAGAATACATCTTTCATGTTCATATATAGGAAAAGAATGGTTTTATCCATTAGGCATTATTGAAAACGGATGCATTGTTTGTCTATCAGTTAGCAATGAATTAATGAAATTTTGTATTTTCTCAGTCTGAAAATCCCACTGTTCCTCAAACAGCAAACCAAAGCCTGGTGTTACAAGCTTCTCTGGATGGTATTTTGAGTAGACCTTTGATTCATAGGTGGTGGAATCGGGATTTTCACATCTACTTCTTGCACAGTCACAAAAAGGATATTGAGTGGTCTTGCCTGGCTTAAGTTTATATTCCTAAGAATTAATTAAGTTAAGGACATTGGGCTTAGAGTCCTTGGGCACACATTCAGAAGTCTCTTTGCCAGTCAATGAAGGCTGTGTCCTTCTGAGTAACCAGCACATCAGAAACTCCTCCTCTGAAGAAGGGGGTGAATATTACAGCCCCGACTCGAGTTATTAAGATTGGACTTTGGCAAAGATTTAGGATTTAGAACTCCAATAATTTTCACTGGTGCCATGCTGTAAGGCTGAAAAATATCTATGCTTCTGAAATCTGGAAAAAAAAAGTTAAGGAGGATAATTACAAAGTTTAGAAAGGCCCTGCACCTGGTTATCTGACAGACGCACACAAATCAGCCATGCGTTGCATAGAAAATGAAGCAGAAATCAGCTTTCAGCAAACTCTATCTGGATTTCCATATCTGTTATCAAACTAAATCTATTTCCTGAGCGCTCGGTCTGCTGTACCCATTTGGAAGAGAAGTAGGAATGAGCAAATTATTTGAGAGATTCCTACTTTCTTCCAAGGCACAACCCAGACCAGGGCTTTTGATCCAATGTTATTGGCTGGGAGGTGGGGGATGAGAAAATGTTTCATAAATAATTGCATTACTCACTGCTATACCACGTCACATGCAAACTAGAGGAAAGTTCTCTGCTCAGTGAGACATAACATTTAAATAAAAATCTAATTTTAACTTACTTTCTGCCTACATCACGAGTGTTACATGAATCTCTAAAAGCCAGGGGTTTATATAAGCACCTAAAAGTCTGGATTGTTTTTCAGATGTTCCTAGATCTTTCAGAGTTACCTCTTTTCACATGATCACTCTCCAGACTTGTACCCCTTTCCCGCGCCCCCCCCCCCGGGCTCTATTACACAGCTCTATTCACCAGACAGGAGCCCTCCTCCTCCTCCCATTAACACCTATGAGACCCCTACACATGCCCAAATACAGTTCTTTTTAATACATTACTGGTGCGAATAGTTTTCATCTTCCCTTTTCTCTAACCATGAATTCAGCCTCAGAGCTTGACAATGTGGACCTAGGGTAGTGCAACCTAAGAATAAGGTTTCGCTCTGTTTGTTTTTCCACCTTCTAAAAACAAGCTTTTAAGATAACTGCCAGACAAAAAAGTGCTCAAGGAAAACTTTGCACTAATGCTTATGTTGCTAATTTCTCATAAATATAGCCCTCCGGTAAAAAATGCTCTGTCCCAGGCTTGGAGAGTCAAAAATCACTTGGCTGTAGCAAAAGCAGGAAGACTGGAACTTCACCACCCCCCCCCCCCCCCCCCCCCCCCCCCCCCCCCCCCCCAGCTCTATTCACCAGACAGGAGCCCTCCTCCTCCTCCCATTAACACCTATGAGACCCCTACACATGCCCAAATACAGTTCTTTTTAATACATTACTGGTGCGAATAGTTTTCATCTTCCCTTTTCTCTAACCATGAATTCAGCCTCAGAGCTTGACAATGTGGACCTAGGGTAGTGCAACCTAAGAATAAGGTTTCGCTCTGTTTGTTTTTCCACCTTCTAAAAACAAGCTTTTAAGATAACTGCCAGACAAAAAAGTGCTCAAGGAAAACTTTGCACTAATGCTTATGTTGCTAATTTCTCATAAATATAGCCCTCCGGTAAAAAATGCTCTGTCCCAGGCTTGGAGAGTCAAAAATCACTTGGCTGTAGCAAAAGCAGGAAGACTGGAACTTCACCACAGAGACTAAAGGATGTCGAATGGACCACTGGCCTGGGGTGACATGGTCATTCTCCTGCTGGTTTTTGGGAATCAGTAGATCAATGTTTGTCAGTAACCTACAGAAATATACTAATGTATGTTTTCAGTAACAGGGCATTTATAGGTTATCACTGAAGACATTAACTTTAATCACTCAAAACAAGTATGGTTAATGAATTTTTTTTCAATTCCTCTCTGAAATTACTAAGCATTCTTTTTCCTTTTTTATTTTCAGGGGCAATTGGATTGGAGAAGCACCATATAAAGTAGGAGTCCCGTGTTCAGCTTGTCCTCCAAGCTATGGAGGTTCTTGTACCGACAATCTTTGTTTCCCAGGAGTAACATCAAACT
>NW_008794595.1:1750598-1768621 GCF_000699145.1 Aptenodytes forsteri | reverse complement strand
TAAGGTTTACATTATTTTTTAAAAAAAAACATGGATGAGTTACAAGAAGCTTGTATATTGAATTTTGCACATATTATATATAGAGAGATATTGTAATAATACTCTGATGTTTTCTTTTTGTATGCTTTTGTATAATTAGCTTTCAAAGTATAGTATAATTTGGTTTTAACACTTTGGGATTTAAGACTCACATTAACCCTTTTAGATTAACATTTTGTTAAAGGAGAGCAAACTAATTTTCACCTTAGCAAGTGTAGCTTCCTGAAGATTAGGTTCTATTAAAAGCACATTAAAAGATAGAATATGACTTCCTTTTAAAAATAATAGCTCCAGAAAGAGAAGCGTCATTGTTTAATACTGTGCTTTAAAAATGGAGTGTGACGTGCAAAGCAACAAATTGTCCTCACGCTCCCAATGGTTCCTCCCATTTACACCTGTGCTTTCACCTGCAATGTCAATGGGACTCTGAGCAGAGGAAAACATATGTGCAAGAGAAACTGCAGGATATTACCTACCTCATGCACAACACCAAATCGTTTATGGCGTTCCAGGAGTTCAGCACATGGCTGCTGCTATCATCAACGAAGCCTGTGCGCAGACAGGAAAATTAGAGAGAATGAGGAACCACACTGGCCAAGATGCAGTGGCTGTTAGCTCACATGCCTAAAGTCTTAACTAGATAGAAAGCTACATCACCTTAAATATACTGGTATAATAACACAGCCTAACTCTACCTTCCTGTGTTTCTGAACAGTCATAATGGTATAATGGTGCTTTGCAGCAGTATATTTATTCTTGTACGGGAAGATAAATATATTGCTACAAAGCAACATATATCAATACATGACATCCATACTGTCTTTTACACTGTAACTTTGCCAGTGTATGTGCTATCCCCCTGACTGAAACTTAGCCAGGTGAAACTTTCAAGGAGAGATCAGACATAAGGTAGATAAGAGGATTTCCAAATAAAAGACATCAGGCAACTTTAAAACTTCATACAGATTTCCGACAAAAATTTCAAATTTCTAAAGCAATTGGCAGTGTCCTTTAAAATATATTGTGATAGTTCCTGAAAATATCTGTATGAATTAATAAAAAACAAATCTGTTTATTCATACCTTTCCTGCGCCCAAAAACTGAACGCCTTTTTGGTGCTTGCTAGAACATTTATAAAGAGGACCTACACTTTAAGCTAGATTATTATACAAGTAGTTTTCTTGAAAAACAGATTATAAAAAGGAGGAAATCGAATGTCTGCCACAACTACTATGTCATTGAAATAGCCTGGAGTTTTGGCTTTATATAGTCTGCTTGCACTGCTACATTTAGACCTCTGAAATTTATGAACTTTGAAAAGCAATACTGAGTAGAGCAAGCAGAACAACAGAGGATAATTTCACTAGTGCTACATATGTATGTGTCTTTAAGTCACTAATTCAGTCCTTTCGAGGGTGATGGAGACAGTCTGTCACCAGAATATGAAGTGTCACAGGGGTGATATAAAAAGAAAGATCAGAGTTTGAATTCTTCATGTCAGTTATTCGTTTTCTCCAGCAAGATGGCTGTGTGGGGGGAATGGGCTCTACAGTGTATGACACCTAACAGCCCCTCTCCATCTGTCCATAATCTGATCCCCCAGAGAACGTCAGCAACTGATCTGTGGCTCTTCAGACATTGCTGGTTAGTGACACTTCTGTATCTGACAGGACAATAACTAGACAAGTATTTTGTCTTAAAATGTGTCCATGTTTTAAAAGAACAACACTTGTAATATTCTACTAACTTTTATTCTAACAGCTACAATATAAATGGTTTTCCTTTCGGTTTCAAAGGGGCTTGGACTTGGACAGTGCTCAATCAGTCAAACACTTTGGCTGAGTAAAATCCAGTCCTGTTTTGGGAGTGAAGCACAACCTTTTTGCATCATCTATGTACACATTGAAAGAATTCAGTGAGACAAAACTACTAGGTGGGTCACTAGCCCTCAGCCAGCCCAGTTTTTGACAAAGATGCATGGGACAAATATATTTTTGTTCTGCATAAGAAATCTTCTCTAGAGGTAAAGACAGCACAGTTAAAACAGTGCATCTAGCCATTTTCAGTATTTTTTTATTTTTTTTTAATACAAGAGATAGGAAGCAGAGCATAAGCAAAAGTTCAGGTTAAGCCGTGGAGCCTACAACAGTAGGTTTAACAATAAATGACTATGCACTTTGGAACTTGCAACTTGTATGTTGTATGGTACACTTTCCAAACAGGACTAGACATTGTAAATTAATTTATAATTCTGTAATTCAGCTGAAATTATTATAACGGGTATATATGTTATTGTATCTGTTACTTTTTAAGTTGCTACAAATACCTTGATTTTGTGGAATATTTTGTTTTCTGTGGGTATAGAAAACTTTGCTTTTAACAAACACGTATGCAGGTTTTTTCACAACATCCCATAATGGTGCTAGGGATTAACTATTGTAATCACACTGTATTTGACAGCAGCAAAAAATGATCTGGGTATAAGCTATTTCATACAAGCAGCTCCTGATAAAACCAGCCACAAGCACTCAAGCATTAGCTGAATATTTTTCATTGAACAGAGAGGATTACAGCTCATCAGATATTTGGTTACCACACGAAATTTGCTCTTCCACTTTATTTAATAAGTAGTTTACTGCAGGCCTTTCTGTATTACCTATTTGAATTGCCTCAATTTCTATCATCTTTTTTCTCTTGGGTTGGGTAATGACAATGCCAGTAAAGCTCTACTTTGATTGCCAGTGTCAGTGCTGCCTGATTGATTACCTGACGCCAAGTTCTGCTAGAACAAAAGTACTGAAATGTGTGGAAGACTTCAGATGTCTTTGGCAGTATATCTGCTCTGATACATGCTGACGAAAATTGCTGATGAGTTCAAGGTTATGCTGAAGCAAACTACCCCCAGCTGCTATTCTGCTAGCCTTGAAGATTTGTACTAATTCCTTCTGAGCAGAGTTGTGTGCCTTTAAAGACAGAGAAATTAGCTCAGACTTTTGTTCTGTTCTAAATATAAAATTATGAAAATATATACACACTAAAATAAGGCTAAAAATATTTTTGGTCAAAATACTGTGAGAGGCGTAAGAGTAAAAATGAAGTAATTGATATCATTAATTATTGAGTGCAGCTGTTTATAATATCTGCTTGTGATTTTTTGCCTCATTTAAATATCTAAGATGATGGGTAGCAATTGATACCTTTTGGTGCTAACGTGTATGTTCTGGTGCTGAAGTTATACATTATTGTTGTGGAAGATGAGTTTTACTTCCAGTATTACCATATACACTCCAGTGTTTGTGAGATCTTTTTCAGCTAAGCATATAATTTACAACCACTAGGCCAGATTTGCTTTCAAAGTTCCTTTTTATGGTTGTTTCAGGCTCCAATGAGAGTTTTATGTGCATCAGAGAGGAAAATGTATTCCTGTTCAAAACCAAAACAAACAGCACCCTCCCCTCATCACAACAGTGAAGTGCCTGTGGAACAAATTACGGGGAGAGTAAGACCTCTGACAGTCATGACTTCAGATTGATGCTGAGCAGGTTTTAGTGATCCCAAATCCTCTCTCTGGGGCAATAAATGACTTCAGAAAATCTAGACTTGACCTTGCACACTTATCCTTGGGAAGCTGTGTGTTCCTCTTCTCTGAGATCAGTTTGTTCCCCTCTGAATTCCAGATGAGTTGGGTCAGGCCTCAGTGAAAACCATGGGAGGTTTAACATAACTTTTGCAGGAGTGAGAAAGTTGGATTCCATGAGAGCTTTACGGACAGCAAAATTAGACTTCATGTGCTATCCCCTACCAACACTGGGAAATACCATGGGACTCTGAAAGAGGAAACGTCCCACAGCAAATGTGTTCTACACTGCAGCTGGGACCTAACAGAAAGAAATATATCTGTATCTATATCCATATCTATGTCTCTAGATAGATGGATAGATATCTGTTTATATATGATCTTCAAGAATCAGGTTGCAAGCATGGATGCCCTCTTGTGGTTGAGAATGCCAATGTATTGGTTTGATTTCATAGGAATCCAAAAAGTTTTAGGATTTTTTAAAAACAAGCATATGCAAATTTAGTTTGTTTCCTTTAAAATTTTTGGCCTTGATTTTAAAGACACATGACTTTGTCCATTTTCTTTGAGAAATGAGGTCCATTGCATAACTCCACCATTTCTTAGTTTTATATGATTTGTAAGTACAGAACTCAATCACAATTGTATTGGCTGTCAGTTACCTATCATACAAAGTTTTATGAGTATGAGGTAAAACAGAGCTATTCAGATGTCTGAAGAATTTTTAGAGGTGTTAAATCAGATGTAGTTATTAAAAAGCAGGGGGTGGGAAACCTCATTACTCAGATACTAAATTCTAACGATCCCTAATCAAATAAGAGTTTTATAGGCCCAAATTGTTCTTGAAATCTGCCCATTATTGCTAAGTTTTCAAGACAAAACTGTTGCTTTCCTCATCTAGAATGAAATGATCTCACAGAATCCAAGCACACAACATTTTAATGGTGCTTTTTAAAACTGTGCAAAATAGAAAATTTGTATGCTCTGGTTGTCAGATCATAATTGGTCTGATGGTCTTAAAGTGCACAAATCTTCCCATTTGGAGTCATAAGGAGAACATTAAACTTCTGTCAGTAGTAACCTGAAATAACCACAGCCTTCTCAAACTGCTTTCATTCAATAGAAAATAAATTGAAAATCGAGAAAAAAGATAGCAACAGCCCATCTGGTTAATTAAAAAAAAGAAAAAAAAAATCATTACTAATGATAATTTCAAGACTTTCTTGCTGCTTAATCTTCATTTACAGAGTTTCCCTCAGGATATAGTTATTTTCTGTTAGAAAAGAAGCTTTCGCTCATATTACAAGGCAGTGCATTTTTAAATTCACACAAGTTAATGGAACAGACATAAACTTTTGATAGCTACCCCCACTCTGCTTAGCTCCCCTGAGTGTTAAGTGTGAGAAAATCAGACCGAAATAGCTGCAATTCAGTATTATCTCCTTGCCTTCTGCTAAAAAACAAAATTCAGAGTGGAAAAAGATTTTATGATTCCTCCAGCTTTTGGCACCTTATCATTTGGCAATCAGGTTGTAAATTCTTTAAAAGTCCCTTATACTGACAATCCATATAAATTATGCTTGGGTTTTTTTTGGCCAGCAGGAGAAGAGAAGGAGTATCCCTCAGGTTATATGTTTAGCTGACAACAGCAATCATTGTTCAAATCACTGGGCTGTTCATCAAGCTGCAAACTCGCTACAGCTTCAGTACATCATCATGTAAGTCAGGAAGTATCTTAGATGATACAGTATTTAAGGTAATAAACTTGTTCCTTAAGAGTGAATGGTAATATTGGAATCTGATAGCTCTGAGGAGTTAAACATCTTTGTTTCATGTAGGGTGCTCTTACATAATAGAAACGGTGCTTAAAGGCAGGGTTCATTTAGAAGCAAACTATCTACAGTTGCTTTTTTCCATATGCGATAAGGAAAGTTTTTTTCTGAAGATTGAAGATGTTGAGGATTGGAAAATGATGGCATTTCTACGCTTTCTATCTGAACCCAAGCCAAAAAAATGTTCAGTGTTTCTACAGTGATATGTCCTTTCCCCCCTCTCGTTATATATTTTCATCATTTCTTGTTTAGATTTTTTTGATAATTGTGTGGGTGGGGTTGTAGCTGGTTTTTCAGAGAAGAAAGCTTGTGTAATACATGTCTTGCAGTGAACTTATCAATATAACATTTCTTTCATACTGTCATATGATGCTATATACGTTATACCTGAGATATAAATTTGTATCCGTGTTTCAACTTCTAATGCTATAAACTATAAAGAAATGTACATCATTTTGATCTATTTTGTAACATCTATGCATTTAAATAAATAAGTAAAATTATCAGTATTTACACTTGATGTTCTTTTGAGGCATCTTTTGTTGTTTCTTTTGTTGATTTGTTCCCTGAAGAAGACAAGTTTTCAGGGAGATCGTAAAGGACGTATCTAAACCGAAATTAAATTGAGTTTGAATATATTTATATAAGTGTGTATGCTTTACACCTGAGCTCCATTATATACTTGAAATCTGTCTTTATGTATCCACCTATATGGATAGGAGCCTATCTTTTGGTATTGAGAGCCTGAACTCTTCACCAGAATTAGTGGTCAGGGGATGTTCTTTTATGTGCCTCTGTCCAAGAAGAAAAATCTGAACTGTGACCAAAGGAGATACCCACAGAAAATCAAAGAGGTACCACTGACAATTTGGCCAAGTTCTCTTCCATGGAAGGAATGATGCTGCAGTCAAAAAAAGAGTAATTCTTCAGAACATGAGTAATTCTTCTTCCTCCCAAGGTGGTACCAAAGCTGTAAAAGCTACATTTGAAAACAAAAAGCCAGAAATATATATTTAAAAGAAAAAAGGAAGCTGTATCATGAGGACGAGGGAGAACAGAGGGAGGAAGAGAAGGCAATTTTAAAATACTAAGAACTGGCATCACAAAAGCTATTCAAGCCCTGTGAAAATCCTTGGTTCTCTTTGGTTCATCCTTCACAAGCTGGACACAACAAAACCCACTTTTCTTATAATTCAGCATGACACAAAGTTATTTTATATACCATTAATTTAGAGATTCAGCTGGGAGGACACAATCTCACAGAAAATGGGAAAGAATAGAAAGAAGAGCAGGTTCTTCCAGAATGCCACAATGCATTTTCTCTAGTACGCTCTTTTTTGTTTAATGACATTGTACACTTTTCATCACACCTGTTTGTGATGTAGAAGTTCACTGAAATTTGGGATTAATATTAGGTGTAATTATGAATAAATACAGTCCAAGCTGTTGGCGTTCTGGGCAATTGTAATAGGATTATGTCAAATGTCAGTAGCGGACCAACAATATTCAGTGTTGTTGCCCATCTCTCCCTGATCTGAGCCCAGTACTGTTTGGACTACAACAAAAACAACAGTGGTTTTGCCTAATTCCTTACTTCTGGATGGACTTGATTTGGTTTCTTTTTCTCTCTTCCTATCTTACTTCTTTCTCAGCATGCCAACAGGGTATATGTCCACAGGGTGATAACCCCATATATCCACAGGTAGTCAATGTGGTATCCCAGCCATTTACAACCTAGGAGAGGGGCAGACAGCTTCCTTCTCATGAAACCACACAGTGCCTGAGAACCCAGTTATACCAAGTTTTTGGATTTGTCTTAGCCTCTAATTCTCCAAGTCCCCGGTGACTTTGACATCAGAGACATTAATTTGATATTCTTTGACCTTTTTTTTTTTTTTTTTTTTCTGTTTGTTTTCTTTCATGCTAGTAACACAATAACCTGAAAATTATTTTTATCTTCTCATCTTCTGCTGTTATTTGATATTCTTTGACCTTTTTTTTTTTCTTTTTTTTTTCTGTTTGTTTTCTTTCATGCTAGTAACACAATAACCTGAAAATTACTCGGTCAACCACGCAAATTTTTCCTGTGTCTTTAACATAGTCCCTTATGTTTGGCGGGGGGGCCATTATAGTAGTTGCATTCCTTACACATATGACAGGCCTTTATAGCAACATCATGAAAATATGTAATGGAAAATAACATAAAGATTTCTCCTTAATAGATACTAGAGATTGAGAATATATTTTCTCAACTTGGCAGTGCTTATAGCTTTTTTTACTTTCTGTGGGATTTCATGCTGAGCTCTAGCTCCATCATTTTGAATCCCCTTTTCATCTGAGGCAAGACAAGTTTATTTGATTTTGTCTGTGAAATCTAGCATTTGACTTGCTCCACTGCATTTTTTGTCAAAAGAGTTTCAAAGTATGTCTGTAAGCCCAAAACTCTCTGAGGTCTTCCTCAATTTGCAGTCCATACATTTGCAGCTACAGCGTTAGAGTGCTGTTTTGCAGTCTTTTGCAGACATTGGCAACAGTGAGGTGACGGTAGTTTCAACCAACAAGGACCTTGCATAATGATGGAAGATTTTTCCACCCAGATCACATCCAAAGTCTCCTCTGTAACTGAATATATTGAAATTCACTTTTATTAGCAGCCGTGGCAGATGAGTCTACACTTGACCACACTGTTGTACTAGAATGTAGAACAGAGCACAGGGAGGGATGTGCTAATATCCATGTAGGAGGTGAAGTGTATTTGCATTATTTAAGTACCATTTTGTCTTCTCTAAACTTTTAATATCCCTGTGTCCGTTTAGGCACTGTAGGCCCCTTGGCTTGCTGCTTTAAGTCGGATTTAATTTTGGCATCACTTTTTCTGCATCATTCTTCAAAGAGTCTTTGTATCTCCTTGTTTGCTGGATCAGATGTGTTGATAAATCCTTCATACTCACTGTGATCTACCTGCAGATCCTGCCATATAAACTTCTCCCCATGTTTGCTGTTTTCATTACACAGAATTGGTGTTTTTACTTTTTTAGCTTTTCTCAAAATCTCCAGCTCTTCCCATAGCTGCATTCTAGTCATTCTCTTTTTCACTCCTCCCCAGTAGAAAGTAATTTCTGTTTAGTATGCTGTTTACAACCAACATTTTCTATTTCCCAGTGAAAAACATATGTGCCAAACACAACTGAGATGGCAGTCTGCAAAAAAACAGTGTCTCCCTATGGGTGTGTTGAATGTGCACAGACATGTGGTCTTTTTTCCTATGGGCAATGCCAGAATCCTGCTGATATATCAGACATGGAAAAATATTTGGCATTAGCCATCTCCTGAAGGATTTTTCCCCTCTCAGGTAGTGGAAAATATTCCTCTTTTACATATCTGCTTGATTATTTTGGGTATGTACATAAGCAAAAATAAGCACACAGTTTTTTAGTGAGTGTATCTGTTTTATCCATTCTTCTAACCCCAGTGTAGTCACCCAGAGCTGTATACCAAAATGTAATGCCTGGGAACAGTGTAGTTCAGTGAGCCGGGGGCGAGGGATGCTCCAAGAGTGGCTCAAAGACAGAAGATGTCTTTGGCAGTCCAGAATATTTTTATTTTCTTGCTGAACAAGGCCACATGGGCCCTGCAGCTGGACCTCATGATGATGTTGAGACGTTTACATCTCCAGTCTGTTTCACTTCATTCCACAGCTCTATCATGAAATCTTCACACCAAAGTAGCCTCGATGGTTGTATGACAAAGCTCCAGCAAAAGGTCTGAATATAATACCTTTCAAAGTGTATCACAACTCAGGAGCCATCCGTTTCATTGCTGGAACCCTATCTAGTACCTTTGGAAACTCAGTTTATGGTGAAGGCACTTTTCATGGGTACCCAGATTGTGGCACAGCCTGGCTGGATGATGCACAGTAGCAGAAGATCCTCTACTCCTTGAAAACAGTGTCCAATTCCTCACCTGTTTTGCTTCTCTTCTTTCTAAAGCATGAACTTTCTTCGTAAGACCAGTGGAGTGACAGGCTTTTAATAAAACAATAGATGCTCTTTACCCAGATTCTATTAAAGTTTCTATAATTTCCATTATTTATTCACCCAGGCATGTAATTTGTCTACTCTCCTGTGGGAATAAGCTCAACCTGAATTGTATCCACTTATCTTCTATTACTTGTAGCTTTTCTGACAAAGTTGTGAGGAATGTTTCAGGAAAAAAAAAAGCTGTCTTTTTTGACTATCTTTCCTTTTATTTGTATCCATTTGTTATCTTTCCATGTCAAAAAAATGTTTTAACTACAGTCTGCAATCTTTGATATATACATAGATTTTCACCTTTGCTGGCTCACTTTTCAGATTTTTATTCCTCCATACACGGTATTTTAATTTATTTTTACCTTTATGCCACTCTTTTCTTCAGGCGTTTCCCAGAGGTTTATGGTAGCCAATACAGCTTTTGACGCAGGTAATTCCCAGCCAGGTTACCTACTTGCCCTCAGACATCATCTCTCTTTTGTGTCACCTTAATGGCCTGTCACTCATGCGCTGTGGATGCTGATGTCATTGGATCCTCTTTGTATTTGACAACTTTGCCCTGCTCCTTGCAGGAGCACTTTTTCTTTTTCTTTTTTTTTTTTTTTTTCTTTTTTCTTCTCCTGAGTTGGTATCGTAGTGTCTGTGGATGCGAATAACAGCTTCACAGAGCCCCACATAGCAGTATTTTCCAGGAAACTCTTAAATACTGCCATTTAGGTGCGTGTACTGCTATATAGAAATATAGCTATGGAGTCAAACAGCAACCCTTTGAAGTCAATGAAAGTTTTGTTCATTCCATTAGAGCTGGAATTTCTCCTCCGCTAAGCTGAGGACTTCTGCTTTTCCAGACTTTTTTTAAATAGTATCACTTTACCTCAGCTAAAGAGAGAAGGAACTTTAAAGATACCTGCAAGCTCTATCCACTTCTCCAAAAGGTGTGTAAGCATATAACAGAGAGAGAGGGGTTACAAAAAGGAGAAAAGACATCAGAAGGAGAAAAACGCCAGCTGAATGAAACTAAACAAATGGAAAATAAAATTTTAACTTTGAGTCTTTAGAAATTTCTACTTTAGCACATGCTGCTTATTAAAGTTTTTGTGCAATGAAGACATCATAATGTGGAACTCACTTTAAATTTAGAGACTTTTATTTCTGACAGCTGCATTTACCAAAGATACAGAGGCAAAAAAAGTCTTTAAACTGAAAAGGACAAAATAAGTAAAATATCTGATTTGGGTAAAAAAAACTGCATTAAGGGTCCTTATTTTCTAAAGATAAACAATGCTGTTTGTGTACTGAAAACATTTTGCTCCTGACTGGTGGTATCAGAAATGAGTTTCTACTCTAAATTCCTACAATCGTATTTTATTTGTTCAACATATTTTCTCCAAGCACATTTTAACTTTTATCACTTTTAAAATATTTTCTTCCACTTCAACTAATATTATGGTATATCTTTGTCAGTGGTATCCTTGTCAATGTTAAAACAGTCCTTTGGATTCTTCTCCATTCAGAAAATACTGGTTCCTAAAAATACAACATATTTTACTATTTATTGTCATATAAATTATGTGTTTTCAAAACAATATGAATTAAATTAGTTTTAACTGGTAGTTCAAAATGTTATTTATATGATAGGTATTTTCAAAATTGCTCACCATTATATTAATGAAAATCTTGTTTCTCCTCACAAAGTGTGAGAGGTATTAAAATCATCGTCCATGCACCATGCGGTAGAGCACCTGGGTAAAAAAGGCAAGATCCCAAAAAGTCACTTGTTTATTTAAAGAGATACTTGGACAGAATATAAATTCCTAAATCCAAGAAAGTGATAAATAATCCTTTCTTCCTACCAACAATGTTTGCATATGCTAGTGTAGAAGCAGAGCCTGTTCACCTCTTTTCAATGGTGAAAACAAAACTGAATTTTGACATCCCAAGCACAAGGGACTGGAGCCTTTTTCCCAGGAAGAAACAGAGGGCTCAGAAGAGCTACAGAGCATGGAGTTCTCTCCTGCTGGCCAGGAAGAAGAAAAAAGCCTAAAATGGTAGCAGCAAGTGCTGCTTCTATAAATGTTTAGGTTTTTTCCCATAGTGTATGTTTGTTAGATAACCCATACACGAAGCAGGAGCATTACAGTTAGTTTCTTCCTCACCCTGAGGCGATTCAACCCCTCTCTCACACTTTCAGTAGACTCCCAAATAAAACAGTTTATATGTGCAGAAGAGCTTTGTTAAAAGGCAGGTAGGCAAGCAATAAGAAGCCACTGCTGCACAGCCAAGTCATGCAAGAGGCCCAAGGGAAAGCGAAAGTGGTGGTTTGGACACCTAACTGGAAGAGTTACAAGTCCCAGCCCCTGCTCTCAGGACTGTGGCTGCTGTAGACAGTGATTTTGGCACGCAAAATGTATAACTTTACGCATTTATTTTTGAACATAGAATGTAAAATGCAACATTCCCGGGAACACAGGCTAGAAACCACCACCTGCTATGGAACAGTATGTGTCTCACCTGAGAGGAGGGATATCACTTTCTCCCTAACCCTTACATAGGCTGGGCGAGCCCCCAGAAGAGCTAGGTAGAAGCTAGCTCTGAAGTGTGTGTTCACCTTATTCATTCATACAGAAAAACTCAAAAAAGGAAGTAGAAATAAACCCAAATGCTTGTTAAACATTATGATGAGTATGCTCTCTTGGGTGTTTTGTAAATTTAAAATGAAGGAATGCCTCATCAGATAAGCATGGGTCTTACCCTACATATAAGGTGGGGGTGGGAAGGAAGTGAGATCTCTAGTGCTAGGGTCACTGAAGGCCAGATTTTGTTACTTTTATTCCAGCTGTGTAGTTGAAAGGGTTACTGACTGTATTTAATGGAATTAATGGCAAAGTAAGATAATACAATGGTAAAGTCATGGTGGCAAAACAAAGACTGCTATCTGTGCGTTTAAAAGTATATGCAGATCTGCATATATTCCCAAGTTTTCACATTCCTCATCCATGAGAAGTTTGGCAAATCTTAACTTTACTACAAAGAGTATATATCAATCCATAGAATTTACTTCATAACGTTTTTCCCCTGTGCCTTAGCCAAGCCTCACCATGTGTGTGCACTAGAAGCCCTTGACAAAAGCCAGCTGAGGGCTGAAATGTTGGGAATTTGCCCTCTTCACCCTTATGAATAAATCTTTCTTTAAAAGCAAGGAAAAAATCCTCTTGGGTTGGAGTATCTCAGCATGCTGACTGTGCACAAACCAAGGCTGGAATAATCATGCATTACTGTGATTTGTTTCTGTATTGCCTCCTTGTCATGTTTTAAAAAAAGAATACAAGTAGTATAATTTCTTATTGCTGTGCACCAGGTGCTTGCCAGATAGTTAAGGAGGGCCAGCTGTTACCTTTCAGGAGATGCCAGTGGAAGGACTGATAGACTTTTTTTTACCAATGCATTCAGAAACCTGTAACATTCCTGCAAGTAGTAGAGCATTTGCTTGCCTTGAGAAGGAGTGCTAGGAAAGCACCGAATGCAGTTTTAGCTGTCTTTTAAGAGGAGAGGAGAAAGGCAGCAAAATACGCACTATGAGCTAATTCTTCATGGACCGTCAGTGAGTGCTCTGCAAGCTACACTTTCAGAATCGTTTCTGTAAATGATGCCAAATGAAAGCATGGTCTGATAAAACCAAAGAAAATGGTTCTGTCTGTCTCTACGTACCCATAAACTGTGCAATGAAAGGGCTGATGCTTGTTCCACTGCTACTCTTGGCACCTAGGTTTATGAAAGCTGCAGGTCCATGAAGAGAGTTTAGAGCGAAAAGAACCTGCCATCAGAAAACCTAAGTGCAAGTGCTATCAGTGTTGTTGTTAAAGCAACTATTGCAACAGGATGATTTTAGTTTTCCTGCAGTTGAAACACTAATTCTCATTATTTGCCACTTGATTTATAACACCAGCTAAGCTTTCTCCTGTTCGTGCAGATGTTTTAATAACCAGAGATGTTCTTTCTTGTTCTATCCCATCCCTTAAATTAAAAGGCTTTCAATTAGGCATAACTCCATTGATCTGATCTGGCACTAACCCAGACAGCAAAGTTTGCCAGTGACTCCAGTGGAAGCTGGTTCAGCTCTGCCCAGCTGTGTGTGTCGTGGGAGCAGCACTGCAGGTTTCTCCCTTTCCTGTCATGCCACGCCACCATGGCTAGGGTCTGTGAGAGCTGATCAGAAGGAGGAACACGGATGGAGAAGGCCACAACTTCATTAACAAAACACTTATCTGAAGAGGTCCAGAGCAAGACTACAGTGCTTCAACTGTGTAATCACAAAGTAGCTTTTCCACAGTCTCTAACACCCTGACTCTCCTCCCCTCCTCTTCTGTAGAAAAGGTGGTGGAATACAGACCACACAAGGCAACACCTCAGGACTTCTGCTTCTTTAGGTTTAAGGTCCACTAGCAAGATCCCAGAACTCTTTTGCTCCTGGTACTTGGATCTTTTATTTTTCTGTACAAGCCACCACTTGGAATGACCTAAAATGTTCCTACAGAAATGACCAGCATTTGGGTCCAAGTCCTCCACCAATCTGGCTTTTCCTGACATTGTGAAAAATTTGCCAGTTTATCTCCAACAACAAAACCAACTGCTGGCCACCAAAATTAATCACTAGGTGGAATCAAAGTTTTTTAAAACTATATTGTACAAAACGTCAGAGTCTAAACCCTGAGGAAACAATTTTATTAAGGGGGTAATGAAGAAAGAAACAGTTGCTCTCTGTCCAAACTGTGGGAGACAGAGACGTGCTAGAAGAGATGGGATCCAAACTCAGTTCTCCGTCTTGTGCTCTCTCCGTTCCTTCTAGACATAGCCATGGGATGGTAAATTTGGTCCACTTAATAGTCAAGTCTGTAGCAGTCATTTCACTTTGAATTAGGAGGCAAGCTGACTGTGAGTATAGTCAATGACATAATGGCAGTATTAGCAGCTGAATTAGCAAAGATGCACATTCACAAAGAAAGCATCAGAAAAAACTTGCTTAAATACAGCTGGATAAATAGCTTACATAGATAAAGAGGAAAAAGATTACAGATCCTAACATCTGGCCAGTCTCATTCTTGTCATGGTCCACTGAAAATTAAATAGACAAATATATACCAAATAACCTTCAGATCCCTTTTTTTTCCGAATAGTTTCCTGCTTCTTCAGCAAGATAGAAATGTCTTTTTGAGATGTACATTTTTTGAGAAACTAGTTCAGTTATTAGAAGGAATCTTATTGTTCGTATTTTTTGAATCAGTTCTGAGACTCCACATGCGCAGGCTCAGATATGTTTAAAAAACCCCACCTGTCACTTCCTTCAGCAAGTAGCTTCCCCTTATATTTCAGAAGTTTAAGATTTGCATACATCTGAACTGTGCACCTAGACTCTGTATAATCTAAAAAGGGGAAAGTAAGATCCTACTGATTTTTTCTGTGATTTCTCTCACTCGCTCCCTGAACCAGAAGGTGATTTTAAAGACAAAGGAAAAGTTATAAATCTGACTGGATATAGGGATTAGAACTTGCGGAAGAAACAAAAAATACAGTTTGGGAACTGTTTGCACATAGATAAACTTGCTGATAGATTTTGCATAAAAAATGAATCTGGTAGATCAATAAGAGTAAGGAGGAGTAAGAAGTAAGGATACAGCTGCAGGATTTGATCAACAAAGCAGGATGAGAATGAAGCAGACATAAGGCCTGGAAGCCAAGAGAAGGCAGAAATCAGAGAAAGTGAGAGAAAGAGGAATTGCATAAAAGGTAGGAGGCAGAATAAACATAAAGATGATAGAAACATGCCCATTAGATTTAACTGAAGTGACAGTTAAAAGAAACCTCTAGCTTAGATTATCTGCTGGCAAAGATAAACAATTTTTGGTAAAATCATTTTTAATCCCTGTAACTTGTAATTCTATGGCCCACTTTTACATACCAAAATAAACTTTCTCCCATATTCTGTATCACTCTATCATTAGGACTGTTATTTCAACTTTTCATTTTGAAAAACATTCAGCCTTCTAATAGCCAGTCAGGGACAGAAGATTTATTTTATCCCTTTTTAAAAAGAAAACGGTCTTAGAAGCCAAAATTTACAGAAGAAAAGTGCAGCAGAGTAGTTCCAATACACACCACTTTTTCCAAATGCAGTGAAGGTACAAGATAAGTCAGTCACATGAAACACAAGACAGTACTGAACAAAAGAAAAAAGTGATATATTGTTAAGACCGGTCCTGCCTTGGCTGGGAGACAGTTTAATGATCTCATGGGTCTTTTCCAGTTCTAACTTCTACTGTATGATAGCTCTTCTGTCTGTGAGCAAGTAAAGAAAAATACTAAGGGTAAAAATGAAGCCAATGTTAGACTGAAATGTGTCCCCCAGAGGGGCAAAGGGTAAGGCATGGCTCCTCCTTCCTCCAATATGCATGTTGGACAACTTGCATTGCTGCTTAATTTCATCTTTAAGACATGTCACCTCTTTCCTGGGCAGTTGGCTTGCTTCCTTCCCCTAAAACCAGCTCCTGTTAAAAGGAATGTAGGAGAATTTTAGTATTCTTATTTCAGGTTTTCACCATCTTACACCAGTTTTATACCACTGAGCCTTACTCCTTTCCTTTCAGCACAGAGGCCCCTGGTTTCCATACCTGTAGGAGAAGAAAACTAAAAGGTTTAGGTATTTAGTCTGCCTCTCTGCTTACCGATCTTCTTGCTGTCCTGCTGCAGAATTCAGAGCCAGCACCTATTTCTGGTGGCTGAGGATATTCAGCGTCTTGGTCAAGCCTCATATACCCATGTTCCCTTCTACAGGAAGCAGTTGCCATTCACTCCTGCAACTAGAACATTACCTCAGGTATGCACGTATCCTGCCACTGGTCCTGATTGCTTCTGTCCTGCCCCACTTACAGGCATGGAGAATGCCTCTTATCCCTTACTCATTATTGAAAAATTAAGTACCTTAAAACAACTAAACCCACTATTTTTTACTAGTTTGGGCTGTCTTGCTCATCCCAATACTTCTCATCATTATCTTGTTACATTTTATATTTCTCACCTGTTTATCAGTACTGGAGTGGGCTTTGTCACTGGCCTTGGTGGGACAAAGAGACCCCTTATGGCCAACCTTCAGAAAATGAGAATGACAAATAGCAACAAGTTCCAGCTTGTATTCAACATTGTATATGAATTATAGCAATTTGCTGTTAATGAAGTTTTATTGAAGAGATGATTCATTCACTCTCTGAAGCACTAATTCAATCAATCATCAATCAATCAATCCTTAATTTGGAAAAAAATATGGGTCAAACTTGAACTTTCAGATGTTTAGCTTACCAAGGAAGACTTTTGGGGAAGAAGGAAGAGTCATAATCCTCCAGTTTCACCATGCGGTGTTCCTGTGCTTTGTTTTAAGCAAAGGGAAGAAGCTGACAGCTTTGCCATCAGTATTATAGTGACATCCAGACAGTGACATCCCGACAGGGTCTGCCACATATAACCTTCTCTCCACTGTCTGCATTCATGTCTAGAGAAGGGAAAGGGATATGATGCATTTTGTATGGACAGAAGGAGTCATATTTAGAAAGGGGAGAGTTAGTCCCTGTAGACCACTGTAATCTGAATTTAGTCAGTTAACAAAAAAACCAGATTCAAATATTTTGGGGAACTATAGGGATGAGAAAGAGAGCCATGATATTGGATAAAGGGATACGGACACATTTGAAACAAGTGTCATTAAAGTCTGTGTGGCTCATGATAACATCTTATTTTTTTATACATATGCTGCTTTTAAACAAAAGAGCTATTTATTAAATAGCTTCAATTTGAAAGGTTATTCAGTCTGATTTTATGTGTTCTGGCTGTGGTCTCATGCTCTATTACTAACATGAGTCCATCTGTGGGAGCTTTAATGCTGCACCTTTAATGGAGAGAGCATATCACATTCATATGAGTTGAAAATGTGAAGAAAAAAATCTCAAAGTGTCTAAACTAAGGTTTCACCACATAATGAGCCTTCTTGTTCTCTGTCTACTTAATGAGGTGTGAGTATCTTGAAGATCATGTGAAAATCAACATGACTAAACAAAGGTAATTTCACCACCCACTCTTTTTCCTTAAAACAAGGTGTTCTAGACAACTATGTGTAAATCCATGGGATACAGTACTACAGCTGTCATCACATCAAGTCAGACAATATAAGAATCATCTTTTCAGAAGCTGTATTAGCCAAGATATATTATATGTTTTTTATTACTGCTTAATTGTGCGATATTTGTGTTGGACTAGCAGTACAAAGTGTTGAGATTATGCAATGCGTCTCACTTTACGCTACTCCTGGAGTGTTAGTGATTGAGTTTCCTCCAATTATGTCATTCTAGTTGTGCAATCTTCAAATTTCACCAATTTACGTTTCCTCTCATTATTTATTAACATATCTCATAATCAGATATTACAACATCCTATAAAACAGCAGACTGTACGAAACCTAATACTTATTCTGTAAGTAGAAGTCATTCTTCCACAAAATAA
>NW_008794595.1:1698288-1750184 GCF_000699145.1 Aptenodytes forsteri | reverse complement strand
CACAAAATAAACTTAGAATTTGTGTTAATATGGCGGAAGAGTGAAGAGCTATGATAGTAGCGTTAACAGTCCAGCTTGAGCTTCCCTGCCAATGCCTTATAACAACAATTTGTCTGGTGGCCCTCTGTGAAAGCCCAGGTGATCCTTCTGATAGATGCAGTGAGCACAATAGGTTTCATAAGGTATAGAGGAAAAACAGTTAGAGCTTAATTTTGCAAAATTTTCATCCATAAGTTTGATACTCCTGAAAAAAGAATTTCTGTTGGAGCATCCTAGTCTACTTTTTTCTTCATTTTGGAAAATAAAGGTATTTTGGGAATGTCAGCATAAGGTTTTTCTTATGGTGTTATTTTGTAAAATAAATATATTGTCATAATATATGAAGTCAAAATCAGAACAAAGTATTTTGACTGATTCAAAGATAATTACTCTTTTAAAAACATCTTTTCTTTTAAAAAATGTTTTCATTCCATTGCAAGTTGTAAAATATCAGATTTTCTTTTCAGTTTAGCCTAAATTAGCATAAAAGTGTCCTCGAAATAGTCTAAAAATCACATTTGTAATCTTTACGTGCAGCATGTATGAATTGCCATTCTGTTTGAAATTACAGATGACACTGAATTTCTTTTAATGTAAATTGCCTTTTTCAAGATTCTTGGTAGAACAGAATTTTATTAAAAAGTGGAGTTTTTTCAGTTTCTATTTCTGTAGCACTATTTTTACTAGGATGAAAGGTGACAGGAACAACTGTTAGCTTATCAATATCTGTGACATGCTGTAGACAGTATAATTTTTATCCACGCTGGTCAACTGATCCATGTCTACCCTGCAGAAGAGAGAACAGATGCAACCTGTTAGCACGTGGGAACTGTCACTTCCCCTGTCTACCCTACATTTGTAACACTGCTAGTTGGCATGTTGGCTATCGCCTGCCAAGGGCCACGTGCTATGGAAGACACAAAACTGCGGTCTTCTCAAAGAGGACAGTATGGCCTTCTTGAAGGAGCAGGACCTTGGCTCCAGCTCCCTTCTGCAGCATGGAAGCAAATTGAGGTCAGCAGTGAGCAAGTATGAAGAGTGTAATGGAGTGTAACGGTTGCTGCTGCCTACTGCTAGACCTACCTACGTGCCGGCGTGGGAAGGGACTTTCTGGTTGTTTCTCTCCTCTCTTCTTACATAGTTTAGGAATTGCTGCTGCAATACTTCAGGTCCTTGGACTGTGAACCCCATGCTCCCACTTGCTGAGGACCCACTAAAACAGTTGAGCAAAAAGGCTTAGCTATATTGAGGATGGGCACTGCAGCATTTTTAACTTCCTGCCTAGAGGAATGTATGGCCTTAGCTTCAGTCAGTTGAGGGAGTGCATGGCGAGTATGAAACAGCTAGTACTGGGTGAGAAACTGTCTAAAGTATCCATTGGGAAATGCTGATGTAAGAGGGAAGAGGGCCATCTTAGAACATTCAGGAATAGAAGTGCTTACTTAGGGTGCAAATTCCCTTTAGAAAGCAGGGTAACCAAAACCTTAGCAATCACATTCCAGCTGGCACTTTATTTATGGGACCTTTGGGACAAAATGAAAGCAAGGATATTTCTGTCTGTGACATTAGTGCTTTGTGCTAAACCTTATCCTGGAAGTTGGCTCCCATAGTTAATTGCTCATTAGGTGGGTGGCTTGATTAAGCCCTTCACAAGAGACAGAAGTAGGAAATCACAGTAAGAGCATCATAGGGACACTTAAGCATCTGCTCAGCTCTATCAAGAGGTGACTGCATCTGAGCATATCTGGATTTATAGGGAAAACATGCTGTACCATAGCGGTTACAGTAGGCATCTGAAGCTCCATGTTTTTGGTGTAGCCCTTAAAGGGCTCCATTTTTTGTGGATCAGCTGCAGGCACAGGAAAAGCTTGGACCTGAAGCACTCTGAAGGAATAGTTTGAAAACCATGAATAAGCTCAAAGCAAGTCCCCTGCTGAGAAATGCAAGGAGATGTTTATTTTCAAAGGAAAATAACAGTTGGTTTCAAAACAATCTTGTATTTCCAACAGAGTTATTTGTAGGAAAAAAAGCATGAAAATATTGGAATGAAGTGCAATCACAAGAATGTAGGGTGAAGTTAACAACAGCAAGGTTGTCATTATGAAAAATTCTGATTCATTCTCCCTTGCCAAAACATACATAAATATATATAGTGCTGTTAATGAGACATATACCTCTAACACCAGACAGTATAATTATGTCTGAGTGTTATTATAAAAGCTAAATAGGTGTTAATTGAACATTTCCTTTTTTTTTTTTGCTGGCCCCTCCCCTTGTCTCCAAGATCATTAGCTCCTTGGCAATTGCCTTGTCCCCTCACCACAAGACTGGAGGGAACTCCAGGCAGTCAAGAGATGGAAAAGGCCCAGCAGTTCCACCGTGTGACTCCATTTGTAGTGCTGAATAGAAGACAGCCTCTTTTAATAATACTCCAGCACCTCTGTTTGAGATCGTGCCATTAATCTGTAGCTGTTACATTCCCTGGAGCTGGCAGAAGGACATCATAAACACACTGTTCATTAAAGGGAAAAAAAAACCTCCATCAACTGAAAAAACTCTATCCTTCATGTAGGGACAGGAAACCATCAGTGGAATCAAGCCTCCCATGGCGCTGAGCTAACTGCATCTCATTACAGAGGCATTAGTGAAGAGCTGTATAATCACATTTTTATGGCTTAACAGGTAGAAAAGCAGAATTTAGTGCAATTAATTGCCTCTTGGGAATAGACAGTGACCACTCCTGAGTGACAAACACTTTTGATCTCAGATTTATATTACTAATTTCTTCCAGAAGATACTGAATGTGTTTGATAGCAAATTCCTGGAACTTCTCAGGTATCATTCAAAACTTCCGAAGGAATGTTTTTGTTGTTATTTCCTCTGCTAACCCAGAAGCAAAGTGTGACCCAAACTATTTCACTAGGAAAACTTATGTTTCTTCATAAAAATAATTCTGCCTTTGCTCCTGTGTCCAATACTTTGGGGGACTATTTTGTTACAGTATAAACACGTTAAGTATATTACCCTATATATACAACATATTAGTACATATTGTTCAGTTAATGATTTAGAGACTTTTATTCAAAAACAAAATCCAAAATAAATGAATATATTGACTATTTTTATAAAGGTACAAATCAGCAAAAATAGCCTTTTTTTAACTTCACAAGCCAGAAAAAAAATTATTATTACTGGAATAAATAACTTGACTGCTAAATATAAACTGGAGGCAAAATTGTAAACTCTCAAGACTTTTCTGGTTGATAGTCAATCCGAGTGGATAATACGCACAGATCAGTCCTTTCCAAAACGCCAGGTCAGGATATGGTTTTAGTAATAGATATCTATGTCACTTCTCAGTGTCCTTGTTTTGTGTATGACGGCTGGCTTCAAAGTCTATTCCCCTTCCTTGCCTGAAGGGAGCTTAAAACCGCAGCTCTAGGATGCTGCGGTAACGCAATGACTTAGTGCAAGGCTCTACCGTAGCCTTGGTGAAGCTGCTCCACTTTACAGAAATAATTTATTTGAGTAAGTAAAGGGTCCCAGTCTGCCCTTTCCAGGGAGTCCCTTAACTCATTGGACAATCATTCTCACTTTTTCATGCCTTTTCTCCTTCAACATAAAATTAAATATTCAATGTGAACTACAAGAGAAAGTGACACAGAGACCATCCTGGAATGCACCACAGCCTGGCAGTTTATGTTGTCTTCTGGGAGTGGGAGAAAACTTCTGGTGATGGAAGGATCAAAAATGTTAAAAGCACAGAGTTGTAATGACTGGCCTATCGAGTAAAACAGGAATTACTCTTTCAGCTAGCTTGGGAATGTGTGGGAAGGGGGGATGTGGGGAGGTGTTGATAAGCACGATCATCTACCAAATCAAACTGTATTTTGAAAGAAGTGGAGGAATGCACATTTTATGAGCCCTGAGGGAGTTGAGCTATGAGAAAGGAACTCTGAAGTTTACTGCTGTCAGATTACCAGCAGATATGTACATACCTAGTAAAAAGGTTTTGGTACCATAGCAACATCAGTAATGGAAATATAGGCTCCGAAAGAGCTGTTTTGATAGTCCTAGATAGCGGTTTTGTGACTGCCAATGTTGACTTGAAACAAAGTTTTTCTGGAATTTAGATGCTTAAGTAGCCCTTGAATGTCTAATGGTCAGATAACAATTTAACAGGCAGTCAAAAGACTGGGACGGGAGGAGAAAACAAACATTAGAGCTGTTTTTATTTTTTTCCCAGTAGTTCCACCTGTGCTAACCCTATTTCATCCTGATACAGAATGACAGGATCAATAGAGTTCTGATATTTTATACCCATTGAAGATCCGGCTTTTGCTTGTTAATTTTATAAGGTTTTCACTGAAATTACTTGAAAGCTTTCTGAAAAATGTCTCTGAGGAGCACAGACCTCTCTTAACAAAACTCAGCACAGAGCTAATGGAACAAGGTGAACAGACTAATTTCAAATCCTTTGGGTTTAGAGATTTTAATGTAAATGTCCAGGGAGAATGTGAGTACATTTTTTGGTGGTTTTTATTTTATTTTATTTCCAGTGCTTTTTTAATGCAGTTATTTCCAGCTAGTCACATTTCTGCAAAATGATGGCATTATCTGCTTTTTAAAAAAAATATGTTGTCTGTAAATACAAGGAATTACGGCAGAGAGAATCCTAAATCCTATATGGGTTTTATCAGATGAAGCATTTAAGTACTTGAAGGCCAGTTTGCAAAGCTCTGTCTAGCTGTTGTGAGTCTTTCAGTCTTTCAGAGTTTCCACCAAAGATGACTTGTTTTTCACCTTCCTCCTCACTTCATTTTTAACTTTGATGTTGAAGATTTGTAAATATTGTCCCTGGGTAAGTTTATTATAATAGCCGCACAAGTAAATTGAGAAGTGTGACAAAGGCTCCTGATGAAGGCTAGCCAGATGAAGCATTTTGTTTTCTCCAGTTTTAATATGCTCTTATGGAAACCTGGCAAGGAAGGAGTTCATTGTTGGAGCTGATAATGCTGAATGACATCTCTTGGTTTATGAAAATTATGCCCTTTCTCCCTCTTTAGGTTTTGTTCTTTTTTTTTTGCCCTCAGATAAGAGTCATGGGTTTAGCAACTTTGCTGCTTTGCCTTTTGAACCTCTAATTTTCTCCAGTACGTCCATTACTTTCCTGTTTGTTTGGCTCTATCACAGCACTCCACTCTTCATAACTCTAGCTAGGAAGACAGAAAACACTGAATCATTATAAATTAGGCAGGACTGAGAAGAAGCTCCAAAGGGGACACTAGCCAGGGAGAATACTCATCTATTTAAAAAGGGACCAAGCATGTCCCAAGGCTGCTGTCAAATATAGATCTCCCTCTGTACGGCCTCTGTCTGTGTGTGAGAAGCTTTTATTTTGCTTAACCTTCTGGTACCTGCTAATGATGTGATCACTGAAGCACACGTGTGCTGCAATGAAAACATGATGCACCTCCTCATGTGTTTGTCCATCACTCCTCTCTATTAGCTGATCTGGTAGAGTTGCTGTTTTAGCTCAGTGGGTGGAGGTTTGTGGTTTTGGAAGCCGCATTTAAATCCCAGTGCTGTGTTTGTGGTTGGCTGATGATCCTGGGGTCAGTTTGTCTGTGGTCACAGATCATTACACCCTGTAGACAGCAACTCTCATACCACATCACCAAAAATTATACCCTGTGAACACCGTCGTGTCTTCTGAACCATCTGAATATTTTAAACTACTAATCTTTTGAAGATTGTGCATGCTAATTGGCTTGGAAAAGACACTTTTTATGAATTTTACTTTTTGACACATTTTAAGAATTTTGTTTCTACATATAGTAATTTTCTCAAGTTTGTTGATGAACAGAAGAGAAAGTATTTTATATTAATGCATCACAAATAAAGTAATTTGAGAGCATCTATTATGGAAAAAGAACGCAATGCTTCCACTAACTTCAGTAGGTGTTGGATCATTCCCTGAGTACAAGAATATGTCAAATTCAGATCAGGCACAAAAATAACAAACAGGCCAAATCTTGCTCTTTTTCCTCATACTAAGTACTGGAAAAGTTAACTACGTTCTTAAGTAGACATCATCAAATTCTCTACATAACTGATTCCTATGTCTCTACCTAAAAGAGACTTGGAATCAAGTCATGGAGCTTCTACTTTTGGAGTAAAGCAAAAGAGCACATGCAGCAGACTGCTGTATTTGGTAAATATGAACTGGATATGCTTTGCAGGCTTGAAGACGAAGCTGTAACCTGAAGTTACAGCATCTGTGACTCACAGATCTGAGTAAATATTTGTCTGTCGGAGTCCATTTCTGCTTTACCAGAAGAGGCAGAGGCTTTCTTATGAATCTCTGGATGTCCTGCAACTTTCTGTAATCACTGGCTATACATGTACAAATGTTGGTTAGAATGACCTGACACATGCAAGTACACTAACCAGCTTCTTTCATGGGTGAGGAAATAAGACAGAATAGTGGGATGACTTTTTTTTTTCTTTTCATACAGGTGCTTCTAAAAATATAGATCACTTTTCAATATGCAGTTTTAACCACTGGATGCAAATATGTGTGTTGGAGCTCAAAGCACTTAATCAGAGTTTGATTTTGCTAATCTTTTGCTTCTCTGAGCTCCTCAAAAAGCAGAAGAAATGTGATGCAAAGTTATAAACTAGTTGATTTATTTCCCGATCTATCAGGATTCTCAAGAGTGCCATCTCTTAAACATATTTTCTGGAAGAGAAATCAATAACAGCACTCAAACCTAATTTTATAAATCAATGCCACTCCCTCCAGCTGCGATCTTTCAAGGGGCATATGTTGTATATGGTATGGATCTATTAATAAAGTAACCACAGTAAAACAACCAAGCAAGCAACCAAAAAACCCAGGTACTTTAGTGGCAACATATTTTGGACTGTGTGCTTGCAGACTATTATACACTGTAAAAATATGTCTCAAGCCCAAAAAGCCAAAGCTGAACACTTTTAATTAGTTCACTATTAAGTGGCTTACTTCCACACATCAGTTTATATATAGATAAGTTAAGTTTTCAAACTTAACTGTTTTCTAATAAGCAAAGCAAATCGATAAGGCTTCTAACCATGTCTGGAATAGAAGAAACTCCATTTTGCAGTAAGTTTATTCATTTTAAGGTTAAGAAGTTGTGTTAGGAAGTTGTGTTTGTAGCTCCTCTGGATTTTTAGGCAGGAGCCATCAGTTTAGCAGCACTGAGTTCCATGCTGAAAAGAGCCTTGTTAGGATTTGCATCTTTTTATATTTGAACACAGGTTATTACCTTAGTCGTTTCGCTGCTGCCCGCTGTGCTGATCATTTCCTACCTGATCCAGTGTACACGATTCCCTGGCAAATCTCAGAAGGAAATAAATCCCTCTTCAGTATTAGAAGGCCCTGTGACCCTCCATCTGCTTCTGTCTAAATCCACTCTTACTTCTGAATGCTCTTAACTATTATCCCCCATTGCTTAGTGCTTTGATTGGTATTGTTCAGGCACCTGCCTATCCTGAGCTCTTCCAGATGCTCCCCTTCATCATGCAGCCCGGAGCAGCTCAGGAAGCTGCAGTCTAAAAAGAGAGGCAGATAATTATAACATCACTCACAGAGTGTCCCTGCATCTGGGTATGCCAGCTCCGAGTTGCTGGACTCAGTTGCCCTGGTTGGAGCATGTTCAGTGTTGGAGCATGTTCAGTACTGTCTGGAGAACTGGCAGGATGCAGGCATCCTTATACAGATATTACAGAGTGAGGCAGAAAAGGGAGCATTAATGGATCTTATGCTGTCCAAAATGATAAAGAAGTGGGCTGCAAGTTTGTTCTACCATCGAATCATGAAAAAATTTCATTACTGTAAAATTTGATAAAAAACCCCCATGCAATACAGGGTGAGTTTAGCTTAACATAACAAGTGCCCTCTTCCCAACCCCTGAAGAGCTCTACCTGTAAGGCATGGGCCCCAACCACGAAGCATTTAATCAGAGCAACCCAAAACTCAGTGACTTTGCAGATATAGGCATTGCTTTGTTTAATCATGGAGACAGGCAAACTATCACTGTGGCCATCAGGAGATTTTTTCCCCAACAAACCTGAAAATGCTTCACTATGCTTGCAGGTATTTTATGTGCCATTACACAAACATAAGAGTTTTCACAGATTTCTGGATATGGGCTAAATAAGGCAGAATTAACGCTTCTCTCATGGTACTCTGTAAGTAGCTTTCTTCTTTCCCCATTCTCCTCTTCTTCGCTCTTTCTCAGCATGTTAAAAAATACTACACTTGTCAAACTTCAATCTTTATTCCCCTGCATAAACAATTGTCCCAGCATTCGGTCCCACCAGCCCCTTCCCCAACCCATTTTCTGCTTACTGCCCCTTCCTTTCAACCATCTTAAACCATTACATCCTCCTACCCCTTTATTCTCTCTAGACATCTCTGACTGATACGTTTATGATGATCATAGAATCATAGAATCATTTAGGTTGGAGAAGACCCTTAAGATCATTAAGTCCAACTGTTAACCTAACACTACCAAGTCCACCACTAAACCATGTCCCTAAGTGCCAATATGTATCTGTCTAAAAATTATAATAGCTGCATTGTGAGGCAATGTAGTGATAAGCAGAACAGACAGAATAACAATCAAAAATGTATACTGGCTCAGTTTTAAGCTATAGTATATTGGTAAGCAGACTGCAAGCAAAATAGTCCATACAGACTGAGTTTCTTTTTTATTCCTATGTTATCTCAGTGCAAATTTTTATGGGAAACAACAGCATAATATCTGCTGTTAGTTTGCTCATTGCCTTTTCTAAAAGGGTCATTCCTGTGGCTCTTGACTATTTACATCAGGTGATGCAGTTGCCTGTAAAGTACAGTCTGCTAAAACACATGGAATTACTATATTGCCACATAGCTACTTAAGCCATCACATGCATAAAGCGCAAATGCATATCCATTTTGCAACCTCAAAATCAATCACAACCTCACAACTATTAACCTTTTGTTACAAAGGCTATTTTTCAGGAACGGTATTTTGCCTTTGCAGAAGAACCTTTCTGTGAGAGTAGAGGACAGAAATGTCAAAACTGGAGGGAAGGGAATAAGGAAGAGTTTCACAGAAAATGAGCTATGTTACCATTGAGATCAGTGTCACAGCTGGTTGTCCCATGTTTGTATCACTAATCTAGTCCACCAGTCACTGCTAGCAGTCCGCGTCCAGAAAAATGTCTCCACTGGTGAAGTTGCTTCAGATTAATGCTATATTTCATATTGTTGCTCCTCTTCCTTCTCCATTTGCCTTATTGCCATGGCATCAAAAGCCCATGGAATTGCAAAGGCAAATCCAGTGGCTACAGCAAAAGCCCATGGAATTGCAAAGGCAAATCTACACAGAAAATACAATATAATCCCCTTAGTTCCACCTAAGGAAGTGAAGAGGACATTTCTAAGAGAGTCATATTCTATACTTAAGTGAACAGATCCACTGTGTAGACATGCCTAAAATGGTAAGCAAGGACTGAATGATAAAAAAAGAAGATGGTCAGGTGTATTGAAAATTTATGGATCATGGGCATCTTCGGATAAAAAGAGGGAAGGAAGTTTATACTCTGCCCTCCTTTCACTGGACTGATCTCAGTTTACTGCTAGTCTTTTGTTGAAATAGCATAGGATTTGCTTGCAGCACACTAAACTCAGATTTGTTCATAGCAAGGAGTCTTATTATTTTAACATTCTAATTAATGTCCTCATGGTAGGTGCTTATTATTATTGGCTCTGCCTTGTCTGTAATTCTGACAAATTAACAGATTGAGGGAGACTGTGTTGATGTTGCCTATAGCTGTTTGTGGCTTTCCCATTTGAAAGAGTATATTAAAGTTGGATCCAGATTACAAATGTTTAATCTGGCAAAGATATTTAGTGGCCTCTAAAACAAATATTGTGTCATTAATATAGCAGTATCCATAAATGGGACTGGCGACATATAATGCTGTGTCTGTGGATCTTTTCAAACTCTGTTTAGGATCCTTAACTAACCCCGTTCTGTGTAGGTATTGCAGTTCTACCTCTTCAATACCTAAATGCAACAGAATAAGTTAAGACTGTATTTTTAGCCTTAACTCTAAATTCCCAGGAGTTTGTGGTTTTTAAATGAGACCCTTAGTATTATCTGGACTTAGACGTATTTTGTGGTTCAATCGAAAATACACAGTATTCAGTTTTTCACTTTTGGTACATTTTTACAATGGCATTAAAAATAGTGAAACGTTTCAAGTTTATTCAAGTTGACATGATGAACAATAATTACATTGTTTAGCACAGTTTATTGTATAAATACAAGCTTAGATTTTTTCAAGTGAATTTTGATCCAATGCCAAAACAGTTCTTTGAACTATTTTTGCTGATCTTTGACATGATATTCAAAGATGTATCATCTCCATCCAAACCACTGAGCTATTATAATGTTGTTACAGGAAAGAGGTGTGGGCCAAAGAGATATGAATATTGAAGTTAGGAAAAAATTACTGCGTGGTAACTGATGTTCAAAAAAAAGCATGGTCAATTTTATTAATTTTTTTACTACCAAAGCAAAAAAGCTGAATCTCTATTGCGAACTGCAGTCTTTAGGGACTGGGTGGAATGGCTGCTGCACTGCAGGGACCACAAAATGGCAGGCCTGTATTTTGAGCTTTTGCTGCTAGAAAGGCAGCAGTGGAACATGCCACCAGTGGCAAGTCCCCAACAGCTTTGCCTAGAGTTTTCCCTTTAGGTATTCCATATCACAGGACAGATGTTAAATTTAGTCCTTATGGAAACAGCCGAGGTAAACCAATGAAATCAGTAAGTAGAAATCTCTTGCAGAGAATTTCAGCATGTGACAGGTAAAATCATTACTCAGGAACCTTCCCTACATAGTTTTTCAGACTATCTTCTCTTTGCTTCTCCTCCTCTGTCATACTGGTCTTCTTGTCAAGGGCTCTTCTGTGTATGAATACCATTTTATAAGGTTAGCCAACCATCTGAAGAAAGTGAGAACAAAACCTCAAATCTTTAGCGAAAAAGTTGCACACTCCTGCAAGCATCCATAAAGCAACTCTCTTAGTAAATGGAACTATAAATACAAATTCTTTATTAAAGATGCATATGTTCCACAGGGTGGGAAAAAGATTTGTGTTGTGCAGCACAAATCATAAGTATGTTTATAAAGTGGGTGTGTAATTTTTCTGGCTATCAGACGTCATGTGCATCCTTTGGAAATATTTCACACTTTCTGCCCTTTCAGGTAGTTCTCAAATAGCAAATATTGCTTTGATGGTACTTTTCTTTGAAGATCTCACTGTACGGAAAGCACAATCATAAAAATAGGACATCACCAGTTTCTGTAGCTCACATTTTTCTGAAGTGCAGATAAATTATCAGTTTTAGCATGAAGCCTCAGGGTGAAAAGGTAACAGCAAGGTCCTTGGGGACAGTCAGTCAACAACATGCAAAATATTTGCTCTAAGATTTTCTGAAAACTCCTACTGCTGTCAAATGAAACTTGGAATATTACATATGGTGGAAAACAACTTTTCTCCTCTAAATTCCAAACTCAACTCCTTCCATTGATTGCTGCAAAATCTACGCTTTTTATGCAGTTGATACAAAAACTTCAAGTAATGCGGTACAAGCTGCTATATTTCTCTGAAAAGCAAACACAGAAAGATCTCCTGTATATACTCAGCATGTCGGTCGGTCAGTCACCATCCTGAAGACACTGAAGAGATTATGCTATTCTGATGAAGAGATAAGCACTGGAAGGAATTTCTCATCACCTTGTCAACAGTGATCGACATCTAATCAAAAAAGAGGCACAGACTTTTGTGAATGACAAGAGTTAAGAAAGGGGGAACAGAAGCAGAAAAAACAGTCTCCCAAAAATATCAGAGAGCAAAGACTAGATTATGATGCATGTGAAAATGTCAGATTCCTATGAAATAGCAGCTCAGAATCTGGAGGGAAGTGTAAATTTGCCTGCTGTTAAGGAGGAGCATTGGGTAGTAGCTGGTTATTTTCACTGCAGAAGACATTTAAAAATAAAAACATAAACAATGTTGGTGGATTTTCAGTGTTTCACTGCCATCTATTGGGCATAAAGTGTATTGGGTGTTTTTATAATTTAAAGAATAAAAGCTCATTGAAGAAATGAGCAAAGCAACTTCAAATCAGTGTTTCTGTACAAACTTAATCAATGAAAGAAGATGAACTCTCCACAAAGCGGGGGAAAAAACACCAAAGCTGTGATTATCTTGTAGGAAATGCAAGTGAAAATCTTACACCTGAAACTGCTATGTTAGTAAGTCAAGAAAACAAATCAGCGGAGCTCATGGAGCTGCAGGAGAATGGGAAAGTCAGGCATCCTTGAATAGTTTGTCTTCCTGTAAAGACAGGCAACACAGGGCTTTCTCACTTACTAAGAGATCAAAGCAAGAAAGCCCAATAATAACAATGGGGTTTATTTATACGTTTATATGTTTGCTTGCTTGCTTGCTTGTTTTTATTGCATTGCATATAGGAAAGGAAAAGTTTTTAAAAAACAAACCCAAACTTCCTGTTTTTCATGGACTTCCTTCAGGGCAGACACAGTTCACCTCATCTCTGTTTTCTTTCTGAAGTATAGAATTATGAAAATATTTATAGACATATTTAGACTTACTCCTCAGTTAGGTTAGGGATCCTTAGTGTCCGCAGAAGTCATGGTCATCCTTCCCTCAAGATAACCACAAGAAATTCCCAAGTTCCTTTTCAGAACTTTTATTTTATTCTATCTTGCAACTCTAATTTTGTGAGTATTCTACCTAAATGTATCTCTTCTTATCTAGGCAAAATAGAATCAGATATTCTTGACCAAAAAATATCATTTGGGAACAATACTGACATCTGTTACTTGAAGTCATGACTCTCAAACTAATGGAAACTGAGCGTCTCCTAAATTTTTCTCAGCAAAGAGTCAAATTTTATTTTAGCGTTTGCTCCAACTCTAGGTCTCCCTAGACTTGAGTTGTCACTAAACTACTAGATGTGGGTGGGAGATGTAAAGTACGGAAATACACATATTTTCTTTCCCTTCAGTTTTGCTGCATTTTGATCTCAGTTTCAAACGTTTAATCTGGTAACATTTTGTGGGGTTTGCACTGACTCTGCCTGTATTTTGAGTACTGTGCCTAAAGCTGTAAAGAAACTTGCTTTATTCCTGACAGAAAAGCTCAGAAACAGAGCTTAAGTTTATCCCTAGTACATCATAAGTCTGTGTGTAACCATTACTCTGATGCATTCATTAAAGAGGGTATCTGCTAAAAAATTATTTTCCTGACTAATGATTGAGCTATAAATATTACAGAAAAATACCCCCCAAATGCTAAAACGTTACAAGCAATCTTAAAATGTTCCTGTTACAATATTCCTTTGCAGTTAAACAATAATTAAGACTGCCTTTTAAAGCTCCAATTGGCATCAGCACAGGACAGCAAAATGAGACAAATAAAAAGACTTCTGGAAAGAGGAACATCCTATTCAATATTCCCACATTTGCTGGGAGAGCTCTACTCTGGACTCCAGGTTATGGCTCTTCCACATCAAGTTAGTGGCCTGATTGCAGAAGATAATTCAGAGTAGCAAAGGGTAGAGTCAATTACTGGAGGTTTTCTTTTTTTTTTTAGTCTTAGCTTAGAGGATTATCGTACCTGTCCTAAAGATGCCTTTACACATATTCTGAGGGAAAATTATCTGGAAGATTTTTGAACATTATTTTTAGTGAACTCATCTGATAGATGTTTAAACTTTCCTGGGAAGAATTAGAGGAGTCACTGAGCCACCCAAATACTTCACAGGGCAAGGAAGAAAACTGTGAGGTGCTTTCTTCTGTTTTGGAAGCAAACCAGAAGGCAAGAGGAGCCCCAAATTCTTTTTCAGAATTTTAAATTTATATTTTCAACATTATCCTGGCCTGACAATTTAAGTAATTTTTCAAATTTTTCAAAGTTCAAATAATTTTATTCATTTTCAGGTTCATAAAGGAATAGGAAGTAGAGCTGAGTAGGACTGGATGACAAGTGAGATAACCCATTTATGTTGTATTTAAATAAGTATGTCTGTCAAAAAGATAACAGAAGTTAATACACAATACATAAAAGACACTTCAGGTTACCGAGGTTTGATTCAGCAGAGACACACAGACAATACTGTAAAATCAGACAGTAAAATAGAAGACAATAGTGCTAATCCTATTGTATTAGAAACTGGATTAGGAATTGTAATCCAGAACAGGCTGACATAGAAAATAAACTAAATTTACTCTGCTTCCTAAAAAAAATGCTTGTTGTTGTATCCTACACAACTTTCTCTCCATTGTTTTTGTATATTGAAACTTGCCTACTTAGAGAGAACTATTGTAGTATGGAGAAAAACGGAATCCTGAGAAACACACTGGATATGATTATCAGTTTTATCCAATATTCTCTGGCACTCAAAGCAGGATTAATCTTTGTGTAGCTCATGCTATGAATAAATTACTGGGGAATGGATATTGGGGTAGCCATTAGTCTGCCTCTTGCTGCACTGTTTCCTGGATTTTGAGGCACCTCTGAGGATAAGGGTGTTCAACAGGTACATCATTCTCTTCCAGACACAAGGAACGTGTTTTCTTCATTTGCCATTTAGAAGAACTAGTTGTACATTCTCCAAGGCAACACTTTTCAACTGGAAAATGAAAACTAATCACAATTAAATATTTAATAGAAGTTGTCAAAGTGACTGGTATTTCAACTGGGGGAAGAAAAACCTATGAGGATGTGTTCTGATATTGAAAAGTTGGTATTGCTCTCCATTCAGAAATTTCTGTTTTCTTTTCAAAACAACCTTATATGAGATGTTTGAATTTTTTATTGAAATAAGACATTTTGATCACCCTTTATAGTTTATTTTTTATTTTTTAAATTTTGTATGATGGGTCATTGCAATATTTCTAAGTTTGTTCCACTTTGAAGGAGAAAAGAAATTCACACCATGGGAATTTCTCATGCAGTTTCCTTTCCTCCTTACAGACTAGTAAACCAGAAACCAACCTCCTAAGAGTGGAAAATGCAATGTACATATAGGGCATGAAATTATCCCTTGGTTTCCAAGTCTGCCCACAACATTCATTTGGCAGTCTGAAGGTTTACTGTGTCCTTGACACAGCAGCAAGAAGTCAGTGCAATGAGAGTATCAGAATGACTGGGACAGAGCCCTGCAGAAAAGCATAAAAATGGGAGGCCAAGAAACCGTCTTTACAATCAGCTCTACAGTAGCACTGAAACACAGCCAGTGTAGAGGAGGCAGACTCCTTTCTCATTAGTTACTGGCTCCTGCACTGGTACTCAGGGTCTCACTGGTATCAGCCACTCAGTCAGCACTCATCCTGAACCATGGGTAAATCCCCATGGTGTGACTGCGAGGAGGGGTTTTGGGACAGCTCACTTTCTGTTAAGAGATGGAGAACACCCCAGTGCCCTTAGATCTACTAAGCTGGATTATACAGTGACCATGGTACATGCAGAAAAAAATGCATCAGTCCTTTACTGGGATAGAGCACTCAGAGTGACCGAACTGGAAGCTCTTAAAGCCTAGACAGAAATAAGAGGTATCAAGTCCCATGCACTGAATAATAAACTCATACATTCAGGCTGTCTTTCATGCAAAAGAAGTAAAAGACTGCTTTCTCATGGTGTATTTGTGGGAACGCAACACCTCACCCCCACACGTCAATCTGGAGCCAACAGATTCACTCCCAGCAGAAATACAAGCCTTCAGAAGTATCATATTCATAGATGCATCTATGCCGTTGAACAGAGAACATAATTTCAAAATAACTATTTCTTTTGGATCATGCATTTTCAAAATATCCAAAGAAAACTTTTACAAACATTTTGCTCAGACAATGTTCAGATTTGGAAAAGAAATTTTAAAAAATGATTCTTTACATCCAGAACAGAAGCTATCAATCATTGATAGTAGAGATGGCTGCTTCCTCCTCTCCCATCACAGCACATGTCACATATCCAAAGATTTCACTAGCCAAGCAGTAAACAGCCTCTAATTGTTTTTACTATACTTTGGCCCTCTTTAAATAGCTTATTCAAAAGGATTAAATATTACAGCCTTATTGCCTGTGTTCTCCTGACAGTGAGGTTATGTCTATTTACATGTGTTGGAGACTGGAACATGACCAGAGCAGTTCTCTCAAAGGTAAGCTTCCTTTTGCTTCCTGCAAAATTTCTGCTGGATTGAGACCATGGCTCAGAGGAGTTTTATAATGTTTTATACTCTGTCTTTTCAGAAGGAAAGCACAGGACTGACATATGTGCTTAGTCCTCTTCTTCATTAGCCTCACACAGTGAATTAAAACCTTTACATCCAAATTTAGGACTTCATCCGGACATCCTAGATCATGATGAATAGCATATTGATGGAGTAGATAAGGCTGGTAGCATATGACCCTTATGAAATAAAGTCTAGTGGCCACATGAAAAAATGAGGACTGATGTGCATAAAACCCCCGCTATAAAGAAAGATAACATCTACCTTAACACGTATGTATATTCTGTTGGTTTTGTGATATGCCTAATTCCTTTTTAACTGATTCAGGGAAACAAAACTAGATTCTTGAGCTATATCTACACTACAACAGATGTAGACTGTGCCATCAGACCTGATCCTGCTTTAAATAGCTACCTCAGGTACAGATAACAAGGAAGTTGAAGCACACAAGTCGCAAAACTACTTAAGAGCTCAGTAAAGTTAATGAACGTACATTTCTCCATACAAACAGCTCTAGATAGATGGGCTATTTGGTTAACTACTTCTGCAAGTCAGCAGTTTATAAAAGACTGAAGGTCAGCAGTGTAAAGCAAGTTGTATACGTCTTGACACTGTCTTTCCAAAGAACACAGAAATTTCGAAGAAGGGTTGAATAAGTCTAAATAATATAAAAAGTGAGGTGAGTCGCAGCCTGAAATTGAAACAAATGTAAATCAAGCTGTTGTTCAGATTAAAAAAAATAAAATTGTGACAGGCTTATGTGTCATATGGCTCTTCACTTGCTAAGAAATACAAAATTGCCAAAATACTCCATAAACACTGCTGCCACGTTATTTTCAGCCTGATAAAAAAATGCAAGGTTCAAGATGTCTGTCCTTGCAAAAATTTCAGCGTGGGTTTACAGGCACAAGGTTCAGATTATTTGTATATGTTCAGAGAAATATCTCAGCTATGACCTTATATGAACACAGGTGAACCTCTGAATGCTTTGGCTTACTAACCAGTGAGCCATTTGATTTAAACTGATTGCTTTTCAGTATAAGCATTAGCGGGACATGAGCCGACAATGCGCGCTCGCAGCCCAGGCGGCCAACCATATCCTGGGCTGCATCAAAAGAAGCGTGGCCAGCAGGTCGAGGGAGGTGATTCTGCCCCTCTACTCTGCTCTGGTGAGACCCCACCTGGAGTACTGCGTCCAGCTCTGGAGCCCTCAGCACAGGAAAGACACGGACCTGTTGGAGCTTGTCCAGAGGAGGGCCACAAAAATGATCAGAAGGATGGAACACCTCTTCTGTGAAGAAAGGCTGAGAGAGTTGGGGTCGTTCAGCCTAGAGAAGAGAAGGCTCCGGGGAGACCTTATTGTGGCCTTTAAATACTTAAAGGGGGCTTATAAGAAAGACGGGGACAAACTTTTTAGCAGGGCCTGTTGCAACAGGACAAGGGGGAATGGCTTTAAACTGAAAGAGGGTAGATTTAGACTAGATAGAAGGAAGAAATTTTTTACGCTGAGGGTGGTGAAACACTGGCACAGGTTGCCCAGAGAGGTGATGGATGCCCCATCCCTGGAAACGTTCAAGGTCAGGTTGGACGGGGCTTTGAGCAACCTGATCTAGTTGAAGATGTCCCTCCTCATTGCAGGGGGGTTGGACTAGATGACGTTTAAGTGTCCCTTCCAACCCAAATCATTCTATGATTCTATGATTCTTTCGTACATGATATCTGCTGAAAAAGTGATTCAGTGCTTTTCCAGAACTCAGTATTTTATCATTGATATTGCTGATGTTAGGAGGAATAGACCATGGAAGTACCAAAATCAGTTAATATATACTCCAGATAAAATATATGCTCAAACATGCTCATATATATATACTAAAACCTGTTGAAGTATATTTCAGTTTTTCCAGTGTGAGAACCTTTTGTATCTATGTTGGTTTGTATCTTCTGTCCCATTTAACTGCTAGGTGAGAATACAAGAATGGCAGGTGACAGGTCTATCTAACCTGCTGTCCTTTCTCTAAATGTAGGCCCAGAGAAGCATAAAAACTGGACAAACCAATATAATACTTCTTCCTAATACCATATCACCTTAAATTATTTTTCACCTCAGGAGATGTTTTTTAGTACAGCTGCATTTTTACCAATATTCTAAGGATATTTCTTTTCATGACCTTGTCCATTTTACTCTTGAGCCCACCCAACCTCTAGTATCCAGAACTGCTTCTATAGCGGAGGCTATAGGACAACTACCAACTGTGATCAAGAGGCAGAAAGCTGCTATTTCTTTTGTTGTTTCAGTCTTGGTTCCTCCTGGCTCCGTTTGATGCTTCTCCTTTCCTCAGGTCTTGCACTGGAAGAGAGTGAACAGCTGGTCCATAGCTAGCGTTTCTATGACTTTTGTGATTTTGCAGGATTCTGCTACATTCACACTTCAGTCATCTACTTTAATGGAGCAGGGAAGAATGAACAACTGCATTAACAGTGAAATGAAAAGGAACATGCAAATAATTATGCTGCAGGCTCATAACTTTCCTACCCTTTACAAGCAGTTTCTGTGGCTTATCAGAGTGAAATCGGAACACTTTTTAGTCTGAGCCTAAAGGGTAAACTGAGTTTTCAAGGGATCAGTTTTCTTTATAGGGCAGACAACTTCCTTATCATTTGTGCAGAAATGTCTACACTGCTGCTGTTAAAATAGCTACATATTTTGCTGAAAATAGTTCTCCCTTCACAATAACTTATAATAACTCAAGACAGAAAAAAAGCAAAGAAAAATTTCATGCCATAAAGTCAAGCAATAAAATAAACAGTGAAATTCTGGTGGCCACACAGCAAATAGTTAGGCAGCCTTGGTTATATTATGATTATCTGTTCAAGGAAAGACATACAAAAATAACATGAGAATGAACATAATGTACATCTACTCCAGGATCCTGTCTATGACAGCCAATGCCGAGAGAAGACTAAATGGACTGAATAAGCAAGAAGAGATACCAGCAGAGAATATAGAATTCTCTTCAAAATGTATTTTTCTTGTTTTTCAAAGGTCTAGAATCTCTGCCTCTGTGAGATTTTTGAACCTGAGCTAGTTTTTAATGTATATATCAGACCTTCATATATGCTCAATTTTCCCATGTAAGAAATACACTGGAGCCTTTTCATTTGTGGATGAGGAATTATTTAGAGTAAATGCTGCTGTTTATTTTCAGTGATTGCAGGTATCTTACATGGTCATGTAACAAAAGTTAACTGAGAAGAAAGTATTGACGTTTCTCTGAGTGTAAGAGTGAGAGTGAATTCCAACCACACCTGTCTTGGATGTTAGATGAGGAGGAGGAGAGTTGTTTGGTTTTGAGCATATGAAGAAATGGCACAGCTAGTTTGCTATGGGAAAAAAAAAAGAAAAAGAATTGTGGAAAAACACCACTGAGTGGAATTAGGACAGTGACCATAAAGATTTCCTAACACACTGACTACTTCTTCATCTTGATGAATGGTGCCTATGTGCTGAGGACTGGGAGCAAGAGTGGTCAACACCAACAGCTGGATCACTGACAGCAGCATGGGACAGATCTAGCTCACTCAAAGTAGTGGGAGGCAGGTGCTCTGCTGAGGATTTGACTTCAGTGACATGCAATATATACTCAGAAATAAAAGAAGTGATTTGAGACTAAAGGAGCAGGAACTACTACAGACTGTATCAGGAAAAACTCTGAACAACAATCCAGAAATCAAGAGCGGGAAATTCGACATGGTACAGGAACACAAACAAACCACACAAACCTCAAATTGCTGTTTATGTAATCCATGACAGCAACTAATTGTTCATTAAACAAATAAAGCTGAGAAATAATCTAGTTATTTTTCATGCTGGACATTTCACTGATTTTACTTTTCCTGAATAGTCCAGGTCTGCTATAAAGGAACAGTTGAGAAAACTTTGATAAATTTTCTACTGTATTTCATGCAGATGTTGAAATGGTTTGCTAAATGGCTATGCACATAAAACAAATCAGGTCCTTAAAAAGGAAACTGTCTATTTTTATACACCATTACTAACAGTTGTGATAATATTTGTAGCAATCTTTTCCATTATTCAAAGGAAGTGCCTATTGATTGGAGTCTGTTTAAACTAGGCCAAAGGAGAACTGGGGAGAGGACATCCAAAATTGCTGATAGTGAGTCATGCCTTTTTTATAGGAAACAGCCTTTTATGTCCTCATCTTTTTCTGTTCCTTCTTTACAGGAACTGACTGCATTTTATAAGTTTTAAAAAGGATCCTCCTCTTGTATTAGCAATGAAGATGAAACTATGGTGCTCTGTCACGAGCTGTGGTGCCTCTGAACAACTGCAAAGATATTCCAGACCTACAGCCAACAGGAATTGTGGTCATGGAACCCATGCCAATAAACATTAAGAAACTTGCAAAATTAGGACCATACCTCTGTAGCTGTGCATAGTTCTTTTCCACAGGTAATGACAGGGCAAGAACTCCTGGTATTCGCCCCTACTTCCAACAGAGATGGATGGGCTATTTACCTAAGAAAACTAAAGAAGGCAGAATAAATCAATAGTGTCAGCCTATCTTCTAAGAAGTCTTCTTCTAAATATACCTGTTAAAAAAACCCTGGCATCATCTAATTTTAGTCATAGACTAGAATGTATTTGGCAAGGAATTTGACATCCTCTGCAAATTTCAAGACATTTGCAAGCTATGTTTGGTGTCTGATCTCTGTGTTTCTCCTTCTAAATGCATTTTTCTTAAAGACAACTGGCACTGAAATACAAAGGAAGGCAGGAAGGCAGGAAGAGACAGAGAGAAAGAGGGAAAGAGGGAAAGAGAGAAAGAGAGAAGGAAGGAAGGAAGGAAGGAAGGAAGGAAGGAAGGAAGGAAGGAAGGAAGGAAGGAAGGAAGGAAGGAAGGAAGGAAGGAAGGAAGGAAGGAAGGAAGGAAGGAAGGAAGGAAGGAAGGAAGGAAGGAAGGAAGGAAGGAAGGAAGGAGAGAAAAATCATCAAGTTTCTTTTTTTAAAACCTTTTAAGAAAGACATCCTAAATGTATTAGTACATCAAAAAACTAGTGGCACAGATTTCACTGTGTCTGCCAGGTGTTAAATTTTCATTTAAATGTGTCTTGATCCTCTTACTTTCTGGCACTCATTGTCTTAATTGTATTAAGCTATTGCCAGTCTGCTCAGAGAACCAGTAGTACCAATACCGGTGTGAAATTCCATCGCTTCACTTAAGTGGTATGAACTTCAAAGACTACCTCTGATCATTTTGATGCTAATTATTTAAAACAACCTGCACAAAATACATACACAGCTTAATCTATTTAAATCTAATTATAAAAGAGAGCATGACCTGTTTTTGGTTTTGACTCAGAGGACACCTGAGAGTGAAAGAAAAAAACCTTAAAACCACAAAGACAAAATAAACCTGGGCCCAACTCTCTCACAGAAAATAGATTTAGGTACCAAAAAAAAAGCATGTTTATCTGAAGTACTTTTGCTTTTAACATTTCATCTAGTTTTAAATGTTCTTAACTTTGATGCACTCTTTAGACATTATATATATCAAAGGGAAATCTTTCCCTTGAGCAAAGCTTTTCCCTGCAGAGCAGAAAGGGATTTGACATGCAAGATGCTGAATTTTTCAGAGTTTCCATAGGAGCCCGTGGGATTTGAGTGCTTTTAGCTCCTGGCAAAAAGTGCCACTACTGTGTGGATATAAGTTCCAGCTCTGAAATGTTGCTCACTTGACTGTTTTCGAAACAAAAAAACTATACCAGCTTTCCCCATGATACCCTGGAAGTAGCAGCTGCAGTACAAAAAGGCAGTTTTCCTCACAACAAGAATCTGTTTAATTTTGACCCTTCCATCTTGTGATGTTTAGTTTTCGTAAGAAGGAGACCTTCAATGAAGGGTACATTAGATCTTGATAGTAGAGTGGTTCTACTTGTCAGATTTTTAAGGCTGTGTGCAATTCCTTATCTTTATTATCTTATCAATAATTCTTCAACAGAAAATTATTGAATATTGGAACTTTTATTTACTTACAGAAATCATGGGTAACTAAACAGCAGTTTTCAGTAAGGCATTGAGAAACTGTATGTTCTGAGAAGTGCTTCTCAGATGTTGCTGTGTTTGTAAGCTGCTGGACGTTGGGTTTTCCTTGTGCTGTTATCTCATGCAAATCTGTGCTTTGCAATATCTTTCTCCCTCAAGTCTCTTCTGAGTTCTTTACTGTATCATTTTCCTTTCAGTTTTCTTTCCTGTTAGCCTCTTTGCTGTGACTGCCTCCTGCTTTCTTTCCTTCTTGCTTTCTTTCCATCTTGATGCCTTTCATTCTGCCTAGAGAGATATATGCAGCATGACAGATCCTTCCCCAAAGCCAAATTTGCATCTTCCAACAGGTTTTTGCTTATCTTTGAATCCCCGACTCCAATCACTTTCCGATCTCATACAACAAAACTGGCCAAAGTGTCTGATCTGTAATCAAGGATGACTCATTTAAGAGCATTTGCAAAAAATTTCCTCAGTTTCTCCCAACTCTCATAAATGTCACGAAATCTACACCATTCAGGTGCTTTATTTTCTTGGGAGTAAAATATTCATCAGACTTCTGAATGGCAACTATATAACTTATTTTCTTAACATGATTTTGTTGTATATTTTTAAAAGCAGGTTCCTGCCTTATTCAGGTGAGATCTTTCCTAAGCCCTGAGGCTTGCATATAGACGTGAAATCCAAATTCTTGTCTGAATATGAATTTCCAGGATAAAATTGCAATGGATATTAGCTCTTTAAGAATTTTTGGTTGCTTCATTTATCTTGTTGTTCTGTTTCACACTTTCTAAATTATCTGTCCTGGTTTCTGTCTTCTGAATACTTACTCTTCTCGAAATCTAACTGATGGTACTAGGGGGGGTGTTTAGTTCTGTACCAGAAAAGATTAACATTGACTACGTATTTGGAGAGTGGAAGAAGGCTGGAGACCATGTGCCAGAACCAGCTTTCCTGGTTCAATTTCTCTCTGTCCCAGACCCACAGAGACTGCTCCTCACTTCCAAGCTTTGCAAGAAAGGAGGCTTTCTACTTTTACACAGCATTACTACCAGTTGTGAAAATCTTGTCCATTACTCAAAGGAAATGTCTATGGATCACAGACTGCTTAAGCTATGGAAGTTCTGTTGGGGAACATCCAATTTGGTGATAGTGAGTCATGCAATTACTGGAAGAACACTGCCATATTTTCTAACAAACCATGAAGTTCCTTCGTGAAATCAACACTAATAACATTACTATGGATATTGCTTGTCTGCTCTGGAAAAGGAGCCAAAGTGCTGGGGTTTGGAGAGGAGTCTAACCAAACAGAGGAGACCTGAGTCAGCCATGCTTATACATCCGGGAGAACTGAACTTCCACAGAAATTGTGATTACCAGACTTGAAATAGGGACAGAAATGGTATCCTCAGGATGTATTCACCTGTTAAGAAAAATATCTTAAATATGGTATATTCTTCTCACATAAGACATTAACATTAGCAGACATTTCCCCCTGACCCTGGAGGTCAGCATTGTGCTCATCCAGTTATCACCATCAGGTTCTGGCAGTAGAAGAAGTTTTTGGGCATGTGTCTGTCTCCCTCTGCCTTTTCCCACCAGTGCTGTTCCGCTCTTCTCCCAAGGATGGGGCTCATGGCTCCAACATGGCCCACCGTCAGACCCGACCTGTCACATGCTCCCTTCCTGGGGTATCCTCTGCCTGAAGCACCCTCTCCAGAGGAGAAGGTGAGCACCTCCTTTTCCCTTCTTTGCTAGTGTCTATAGCTTTGAGTGGCACTAACATCCCCTATATGTTCAGTTAACACTAAAAGGTGGTTTTAATGACCCTTTTGTTATATTTATTATTTTTACTCATGTTCTGAAACTTGGAAATTAGTGATTTGCCATAAGACCTCAACTTTTTATCCACAAAGAAAAGAGCATCTCTAGGCTACATGGTTCTAAAGGGGCAAAATGAATTAATGAGTCTGACACATGATATTTTATTATTTTTGGTTGGACTGGGATTTTTGGGATTATTTGGATTATTTTCACAACTAGCCAAAAAATAGCTAACCTGGATCTATCAGCACTAAAAGATTTCAGGTAATAATGTCAGTCCCAAGCTTTAGAGAACAACCAAAGCCCTCACAAATCAAACCTGCACACATGGTTTTAACTTAAAAATTGACTATAGATGTTTTTTCCTCCCAGCTTTTGAGATTTCAGGGTTTTTTATTTCTGATGTTTTATTCCAGCAGCTTCTAAAATATCTCAAAATGAAGGTTTAGTTTCTTGATGGACACTTGGCTCCACGAGTTGTGGCTACATGAAAAAAAAATGCATAGTTTGAGCTTCATAATAAAATCTTGGAGCACCGGCAACACTGAAAAAAGTGTTTGCGCCCTTTTTGCAATTGGTGTGTCAAGGCATTATTGACTGGGAGATCTGCAGAAATACAGGCTTCTGACTAGTTTTAGGTCATACCTAAGGCTAAGGGAAACCTCAGACTTGATTGGGAACAGGACATAGCAACCTCTGAGAACCAAATATGGCCTCAGGTTGGTTGAACCTATAAAATGGAGCACACAGATATAGATGTCCTGGTAAAGTGATGCTCCAGTATATGTACAGCCCAGGTAATCTTCCTGTCTTCCTTTCTGCAGAGGTATGTTAAAGTTCTTGTGTACCTGCTTCACATCCTTCTTCACAAAAAATGGCAGGTTCAGTTAGAGCTGGGCCTTGAGAAGTATCAATAGATCTGTTTAATATACGTGTTTAATGATGCTTTTTTCCTTATTGTAGCCAGTATAGTGTAGCACTACAGAACAGATCTTATTATGAAATATTTTATAATTTGTATGAATTTTTATAATAAGTGATCAAAAATAATAATCGACAGTAAACCAGATCTATTAATAGGCATCATTTTTAGTGATGAAAAAATCGTCCTGCAATATGCAGGTTTGCCAGGAGAGGGAGCAATCTACCTATGGACTCGCAGCGTTTCAGCAGCCTTGCTTACGTTTTAAAAACCTTCCTATTTAAACAACTGAGGAAGGAACGGGACTTCTTTCTTTTAGAAATCTGGCATTTGTCACAGTTTCCTTTGTGTCTGAGAGCAGGAACACAGAGGAAGAGAAGCGGGAAATATTTGTGCAGATGAAGAAAACAGTTTGTGAAGTAATCTTGAATTACATCCTGAAGAAGAAAAGTTTGCTGCAGCTGAAGTCTTGAAGGGCGGGAGGCCTGGCAGTGAAAGCTGAAATTAGTGGGAGCAGAGCCTTCATGGTCCTCTGCAGACAATTCTCTAACTGTTCTACAATTTGGTTTGTGAGGTTATGCTAAACATAACAAAAGGGCATCTTGTTTGGGCAAGTACTCCTTGCACAAACGTCTTCTGTGGAGCAGAAAAATTGTCCTCATATGAATCACAGCATCACCATTTTAAAATTTAAGGGCAAATGGAAAATAATGGGCATTTTACATTGCATTTGAATGTGTTTCACAATATACCCGGGCTTTAAATACAAAAGCGTTTTAAATTTATTCACTGTGTCATACAGACCCTGTGTTCTCCTTAAACAAACAGCACTCTTCACTCAAAAGAAGAAATGTGTAAAAATAATAATGTAAACATAATCTGAAATCCTTTAAATATCTTTCCTTATTTGATTTTCTTGATGTTGTAAGTGATATTTTCATTTTACTGTTATTGAATATTTCTTTATATGAAGAGCCTTTCAAATGCACATGCAAGCACGTTGCCTTGAGTAACCCCCCCCATCAAGTTAATATGCACAATTTTTCCACTTGTATCAAGCAAAATTCTTTCAACACTAGTCTGAAGGGTTTCATTAAGAACATTTATTGGCAGGCTAAATTATTAGTACACTTTAAAAAAGTCTGCTTTGCATCATTAAGAATATGTCCATGTATTTTTATTTTAACATTTATTTATTGATGGCTTTCCTAATGATGGACGAACTGCAATTCTTACTCATGTGAGTAGCACTCTGGTACTTTTGCTGTAAAATGGCATAATTCATATGAGTAAATGCTGCCTTTTACAGCCCTAAATGCTTTACTAAGGTCCCAGTCTTGGCAAAGTTTACCCAGGAAAATAGTCATTACTCAGCATAGGGAGTGAAAAGTGAGAGTGTTCAGAATTTTATCCTCAGTGGATCTTAATTAATCTTAATCAGTGCAGATGAGATAACTGATACTTTCATAAAATAAGACCTCTGAGGTGTTGAACTATCCCTTGTAATCACTGGGAGCTGAAGGAATTCAGCACTGTTCAGAATTAGCCTTGCATTTGGAAATGTTTACATATCAGATGCACTGATACTACTAACCAGAACTGAAAACAGATACCTTGCTGCACTGAAGAGCTGTCCCCATGGAAAACAAACAAACAAACAAACAAGACATCCTAAGATCCAAATCGGGATAGCCATAATTTTCTTCTCCCTCATTCCACAGCCTTATCTCAGGCTGCTACCTCAACGGCTAATTGATTTACACCTTGCCAGAAGGGTCAAGGCTGTGCTAAGTGCTCAGCATGCACTGTTGCCTCCTGCCATCAGAGAAACCGGAGACGGGAGGAGTTGTAGCTTCTGCCAAGCAGAAATATAGCACTGGGCTATATTTTCAGGAAGCATCTCTTTGCCAACTACTTACCTTAAAGATCAGAAAGAACTTGTCAGAGACTTGGAGGAATGAGGTGACCTAAAGGAATTAACAAAAGATAAGGAATCTGTAATCTCTCTTTGAACTCAGTGGGACAGGTTCGGGCAGACATAGGAAAGAGGCCTTTCTCTGGCAAGAATTACACTCACAAGCACCTTCACTCTGATTCAGCCAGGTACTTACACGCATGTCTGACTAGAGATGCCCCACTAAAGTAACTTCCTAAAATTAGGAAAACACCTAAATTCTTTGACAAGTCAGCACTTTGAGTGTTGGTATTTGCAGTAAGATCTGTATAAACAAGACAATTATAACAGCATTCAGACATGGGATCAGAAGGCAGGTTAAAGTGAAGCTGTAACTGCACTCGTGTAGAGAAGATGGCTTTTTCTCAGCCCAACCCGCGTGAAAGTCTGCTACTATCCTTTCTCACCACAATTCAGGCAGCTGGGACAAAGACTGCCACAGGAATCAGATCTACCAAATGAATGGGCTGGGTGTTGTATTTTTCCAAAATGAAAAGCAAAAGAGAGATTTTCTATATAAATAAAAATCATCAAAGACTTTGAAATAATGTACAGCTGTTATATATATTAAAGGTACAGATAGACGAGGAGATCTGTCATCTGTTAAGACAAGAAAACAAGTAAACACACTTTTATTGGGTCCAGGTGCTTTCCTATGTTTCCCATGTTTTCTTCTTGGTCCTATGAGTTATATGACAATGGCCCACAAGCGGAACACGACATTGCTACCTGGGGACCAAGGACTGAGTACATGTTTTAAATACTCAAACTGTTCAAGCTGGTGTTATGTGGACTGTTCGGTGGAAATTTTTGTGCATGTGCATGTACATGCATGTGATTGTGCAAAGTCCTCCATACTCTCTCCGCTATTATCTATCCATGGCCAAGAAGAACAATTTCTTTAGGATGCCACTCAGTGTTTACCATAGCCTTGGGCATGTGGCAACCAGAGCAGTAAAATATCCTTTTGATAGATAAACAGACACACAGATAAAGTAATTCTTTACTACAATTTTGGATTAAAAAAAAAAAACCTATGGCAGCACCTGGGAAATCTGCACAACAACTTGCTAACTGAAATATTTCTGTGCCTAATACACTTCCTTTATGGGCCTTAGTCCAACACCTTCCACATACACATTTTTCTAAAAGGAGAAAAAAAGCTCACTGCTTTGAAGGAAAGATGTCCAGGTATTGTCCATAGCTACACTTTGAGGCACTTGCTATAATTAATCTTTCTCTTCAAATCAGTGCTATTGTCCTCAGCCACACAACGGTTGATCGAGAAATAACTAATCAGCAGAATTTGCAAAATGTGTGTACACACAGATCTTCTGGTCTGACAGAATTTCACTGATGACAGGATTGGCTGGTAGCTTTCACAGAAGGCAGTGAGGGTCAGTGATAGTTTTGCCCTTTGATTAGATAACGTTGATCTTACCTAAAAAAGACCGAAAGGGACCTCCAGGCTGGTATACTACAAAAATGCAGAATAATGCAAGGTCATATAATTCCTTTTATAAATTGCTGAAACTCTGACTTAAAATATTTAAGCTTTGCCCGCAGATCTTTTACTAAAAAACTACTTGATAGTTTCATGTTTGTGGTTAAAAACCTTCTTCTAATTTCCAGCTTCAAGACCGTCATAGCTAATTTATGACTTTGTCTTGTTTCACCACTGTCCTTTAGTTTAAACAGCTGTATTATCTTCCTGTGTTGAATGAAAAAACACCCTCAAGACATTTTTATAGAGAATATCTCAACCTTTGATTTGTTAAAAAAATCCGGTTGCTGTCATTTGTTATATAAAAGGCTTTTATTCTTGTGATCTTCCTAGCAGCCTTCCTGTGCCTCTGTCCCATTCTGGATCCTTCTTCCCTGGACACGGACAGCTACTGTTATACATGGAGACCTACCAATGATTCCTATAAAGGCACTATTATTTCATTCTCTCTTAGTGGATAAATCCTTCCTTGCCTGTTTCACAGACACATCACATCATCCAGGTTTCCTGTGACTGACCAGCATACACAAGCTTTCCTCCTCCTCTGTCATTCTCAACAGATGAGCTCCCAGGTTTATAGCAGAGATTCTTGTTGTTAGTCCCTAAGTGCATGACCTTTTACTTTGCACTTTTGAATTCCTTCTCATTTGTATTACTTGGGTCCTCAAGGTCATTCAACTTTTGTGCTAATCCCTTCCTTATCCAGCTCAAATACTAGTTTCCCATAAAGCACACTGTAACACAGCAGGCTGTCCTGAAGTTTGATTATACTTTGGTTGAAGTCCTATTTGTTTCTGTGCTCTCATTTCCCATTAACCATCCTGTCTTTGCCCTATGTTCAGTATAATTACTCTTACTGAGAAGGAAAGCAAAATATTAATCTGGTCTGGGATTATATTTTGATTATCTTTAAACTGTACCTAGTCATCACAGCATGGCATAGTGATTCTTTATTCCTTGACCTCTTTTCCCACACAGATACATGTCTGACAAACTGCTATTGGTTTTCACTTTTTTTTTCTTTAAAGATAGAGCTTAGTGTAGCTTTCAAAAATCCTCAATTTATCTCAGTATATCTTGGCTTTCTAGGCAGAGCTCTCTTTACTGACCTCTCTGCTGTATGATTAAACCTAATATGCCCCTCTCAGGCTTCAAGACTCTTCTTCAATTTTTTGCTTACTTACAAGCTTTCACACAGGCAAACACAAGACTTCTAGTGCTTCTCACCAGTTTCCTTTGTTTCTCAGTTCAGCAGTCCCACATCGACACAAGCCATGGGCAGCATTTATGACTGCTATGTTTAGACAGACCTTCCTGGGCATCATGAGGGTCCATGTGGTGCACAAAGGATGTTGAGATGCATTTGCAGGGTGACTTCCCATGAGACCCTGCCCTAACAATAGTTTTGGGATTTGCAGGTGTAAGATTGCAGGAACAAGAGAACAAAAGCAAGGGAAAAATACTGCCTGTGAAGCTCTGGAAAACACTGGCCAGGGCAACTTGAGTGATGTTGCAGAGCTGCAAGTGAAAAGCAGGCTGCTGAATTGCAAATGAAAAGCCCTTTGCATTACACAGGTTAAGGCATTTAAGGCAGGGTACAACACAGGTTTCTGTTATTCCTATTGCATCCAGTTTCATCTGCTGTGTAAGTACTTTGAGAGTACTCATTTTATTGCTAAAGCTTATTGTTATATAAATATTTCAGTGTTTTTTTCCCCTGACCTCATCTATTTCTAGCCTGGTAAGATACGATACTCTCAGTAAATGCATTGCTCTTGTCATTAATACTAGGACACTGTTTCATCATGCTGTCTCTTCTCTTACTCTTCAGTACTTCTTTTTCTATTGCTACATCTCCATTCATCTGATTTTCCTTCAGCTGTGCACTAAACCTATGTGTGAATTTACAGAAGTTTTTCCCAAATATGTCCTACCTCTTTTAAAGATCTTTTTATCATAGTTCCATTCTTGATACTAGAAGGCCCATTCTCCAAGTGCTCAGGTAGACAAGATTTCCTGTTCATGAATACCTCCCATTTGTTCACCATTCCAACACCTTTCCTTACCCAGAATCACAGAATCACAGAATGGCTGAGGTTGGATGGGACCTCTGGAGGTCATCTGATCCAATATGCCTGCTCAAGCAGGGCCACCTAGAGCCAGTCGCCCAGGACCGTGTCCAGATGGCTTTTGAATATCTTCAAGAAGGAAGACTCCACAACCTCCCTGGGCAATCTATGCCAGTACTCAGTCACCCTCACAGTGAAAAAGTGTTTCCTGATGTTCAGAGGAGACCTCCTGTGTTTCAATGTGTGCCCATTGCCTCTGGTCCTGTCACTGGGCACCACTGAAAAGAGCCTGACTCTGTCCTCTTTGCATCCTCCCTTCAGGTATTTATAGACATTAATAAGATCCTCCCTGAGCCTTTTATTCTCCAGGCTGAACAGTCCCGGCTCACTCAGCCTGTCCTTGTAGGAAATAGAGAAGGAATGCTCCAGTCCTTTCACCATCATTGTGGCTCTTTGTTGGACTCTTTCCAGTATGTCCATGTCTCTCTTGTACTGGGCAGCCCAGAACTGGACCCAGTACTCCAGATGTGGCCTCACCAGTGCTGAGTAGAGGGGAAGGATCACCTCCCTCCACCTGCTGGCAATACTTCGTGTAATGCAGCCCAGGACACTGTTACTATTCTTTGCCGCAAGGGCACATTGCTGGCTTGTGTATTCATCATATCATGTACTTGTCTCTAGAACTATCTGTTATTCTGGCTGCATTCCTATAAATTATTTGGAATACTGTCTGAATTTTCTCAGTTGCATGCATTATTGCTTTCCTCCCTCCACCTGCTGGCAATACTTCGTGTAATGCAGCCCAGGACACTGTTACTATTCTTTGCCGCAAGGGCACATTGCTGGCTTGTGTATTCATCATATCATGTACTTGTCTCTAGAACTATCTGTTATTCTGGCTGCATTCCTATAAATTATTTGGAATACTGTCTGAATTTTCTCAGTTGCATGCATTATTGCTTTTATAACATTCCCATTCATTTTTTTTTTTTCACTTTAAATTATCTCCTCAGTGTCTGTGTAATAACTATATTCCTGTCCATTGTATCTTTTCTTTTCCCCAACGGATGTTTCCTCTTGCTGAATAACTTCACTTTTCTTGATATATGTCCCACTATTTTTTTAATTGCAGCCTATCTTGGTTAAATTTAAAAAAAAAAAAAAATTCTTCCTTTTTGAAACTTTAGTAGTTCTGCATTGATGCTCTTCTCACACTTTTTAAAATCAGCATTTTAAATTTAATAAAATGACTAAGAGTCCAGCATCATCCAAATTTCTTTTCAACAGCTGACTCAGACAAGGTATTAATCAGGTCTAGACTACCTTATGAATTGATTTGACCATGCTAGAAGGAAGCAACATTATCTTTACTCCTTGAATATTTTCCTTGTCAACTATTGTTTCCCAGATGGTCTTAGTCATCATAACCCCACATGATACATGCTTTGTTTTCTCCCAGTCTTTATCTTATGATCTTTTTCCAACACTATGTGTTCCCTCTTTTACCTTAATTGCAACTGTTAAGCCTTCAGCATCCAAAACACTAGTCTTTCTCTCATATGACAAAGCACCAATCAAGTAATATATGAATTGTCACAGCAGATCAAACCAACAGTCTATTTCTTCCAATGTTTTTTATTTGAATTGAGAGAATACCAAACTTTTCAGAAAAAAACCCAACAGTTAAAAAATCCCCACAGTGGCTTGCAATAGCATGTTATTGAATAGTTTTTTCCAGTGCAGGAAGTTAGGGATGGATAATGTCTTGAAGCATGAAGTTATGCATCTTTTTGTAATACATATATTGTATTTTATTGAGCAGAATTGCAGACATCCTTAACAGGTGGAAAAATGCTGAATCCTCCTTAAAGCCCTGCTCTGCTCTGTAACATCTTGTGCCAGGGAGCTCCACAGCTCAGTGTGCAGACGGGTGGTTCCCAAAGTATTGTTCATATACCACTGGGGTCTGCGAGGCAAGGGCCCATGGTCTGCAGCACGTTTGCAATCAGCCTGTGCTCTCTGACAAGTGGTTATATAGGATTCTGGTGAGCCAGGAGAAATTCCTACATGCTTGGCTTTTGTCAGTGGTCCCAAACTATGCCTGTAAACACATTCTTCTTATTATTATTTTGAAATGTAACATTTTTTTTTTAAATCTTGTAGATGTTCCTGTGCCCTTTCATTGTGAAATAATTCATACACATTTGAGCAATATCCTTTTAAAATATTGATTATCGTAAATGCTTGTCTTGTCAGATCTTGTTCTTTCATATAAAAATCATTCCAAGTCTCTAATCATTCGAATTGCTTTCTGCTGTATCTTTTAAATACGAGTGACCAAAAGTAATGCAATATTATAAGTAAATAGTAAAGTTATAATATTTAATTGTGGCATTACCTGTTGATGCATCTTTGTAATGTATCTTGTTTATTATTATGAACTTTACTGCAAAATGAGCAGTTATTTTCAGTGTTGGTCAAGGAAAAATTCTTAGAACTTTATTCAAGTGACTGTGCTCAATGTAGAAGCCATCAGCAACTCTGATTACTTGAAATCATCCCTTCCACTATTACTGACCCTGAATTTTCCGTTCTGAGATTAACCTACCACTGAGTTGCCAAGTTACCTACATAGCTTAGTTTCTGTAACAGTGCTTATATTAACCTATGCAATCTGCATCATTCCCACTTTCGCTTAATAAAGTCTTCACTGAATTTTAGAAATTCTGTAGTTGGGTCCAATTAGATAGGAAAGAAATATTAATTGTGTGAGAAATTGTGAGATTTAAGACAGAAAAAAAAAAAAAAGGGTTCATAGATTATGTAGTTTGGATTCTCTGCTACAAGCTCATGAGTCACACTGAAAGCCCAGGGACAATCTTTCCCAATGCAAGACAAGACCTAAAATGCTGGCGCTGTAAGAGATACATTAACTGTATCCATTCAGGCATGATTTCTTTAAGAACTTTTTCAGATGCCAAATGGTCCTCTGTGGAAGATAAGTTGGAAACATTGTCTATAAAACTAGTATCTTTTCTCAGGGAAAACAGTGAGAATAACCCAGGTGCTAAATGTATACCTGTGGGTTTTGCTACACATATTATCAGGCTACTCCAGAGCAGGAAGGGTCTAATGAGGACCCCGACAATGAAAGGGATATATGTATGCCCTTTAACATCAAAATGTAATGGCTATTTCACTTTATCTATGAGATCTAATCAGCTATTGCCAGTAAGTACTTGGGCTGCTATGCTGTATCTGTGAAATTATCCATAAACTTCAAAAGTTCACAGTGGAAGTGCATTATTATTGGTTTGTATTCATGTTGAGCATCTGCTTAAAACGTTTGTTATCCATTTAATGAGGAAGCAAACCTCCCTCCTGATTTGTGAATTACTCACTGGTCAAATGCCAAATCACCGTCAAGAGCCAACGGTAAATAATCTACATTATTAGCTTTTAGCATTTCAGGGAGCGGGTTTTGATCTCAAACAGTGAGTACCATATGCCTCATTGCCTTGTTGTATGATTCCTGGAGTGCTTTCCAGAAATTAGCATTACATTATATTTTTATGATACAATTATTTTCTCTATTTTTTCTCCTACATTTTGGGTATCTGAACTTTACTGCATAATATCCAGAACATAAAGAACAGAGAGATATATCTAGTTCATTACTGCATCTCTGTAAATAGCCAGCATGGGTGCTTTAGGAGGAACGTAAGAGCAAGGCAATGGTATATACTTCTAGATATAATTTCCCAGGTTTTGGCGATCTGTGGTTCATAGACTTCCTCAGGCATGAGAGATATATTTGTGTTTGATATCTTTTGATATTTTTTCCCTCTGTGAATTTGTCAATGCACTTTTTGAGCCCACAACAGTTCTTGTCACCTAAACTGCCATGTGATGGCGAGTTTCATAGTTTAAATATGACCTATGTTAAGAAATATCTCTGTTTGGTTTGGGTTTGGGTTTTTTTGAACTTGTCACAGTGTTATGAGAGAGCTGCTGAGTGCTCACAGGTATCACTGAGTTTATTTGCAGAAGTGAAAGTGTATGCTTGCACTTTTTTGAAGGCAAGAAATCATGAAAAGCAGAAGGGAAAAGCCTGAACTGCTGCATGTTGAGTAAAAGTTGAGTCAGGTAGAAATTCCAGGATCATGTAGAAATGATGCTTGGACTTGCAAGACATAGTGTATTTTCTGAGGCTCTGTGGAAGATTTCTTTTCAGGCTTGCAGGCTCCCCATTTTCACCATGAGAAAGATGACTCAATCAGAGCTCAAAGGAAAAAGGAAATGGAAACAACTCCATTCACTTAGTAGATGACCGGTATACAATTAAGGGATGTATACAACTATGAAGGCTTCATGCTCGATCCGTGTTACTTTAAATACATGTTACAGATCCTTGGTTTTTTTCTGGAAATCAGTAAAATATCTGACTATTTGCCCAGATACTTTAACCGGTGCTAGCTATAAAGGTCTGTTTTTTTGTTGTTTGTTGTTTTTATTTTCTTTTCCTGGGTGGAGTCTGCCATTCTCTTCTGACTATAAAGAAACTCTCTCTATATATACAAATCCAGGCTGAGTGAACACTTTAAAGGTTGAGGAAAAAATCTATATAAAATCCGAGAGAAGTATGTCTTTATGAATGCAAGAAAATATTAAAAAGTAATTAGTTTGTACGAAGCTTAAAAAATTCTAGCTGCATCAGTAAATGAAGAAATTTGTTTACGGAATACCAGTAAATCTATTGTTTGATAGTTCTGCTCAAGGAAGTTGAAAGTAATTTCAAATCTGATGTAATTTTGTATTTGTACTTGCAGTTTTATTAAGAAATTAATAAATAGGAATATTATTTTGGTGCAATGCATGTCCTCCTTGCAAAATCACAAAAGGTTAAAACTGTGCTTTGTGTTTTATCAGTGACAGATGCTGATGTGAACAAGTAAAATGTAATAGCTGTATATGTATTTTTACTTTGGTACCCTCCATATTTCCATTATTCCCACACAACAGCTATTAAAATTCTGGTTAAATGCTTTGTAAATTAGCAGATTAAGTAACCAAAACACCAAAATAATATAGGAAACTGTTCTTAGCAAGAGATAAGTTTTATAACCACAAATTAAAACAACAGAAGAATAGAAATAAGGATCAAAACCTTACCAAGCTAGTAGGCTCTTTGTCAAAGGCTCTTTGTTCTTTTCCCTTGCTCAGAAGTTCTCTACATGGATATATATACCAGAGAGGGAAAGAAGTCAGTAAGAAATGTCTTGTTTGCTTACTGGTATTCATGATGACTATACGACAAGTTTTGGGCATGAGAAAAAACTTGCATTGAATATCAATGGTGGTGCTTAAAAATGTGGCTTATATCACCTTCTTGAAAAGCATGCCACACTGTGTTAACGGACAAAATCATGAACAACACTGAACAACACCCATTCATGCAGAGTACGCATACCTACTGCAAGGTGCAAGGGAGAAAAAAGTGAGAAAAGGGCAGTCATATGCAAATTGTTACTATTTACCAGTACCAACACATGCTAACACAAACTTGAAAATATTATGAACCTTTGAGTAAAACTAGGAAATTCACAAATGCTTCATTAGACAGAAAGAGAGGCTGAGGAAAGGCTCTTAAGCAACTGCAAGATTTTCTGTGTGAGAAACACTTATCTGATTTTCTTATGCTTGTCTTCTGCAATGTCCGTACCACATCGGACTCTGTACTGTGTCAGTAAGGAATCGCAAATTCCTCTCTTGTGCTCCTCAACACCACATCCCAGTGTGGCTTGCCTGGCTGGCTCTGTCACCTACCACTAATCCCACCTGAGAGATAGTGCCTCAGTACAAGAGATGATGTGATGCTACATCATGCGTGACACTGTACAAGCCGAAGGACTTGGGGCACCCTGTGTTCACCTGATTGTACTGATACACGACCCAGCGTGTGCAGTCTTACACACAGGGCCTCTGGGAAAGTGAGAGCACTACGGTATCAATAAGTGCAGCTGCTTCTCTGGGAAACTTTGTTTTTCTCAGATATAGCAATTAAATGCAACATGTCTTCTCAATATTCACTTTTCTGTGTCATTTTTTGAGCTAAAGCCAATAAATTAAAAGGGTTGTCTTACAAAGCCATATGCCATAAAATGTCATATCACTATAGTATTTTAGCAACTGAGATATCACTGCTACGTCCTGTGGAACCCCTGGTGAAAATGTGCTCACATCTAAAGCATCTGAAAAGTCTGTTTTTTCAGCGTAGGCAGCTTCCTGTATGTAGATCCTTATTTTATGAATGCTAGTTTTGTGGTTGCACCACTGTGGGGCTGTGGCTGCAGTGGTGATTACTGTTTGTCTTCACTGCCCAGTGTGTCTTTTTTACCACTTATACAAGCAGCCTGATGTTGTGGTGGGGATAGCAGCCAAAGGCTAGCATGTAAAATCCAATATACAGAAGGCAATTCTGTTCTACTGCTTCTTAACATATTAACCTATAATTAGTCGAGCCAGTAAGCGATGGAAGAGGAGAAGCTTGAAACGGAACATTGAGTCAGATGGAAAGGATAGTTCATAGCTCCAATAACCTCTCCGAAAAAGTTCACCTTTCCCTTCGTGCAAGCACTGAAATCTTTTGTTTTGCAAATCATTTCCTCTTGTATACCCATCCACTTGCATACCTCAACAATACTCAGCAACTTTTTACTGGTGTGAGCTACTTTTATACTTCACTCTACAGACTGTTTTGGTTTGAATTACAACCGTAAAGCTGCTGATGGTACTTGAGCTCAGTCTCTGTGTGGCAAAAGCGTGTACATCCCTTCCACACATAGCCCTCAGGGTTCCACACACAGCCTCTCTGAAAACAAGAGGTTCTTACTTGCAAATTGTCGTGTGTGTTCTCTTTCCTTTCAGACTGGTGTGCGAGCTAGCCATGGTGAACCTGGCAGCCATTGGAATCATAGCTTATCAGTAGCTATGTGAAAGATATCAGACTGCTAAGATTTCCTATAACTTTGACCTAGGCCATATGATTCAAGCCAAGAAAAAAGTAGCAATCCCTCACTTGTACTCTTCTGCATTGTGGCATTATGAAGCATTAGAAGTAAGCTAAGTCTTTGTCAATACTGGAAGAAATTATGTTTCTTGAATTGCTCACTGCATACAGGAAGCTATCAGAAAACTGAAGGAAGTACACAGAATGAGGTGCTTTCACATTTTGTTAAATATCTTCTGAAGGAAATTGTAGATGTTACAATCTTCTGTTGATTATAATGGTAAGAATGAAAATGCTAGAAATTAGTCCACTGGCAATGTAAAGAAGATGAGGAACCAAGACAAAGCACAAAAAATCCTGGTGTTCACTTTAAACCATTACTCGATGAAGTAAAATTTACAAGAAATGCAGCAGTCAGGACGAAATGTGGATGGAGGTTTGCAGGTAACACCAGGTAACACCAAGCTTGGAGGTATCACCAGGAAACTGTTCCATGGGAATGTGGCTAAAACAAGAGCTAGAGTTAAACCATCTTTGTGAATACTTCATTTAATGAGATCTGGCAATTTGCAGAGACATAGAAAAGAGGTTATTCGCACTGCCTAAATTCAGGCACCTAAACTAGGAGTCTGAGCTCCTGTATAATCAATGTAGGCTTCTTTAGAGGGCTGGCCGAGATGAGGAGGTTAACTTTGATGTTCAAAGTCATCTTCATAATGGACACATGTGTCATAACTAATGAAATAGTGAGATCATCCTTACTTAGCTACCTATCTCAAGTGTTCCCGGTTAGAAGTTGTGAATAACCTCTATCAGATGCTGTCACATTAAAAGTCAGCACATTTGTTCATGAAGCAGAAGCCACATTCCAGGTGTGACCATTTGACATTATGTTAGGAATGTGTGTTCTGAAATTGTAATTTCAATTTGCATAATTAACAAATGGATTATTTGTTTTATTACTGATAACTAAGTCTAAATGAGGTTATTGAAATAAATTGACTCTGCTTTTGTGAGGAGAGTGAAAACCATGCTTCCCCAATGAAAACATTAATAAGTAATGAAAGGACAGAATAAGATTTAATTTAAAAAGTCATATAAAAGAAGACAGAAAGGCAGAATAAAAAGGCAGAGAAGTAGCACTAACTAATAAATGAAATGAGGTGTCTTATTCAGCACTCCAGGAAGGAACAGTGACAGACAGTGACAAGAGTGTTTCTCTTATTTTAAACTACAAAGAATTACCAACTATAGTACAGCCCTGACCTGGAGGAAAATATTCTTCTTGTAGGTATGAAAAGATGATGATGATGCAAAATCAGAGTTCTGTGTTAGATTGCTTAAAAAATGGCAAATTATAAATCCAGATTCTATTAATGGTTTTCTGATAACTGCAATTAATTCTCAAAAAGCAAGTATCTCTGAAACTATATCTGCATAGATCTACGATAGTCTTTTAAGTAAGGAGGATTATCTCATTAATGAAATATTATTACAGATTTTCTTTGGTTGGGGGAAAAAAGCGAGGTGCACTGACTAGATGACCTTTAGAGGTCCCTTCCAACCCAAACTATTCTATGATTCTACAAATCAGAGTTTCCTCACCAGGAGATCTTGGCTTATAAATAATGCCATTTAATTAATTATGCGTTGTTTTCATCAGCTTTTTCTCATCAGATCATCAATTTACCTGTGCCAAATCAACATTTCATTTAGTGGATTTAAAGGCTTACCAATGAATTTCCTTTCCATCCGTCTTGTTTTCAGAGCTTAGTAACAAATCTATGGATTTTCTTCAAAGACAAATCATCTTTGAAATGGTTACAATTAAATGGCACACCTGGAACTCAAAGCAGTAGAAATATTATAACAAGCATACCAGTTTGTTACTCTGTAAGATCACTGAAGATGCTTTCAGTGAATGAACAGAAAACATCTGAAAAAAACAAGGCAGACTACATTTTTCAGTTCCTTACAGAAATCTGAAATAGTGCTTGTTGTTGCTCTTCACTCACTGATATTCCATAGCATGTCTAATAACCAAAAACAAAAATCAAGAACATCAAAGACAGGATCCATATTCTATTCTGTAGCCAAGTGAGAGACTGAAGAGATGGGTCTCAGTCAAGGAGGTAAAGAGAATTGGCATGACATCAAAAAGTGATTGTACTTGAGAGACACAGTGTTATCTGTCAGAAGCTCCATACCCTCCCTACATGCTAAGCAGCTTCTACTTCTGTTTTATTAACTATTTTGTAGCAGTGATATTTAATTGTTATTGTACTGCATTGCATCTTGAAGGGCAAAGATAAAAGCAGATATCAAAAAAAGAAAATACAGGCACTTGCCATTTAACAATCGAACTTTTAGTAAAAATCCGGTCTGTGTAACATGACCTGGCTGTCTTCTGCCTTTGCTATATTTGGCATTTATAGCTGGAGAGGACATGTTTTCCTGAGTCTAATGCAATGGTATTAGCCTGAATTACCACGTCAGGCTGGTGGAGTAGGAGGGAGAGACAGTGGAGAGAGGATGATAAAATAAAGGCGAGGAAATTGAAAACAATTGGTGAGAAGTTGAAGAAAGAGAGGCAGTGAAACATGCGCCTGCCTTATTCCAGGAATGAAAGGAAAGGACAGTGAACATAAGAAAGGCAGCAGGGAAGAAGAGTTCAGCATCAAAACAGGAAAGAAAAGCTGTGAAATGAAAGAGACTGAGAAAATTCATTCTGGCAGGCAACAAATGGCTGAAACAATATTGTGGTGAGCAAATTGCGGAAAATATTTTTAAAGGGCTAACTGGAGAAAAATCCTGAATTTGATAAAAGATGGTTGTAAGTGCACAACGTATAGGGAATACTATTGAATACTGCACAAATAAATTTCAATACATTCCAGTTAAACTTAGTGGATTCCTTGTATTCAGTAGATGGTATGTAACTGTTCATGGGTTATTTATACAAGTCTTCTGGAAATGCTTCAAAACATATCAGTCCTGGTTAGGCATTTTTTTAGGCTCTATCAAGAATAGATGATTGTTCACGAGATCTGAACTGCCAGCTGGCCTTCTTGAGGGTTCCCCAGGACAACTGGATACTTTCCACTTAGACAGGAGACGTGTGCAGCTTCCCTTGGCTTGTGTTACCAAATGTACCGTGAGATTAGGGAAACGTTGAAACACCAGAGGTCCAAAGCCTGGTTTGAAGAATTTCTGCAGTCCAAGAAAGAATAAAAGCTTTCAAAAAATATTTGGGAGTAGCCTCTCACATGGAATGAAGGCTGGGAGTAGGCATGGAGATACCTCTAAGAACTGATGAAGAGACTGCACTGAGAGCAGCAGCCTGGCGAGGTATGGTTGTTGGATAAGCAGTTGGATACAGGAATTGTGAAATATAACAGAAATATTTTTCACTTGGATGTTTTAAATCACTATTCTACACATGGAAATATATACATCATAATTAAAGATTCTTATTAAAAAAAAAGCTTTAAAATTAGCAGGACTTTGACCTTTAGTTTCCTTACAGGAATCTCTATAGACATTACCAATGCCAGACCATCTTTCCTGCACTTAACGCTGTTTCCTTTATGTGCCTTTGTCCCTTAAACTTCCTTAAAAGTTGGAAGAAACTGCCTTCCTAGCATTTTTTAAAGAAACATGCTATTTATTATACATCTGGAAATAATGCATTATATAGCTCCCTCAGAGCATTTTTTCTAATGTATATTTTGGGAACCTTGGAAATTTCCGTTATTTTTATCATGATTAGTTAAGTATAGATGTGAGTCTTGCTGACAGGTCATTTTTCAAAACCTTATCATGTGTCAGTGAGTGGGTGGTCCTGATGTCAGAAAGTGATTGTGAAGGGGAAACCTGGCTGAGGGGAGAAAGTGCGTAGAGTTAAAATTTGCCCAGTGTCAGGTGGGTCACCACATTAGTGCTATGTGGCTTTTCATTATGATAATATTATTTTGAGTATGTGGTATGCTATCATTCATACATAGTAATTCAGTTATAAATTTGTGTGATATGAAATATTTAGGAGAAAAATGCCACAATACATAAAAAATGTCATCCACAATTTTCACTGAAACCACAACGATCAGGTTTCACAATCTTCCCAAAAAATTTTCAACCTCTGAAAATTTTCTGAGAAGTATTTACCCCAGACATAAGCACCTTTTAATAAAACCTCCCTACTATGCACCCTGACAACTTTGCACGTAAGTGGCAGTATTCTACCATTTTACTGTATTTCAAAGTGATATGGTGAGTTGTTTTTTTTTAAAAAAACCTGCTGTACACTTATTAGATGTATTACAGAATATATTACAACCCCCCAAATATTCAAATATTAAAACTTTACTTTCCTAATGCTAGACCAGAGACCAGAAATTATGTGCTATTCCATTACAACACTGACAAGCAATAGCAGAGAACACAAACACAGCAGTATTTTGATTTGCTAACTGCAAATCAGCAATATTTGAGGGGTAAGTCCTTTTTTCTCCATTACTGGTTCGCACACTGGAAATGAAGGAATCAAAATCTCCCTTTTCCAGCCATGCACTCACATGTGGGGAAGTTACAGGTCTAGTTCATTAGTGACAATGGAAGCAGACAGTGATACCTTTCCCATGCGGCACAAGTGTTCAGCTCACTGACCCTGCCAGATATACGTCTCAATTGCACAATCATACCATGCCAGCCACAGACTCCTTGGCACCCTCTTTGATGTGTGCCAAAAAACCTGAGGAAGCCTTCTAACTCCCTGTCCCCGACAAGATCCAGACTGTGATTCCAGCAGCCCTACTACATTTTGAACATTTCACACCTCCTCTGTAGTTGGTGTATTTCTTGCATGGTACAAACTTATTAAAATGAAGCCACATATTTTTTTTTTTTCCCAAAGGAAGCAAACTTTGAGTAAACATTGTTGCTTCCACTTGGCTGCACTAAGATTTATAGCATCTTCCGGAGGAGCAGTCACAAAAGACCATATGGCTCACAGTTTATCCTCAGATTGGTCAGGTACCATACTACTGCAAAGATGCCAAGATCCCAAAGCTCTCATCCACATCAGGAAAGACCTGTCCCTTTTCCCCTTTTTTTCAAGGCAAGAAGGAACTGTGATGTGAAAATATTGCAGTCCATACTCTCTGTAACTGTCTTGTTTGCATATATAAATATTGCTTCTTTAAGAAAAACAGATACTGGCACCAGCGTAAGAATGTACGTTTTAATATTTGCACCCATACAGATATCAGTCTGTTTAGAGCGAGAAGGCTGAAGAACAGGCACACACAACTGGCACAAAAGGGAAGCTGACCTTTCAGTATTTACCCTGGTGGTGTTTTCAATGGCACCTAGCTGGCTGACGTTGGCGACGCTGTTTCGGAAAGCGCCAATAGACTTCGCAAATCTGAAAGCTTCTTTGCAAAACGTTTACTATGCTGCTTGCTTGAACTTCCTTTTCTGGGGCCCCATATTCTGTAAGCAATTAATTATGTTTTATAACATAAGCATTCAGAGAACAGGTCAGTGTTTTGATGTGTATAACCTGCACTCCTTTAAAGGTGCAATTCCTTCAAAGCAGCAACTCAAATCCTCACATACCCTCCTTTAGCTGGAGCTGGAGCTGGAGCTGGAGCTGTGTGGGTTTGCCATCCACTGCAGCAGCTGTGGATGCAGCATATCCCCCAGTCCTTGGCAGAAGTGCTCTGTTTTAACTGTGGGTCACAGGAAAGAGAAAGTTGGGATTACTGGATGCAGAACAGCAGGGTATGGAAGACTGATGAAATGGGAGATTCCTAGGAAAAAGGGGTTCTCTAATAAACAACCCTTTATATTTTTCAGCCACCTGTATACCCATGCCCATACCACTGCCAAATGTAGGATTTTTTAATGCATAACCCACGCTACACAAATAAAAAGGTGGTAAATAAATGGTATATCTACTTAGAAATATGTGCCCAGTTATTCTGAGAGGTGAGGTAAGAAGTTAGGGAATTGTAAAGAGATTGCTCCTGAGGAGGAGTCAGAGGTCCCGATATGAGGCAGGTAAGTACATGCAATAACAAAGTTGAAGAGGCAGAAAATAAAGGGCTGGTTCTTGCTGTGAGACAGAGGGAGTATGGGGTCTGGTTGCTTGTTGGTGGAAGGACACAGCAGAAGTGCGGAGGAAGGCGGGGAAGCGTGACAGAAGGAAGTAGAGAGGAGAATTTGGTGCTTGGCTGATCTCATTCAATCAACATTTGACACCATTAAGTTTAAAGAAGAAATGAGGGAAGAACGGTTCTTCCCGCACCCCTGCACTGCAGGCCCAGGGCTGGAAGCTGCTGCTGCTGGTGAGGGTGGCAGCCCGTCCGTATCACGGTATCCTTGCGACGGTCTTACTCATCTACGATCATATCCATCTCTCGTTGATACAACCAAATGTGCCACATGGATGGATTTCCAAAGCCATCATTGCCTCAGAAAAAGATACTGCATCACAGACCTTTTCCTGATACTGGAAAATAATTTACCCGGTGTGAGGAATGAGTATTTAGAGGTGCTAACAGTCAAGGCTGTGCACTGAATTGTAAATGACTGGCAAATAAGCTATTAATTAAAATAGAAATTGATTCCATCTTGTGGGATTTAAGGAGAAATAAGATTCTCACAAGGTCTCTTCTGAGTGCTCTTTTAGTACAGCTAAAGGCAGTATTTTAATTTTCAAATAATCCAACCCTATAATTAAAGTTACATTTTTGCCACAAATTTTAAAATATTAATGAAACTTGAATAAGTCTGGCCAAAGTGCTCCCGGGCAAAATATAGAAATATGCTAATGAGCACCTTCTTCAAAGATCTACTTATGAAAGAGACATATTCCAACTGACAAAGTTCATTGCTTTCGTTGTCCTTTGTAATTCTAATTAAATCCTCCTTTATGAATCCATTTTTAAACTTTTCCTTCCTTTCATGTGCTTGTGGAATCATATATTTAATTACATTTATCTGGAAATTTACAGGAAATATAATAATAATAAAAAATAATAATCTTAACATCTTCATTTTAAACATTGTGTTGATTTTTGCCATCTAGAACGAGTTGTTATTGAAAACTGAGGTTATATGTAGGATGACATAAATTAAATATTAATAAGTGGATCATAACTGTCCATGCTGGTATAATTTATAAAGACCCTGTTTTGCACAGCAGGGTATGAGTAATTTATATAGAAGAAAAAAGAATTACTAACAACCTATAATAGAAGAATTAGCATGCTTAGTCATGCCAACATAAAATCAGAATTAAATACTCTTACTGATCCTTGAACAGTCCTGTTTCAGAGTGTTCCCATTGCACTATCAGGATGTGGATAAAGGTAATTTCACCAGACCTTTAGGCTGTGGTATCATGAGATACTAAAGGACTCCCAGCACCAACTCAGAATTGTAATAGCTAGATAATACAATTTTCCTGTCTGATCTATACACCTGTACTAGTTCAGATTTGTTCAGGAGAAAAGAAAAAAAAAAGTGGATTAACTGTGCAAGAAGTTATTCTGTGTTATCTAAAACTATCCTGTGCTCTAGATGTACTAGCTGTACCACAGGCATGATCTCCAGTACCTCCTTCGTTTCTTTGGCTTCTGGTGCTCCTGGGGGCTTCTGCCCCCCAAATCCTTTAAAAACTTCAATCCTTTCTCTAGGGAAATGCTACCTATGATCAGTGGAATTGTGATGCCTCTGTCTGGTTTTGTCCACATTAAAAAGACGTGATTCAGCCCAAGCAAGACCCGAGAGTTGTACATCATTCTGTATTTCACTGCAGGATCTGATATTGAACATCTGTACCTAGGCAGAAGTGCTGGATGTACCAGATCTCTAGGAGAAAGGTTGCTGCCAAGGAGCCACTTACCAGGGTGGCACGGATGGTGTGCGATGTTACAGATACTGATGCAGATGGTTCTGTATTGGCACTCCCTGTTGTTCTCTTCTGGTCATAAGAAGCTTAGCCTAAGTAAGTAGACCTGTTCTCCTCCACCTCTCATCCTCAGCATGGCACATAGCTTAAGACCCAGGATGATGTGGGAAGCAGAGGCTGAGTCCAAGATAGGGGCACAATCATGGCAGAGGCTGTCCCAGGGTGAAAATGGGTTTCTTAGGGCTAGATTGCTCCAGGCCAGTCAAGACATTTGAAGACCTCTGATTATGCTGCAGGGAACTGTGAGTAAAGAAGAAGAGCAGCCTGTGCAGAAGCAGTTCCATAGGTCCTTTTTCATATGTGTTTGATTTAAAAACCAAACAAATACGTATATAACAGGGACAAACCAGACCCAAGCATTTCTGTCAGCAGGAAAGTCAAACATTTATGCCTTGCACCATTTCTAGCTCTAGGGTCAGGGCAGTGCTACTTCCTGTATTTCTCATCTCTGTAACCAGCCATGCATCTCTCCCAGCTCACTTACAAGAGCTCTGAACCTGCAGGATTTGGAGCACTGCATTGTTATTAGTTCAAGGTACCTCACAGCACTGGTCATACCAGTGCTATGTAACTCACAGCGGTTTGTCTGCTTTTCTCAGAGATGGGACCTTCTAGTTTTGCAGGATGATAGTGCTGCTGAAATCTGACGATTTCACTTGAAGCTACAGTCTGTCACCATCTGCCTTACTGCAATTGTGAAGGATGAAGCAGGCAAACATTAATAGTACATCAAGTCTGATAGAATCATAGAATCATAGAACCATTAAGGTTGGAAAAGGCCCTCAAAGATCATCGAGCCCACCCGTCGACCCAACACCACCATGCCCACTAAACCATGTCCCTAAGCACCTCATCTACACATCTTTTAAATACGTCCAGGGATGGGGACTCAACCACTTCCCTGGCCAGCCTCTTCCAATGTTTAACCACTCTTTCAGTAAAGACATTTTTCCTCATGTCCAATCTAAACCTCCCCTGGCGCAACTTGAGGCCATTTCCTCTCGTCCTATCGCTAGTTACTTGGGAGAAGAGACCGACACCCACCTCGCTACAACCTCCTTTCAGGTAGTTGTAGAGCACGATGAGGTCTCCCCTCAGCCTCCTTTTCTCCAGGCTAAACAACCCCAGGTCCCTCAGCCGCTCCTCACAAGACTTGTTCTCCAGACCCCTCACCAGCCTCGTTGCCCTTCTCTGGACACACTCCAGCACCTCAACGTCCTTCTTGTAGTGAGGGGCCCAAAACTGAACACAGTAGTCGAGGTGCGGCCTCACCAGTGCCGAGTACAGGGGCATGATCACTTCCCTACTCCTGCTGGCCACACTATTTCTGATACAGGCCAGGATGCCATTGGCCTTCTTGGCCGCCTGGGCACACTGCTGGCTCATGTTCAGCCGGCTGCCGACCAGCACCCCCAGGTCCTTTTCCGACAGGCAGCTTTCCAGCCACTCTTCCCCAAGCCTGTAGCGCTGCATGGGGTTGTTGTGGCCGAAGTGCAGGACCCGGCACTTGGCCTTGTTGAACCTCATACAGTTGGCCTCGGCCCATCGATCCAGCCTGTCCAGGTCCCTCTGCAGAGCCTTCCTACCCTCGAGCAGATCAACACTCCCGCCCAGCTTGGTGTCGTCTGCAAACTTACTGAGGGTGCACTCGATCCCCTCATCCAGATCATTGATAAAGATATCAAACAAGACCAGCCCCCAAACTGAGCCCTGGGGAACACCGCTCGTGACTGGCCGCCAACTGGATTTAACTCCAGTTACTGATGGATCTCTGCCTTCCTTCCAGTAAGCAAAATGCACATTTCACATACTGTATCTGGAATTTAAAGTTGGTGGCTTCTAGGTACTCACAGTATGTTTTTCGCTGTCGGTGGGCCTCCTAGTTTGTTCAATGGCCAAAATATCTTAGTAGAGATGCCTGTATCATTTTCCCCACCCACTAATGATGTCTTCATCTTTGTAGAGTGATGTGCTGTTACTAGTCATTGCTCTTCCTATGTATCCAAATACTTTCAATAGGGATTAGAGATGAGGCCCTGCAGACATCATCACTGGTAAAACGTATGAGGCCAATACTTGCAGACTGCATGTGCCCCAAGTGTGCACACTTTAAGCTGCACAGGTCATGCCAGAAACCTACAAAGTCTACAAAACTCTCACCAGCAGATTAATGATTGATCCATCCCTGTGGGCCTGGTGGTATAGCAGGTGACCAGTATGGCCTGGGTAACCTGCAGCATGTAAGCATGTAGGTCTAGAGGGAACAGGATTGCGATCTGCCAGAGATGTCTTCAGGAGGCGGAAGTAGGCTGTGCTCCCCCACTGTGGCTAAGCTTGGCTGTAGATTAGGGGCATGGAAACCTTGGTACCTATGTTGCTAAAACAGCACAGGGGTTGGAGGATTAGGGATAGGGATGGTGGGGCCCCATGCTGGCATCACATCCAGGTACTGTCATGACATCGATGCTCTAGGTGAAGATGGGACAGTGCAAAGATAGAGGCCCACTGGAAAGAGTTGTCTTCCCCCTGTGTCTTTCACAAAGCCCCAGCCTCCCTAAAGAGGCCAAGTCCCTCCCTGTCAGAGAAGAGGAATGCCTGGTAGCTGGTGGGTCAATGCCTCAGTGGTGAGTGGAGGTGCTGATGACACAACAGTGAGGGAACCACCTCTGAGGTCTCCCCAGCTAAGAGCTCCACAACTGGAGGAACAGCAGAGAAGTTGCTCCCGGCAACAGGTCTCTCCGCCTCTGTAGCCAGCTCTACCTCCTGGGCCATCTCTGGGCCATAGCCACAGGCCCACAGGTTACCTTCTCAGGTGTTTCAAGACTTTTCCCACCTTAGTGAGGAATGTGCTAGGCCCATGATTTAAACGTGCTGGTTTTGTCCCTCTCCCCAAGATAACTCGCTAAGGGATCTGGACTGAGGGCCACGTGGCAATGTATAAAAAGAAAGGATCTGAAGGCAGGGGAAGGAAGGAAATGGTCTACCCCCTGGAAATGATCCTCTTCCATGCCAGACACACGGTTTCCTCTAGTTTGCTGTTCAAGGACCCTGTGTGGCTTTGTCATCTCCAGTCTGCTTTACTGGATGTAATGGGAAGGGTGTAGGGAAGGATGTAGGTGGTTGATTCTGCACCTGGGTGGGCTTTTTGGATAGTGTTACAAAGGAAGGGTGACATTCAGCTGAAGTGAGTAAACAGCAATGATGTAGTCAGTGCTATCCACTGTCTGGGGCACCGCAGCTCCTCCTTGCTGCACCAAAGGGCTGTCCCTCCTGAGGTACTCCCACAGGAGTGCTGCAGGAACAGCACCAAGTTGCTCTTGCAGAACAGTTCACTGGGTAGAGGGATCTCTCTTTGACAAAGAAGGGTGACAAAGAACATTTCTATTCCTCCCCATCACACTGCGTGCTGCCACTGGCATTTGGATGATGTTCTGCCAGCAAAAGGAGAGCATGTGGTAGAAGACAAGGTATTTGCAGCCCAGTGGGAGAAGGCTGGGGGAAAAACTGGCCTAGTGAGGCTAGAAAAGGAAAGGAGAAGGGCAGCACGGGCGAGAGAGAAGAGAAAAGCCAGAAGGAGGATGAAGACTACTTATAACCATAGAGACTCAAAGGGGATGGTGATACTATACACTGAGATTTCCTTCTCCACTGCTGTCAGCTGAGAGCCCCATCCTCTCCACAATGTCTGTGTGGGTCTCAGGTTGGGGCAAGACAACATGATCAATGAGGGCAAAAATTTGCCTTAAACCCCCCCCTACAAACAAAAAAAATTTACCTAGATATTCAGGAGGAGCAAAGGAGAAAGGTAAAGCAAGGTGGGAACAGGACAGAAGCCAACAGGAAGGACTTTTCTCTGTCCTTTCCCTTTCAAAGGGGGATAAACTGAGGAGTCTAGGTGTAGCAGGAGATATCATTCCTTGCAATAGTGACAGTGGTTGCAGCAGTTCAGATGGTAAATGTTTGATTCTTCTCCTCAGCCTCCAGCAAGACAGTAAGGATTTCCATTTCTGTGCTGCTGTGACCAGCAGGCCCTGCCATGAACACAGGCAGTGGGGCAGGGCTTGTCCTTCTGTCCTGGCTGACCTCTGCTGGGCTGCAGCTCAGTCTGCAAGGGGAAAAGACAGCAGAAAGTGGCTGGTTCACCTATGCTCCCTGCGCAGCCTCCTCTATTGCTGGCATTGGAGGCAGGGCACTGGGCTAGATGGACCATCGGTCTGACCCAGCAGGGCGCTCCTTATGTCCTTCATTTATTCTTCCTATTCAAAGATTTCCTGTGCTTAGATTTAGATGTTCAGAAGAAAAAAAATGCTTCTAGCTGCCTAAACTTCATAGCATCTCTGTGATACTGTTTCTGTGCCAGCCAACTCAGATAAGCAATCGGGATGCTTGGGCAGATGGAATTTACTCTCTGGGGGAAAAAATAACCCCAAAACCAAACAAACCAAAAAATCTTGAGCATTTTCATTGGAAAGGTCTTGGTCCAGGGACATACTTCTCCACAGATTGTCATTTTCAAACATTTTTCTCCCTTTTTATTTTGACTCCTTGCTGTAATTGATATGTTGATAAAGATACTACTTTTAATAGTGATACTGAAAAAATACTGATATTCCCACCCAACTCTAGAAAGGTTGATATAGCTAAGTCAAACCATTTCTTTTCCAGAGAGTAAACAAGGAATTAATGACTCACACAGGGTCAAAATGGACAGGACTGCACCATTACAATTAAACTGTTAAGCCACTGCAATGTTAAATGCTCTAACTGGCACAAAGGGATTCAAACTTTGGTTTGCTCCCTCATACATGCAGCTCAAGTGATTCATACATATAAGTTTATAAATAAATTGTCAGCCACATTTCATATAAAAAACATAAGAAAAATACATGCAGTTCAGTACTAGGTTTTGTTCAAAACTTATCACGACAAAATCGACCTATCTTGGCGTAAAAGTTGGTTTTGGGCAAAATACTCCAATCCTGTCTCTACAGCAACACTGAGCACAAAAGCAACATTTAATTCAGTTAAATTATTTAAGGGGCAAATAGCTGGAGACAATAAAAACCACCAACAAAGTTCTCAGTCCGATTCCAAATCAATCAGCAGCAAAGGGACTTAGAACAAAGTGTTTCTGCGCTTAGGGCATGGATTTGTTGGAGCTGTCTGGGTATATCTGTTCAGGCAGAAACAAACAGCATGCTCGTAAGTCCCCTAGCCCCCAAAACAAAAAAAATGAGACAAGCATATGGTTGTGAGCTTGAGAGAAAGCAGAAACAGGAGGCTAAATCAACAAGAATATATATGGTGCTATATACCTTTACCAATTAGTTCTTTATTTCAAATACATTAAATGTAAATACCAGTTTTCAGTGTGATTTCATCTTACTAGAAGTGCCCTCAACACTGGGTTACGAAAGCATTACTACAAATCTCCCTGGCTCAAAGTATACTTGACTATTTTGTGAAGTAGAAGTGACAGAGAGAATGCCATCCTGACTCACTGTAATGTACAAGTTGGGGGAATTAATCAAGGACAATTAGGCCCAAATCCTTTTAGAGAGGGGTGGAAATGGAAACCTACTCATTCAGATGCTGACTGATTATCTCTTGTGGAACTGTGTAAAAGAAAAGGGAGTAAGTATTTGTCTTTTGTTATATTTTATGAACAGCCATATTGAAACAATGAGTATACGTGCTAATATCTAAATGTCAGAGACTATTTCTGTGAGAGTCCAATTGTTCTTCATTTCAGGAGGTTTTTTGTTTGGTAAACAAAATACTTTTTGATCTTTATATGCTTAAGAGGCAAGGGGAGTGTCATGGTTTAAGTTATATTTTATGAACAGCCATATTGAAACAATGAGTATACGTGCTAATATCTAAATGTCAGAGACTATTTCTGTGAGAGTCCAATTGTTCTTCATTTCAGGAGGTTTTTTGTTTGGTAAACAAAATACTTTTTGATCTTTATATGCTTAAGAGGCAAGGGGAGTGTCATGGTTTAACCCAGCCAGCAACTAAGCACCGCACAGCCACTCACTCACTCCCCCCCGGTGGGAGGGGGGAGAGAATCAGAAGGGGAAAAGTGAGAAAACTCGTGGGTTGAGATGAAGACAGTTCAATAGGGAAAGCAAAAGCTGCACACACAAGCAAAGCAAAACAAGGAATTCATTCACTCC
>NW_008794595.1:1688479-1693521 GCF_000699145.1 Aptenodytes forsteri | reverse complement strand
CTGCTTCCCATTGGCAGGCAGGTGTTCAGCCACCTCCAGGAAAGCAGGGCTCCATCACGCTGAACGGTTACTTGGGAAGACAAAATGCCATCACTCCGAACTTCTCCCCCTTCCTTCTTCTTCCCCCAGCTTTATACGCTGAGCATGACATCATATGGTATGGCATATCCCTTTGGTTAGCTGGGGTCAGCTGTCCCAGCCGTGTCCCCTCCCATCTTCTTGCGCACCCCCAGCCTACTCGCTGGTGTGGTGGTGTGAGAAGCAGAAAAGACCTTGACTGTGTGTAAGCACTGCTCAGCAATAACTAAAACATTGCCGTGTTATCAACACTCTTTTCAACACAAATCCAAAAAATAGCCCCATGCTAGCTACTGTGAAGACAATTAACTCTATCCCAGCCAAAACCAGCACAGGGAGCAAATTAACCAGTTTTATAGTAAATGACAGTTCAGAAATCAGAACAATTTCCTGTATCTTTCTTTTAAAATGTACCTTCAAAGTAATTTAAATCATGACATTTTTCTTTTTAATGACAACCTGCCTTCCATTCACCCCAGCTCCCCAGTGGCCTGCAGCTCTGACATTTCTCCATTGGTCAAAATCCTTCTTGGATTTCATATTAGTTGCAGAATGTTAACTGCTGATAACTTTTGTTCACTGTTGGTCTTGGACAAAATTAAACTAAAAAACTGTTCTTAATCTCAATTAGAAGCAAACTAGAAGCTCCCCTTAGTAGAAATAATTGCTGCCAATCACTGTAAATACACAAGAATTACTTTTTCAAAGTAATACAATGATAATAAAATTATAGTTCTATCCTCATGTAATCATTGTATTCAAATTTTAAAATGAAACTTTTTAAACTAGTAACATAGAAGTAAAATCTTCATGCCATCTATTCATAACTTACGTATAAAAAGTTATGTTCAAATAATTGTTCTATAAATCATTGCATGACTTAATTTCATGTATTTCATGTATCTTTATAACCCAATTTATATTTGACTATTTACTTTTACAGACCTTTATGATTAATTTTTCAGTCACTTGTGTGAAATAGCTGGTGAAGATGGTGCAGAAAAACATTTCTGCCAATTTTGCTCTTCATCATAGTGATGGATAATACATGATAATAGGTATGGCTCCTTTTTCCAAAGGCCAGGAACTGTGGACTGTTACGAGTATCTTTGTTAAGTCCTGTTCTTTCAAATATTTTTCAAGCTTCTCGGAGAGACAATGGGAAACGATGATTTTTGTGAACTCTGCTGGTGAAATACCAAAAGCAATGGATATAAAATGTTCTCTGTGATGCTACAGTGTCTAAAGATGGCCAACTCTTGAATGAACAGCATGTTGCACAAACTGTGCTAGAGAATGCATAGTGATGCCTGTTGATAAAAGGAAATGCTAGAAATGCTACCTGGTACGTGCAAAGTGTCCGGGCACTTGAATGACTTCCGATGGATGATATGGGATCTTTATGCATCTTTTTACCCTGGTAAATCTGGCCATAGGAAGGCTATGTCCCATTGCTTTGTTTTGGTTGAGTTCTGTCTCCAAATTACCAATATAGCTGCGCTCTTTGAGAATAAACCAGTTCATGAGGTCCTCAACAATGGACGTGGCCAAGACATTTTCAGCTGAAGGAATCCATCTATCAAAAGATTTTGCAACATTGGAATAATTTTGTTTTGGATAAAGGTTTCCCACCGCACCCAGAATAGCACAAATACCAACACCCATCATCTCTTTACTTCATTTGTTGTCCTTGCCAGAAGCCTTTTGTGACAGTTTTTTAAACCTGACCAGGCAGAAAATTAAAAAACTGCAGAGGCAGTTTGGGTAAAAGCTTAAAGCAAGGCTCTGAGCACAGTTCCTACATTTTAGCCACAAACTTACAAATGAATTTATTTTTTTCTAGCGCTATGTATATTTAATTGTAGAAAGGAACAGATTAAACAAAAGCCACCAAAAGCAAAATCAAATCAGACTGCTCAGCAACATGGTGGGCAAATCAGGTTCCAGCAAAGGAGCATTCAAGACCTTGCTCCACATCAGGAAGAGATTAAATTTGAAAATTGGTCTCCCACCTTACAGACGTGTTTCCTGAAAAGTCTCCTGCTTGGCCATTTTTGTGGGAGGCTGGAGCAATTTGCCACATTGTTAGGACAGGTAGGCAGGGGAGTGCCTGATTTGGGAGAGTCACTGAAGCTTACGTGGCTGTCAGCAGGTTTGTCATATACGCAGTAACGTACACCTCCAGGGGTTGAACTTTAGGTGTACAGCAGGTTTTTCTGGCAAAAACTGTTCCCATGACTATTAGTTGCCTGCATGACCAGGCAACAACTAAACATTGGTTTTGTGCGTCTATTTTTTGGAAAAAAAAATGTGGCACCAAAGTCCTGTAATGGATCAGACTTTTTAATAGTTCTTTTTGGTCAATGCAGTGCTGTGATACTGTAATGTCAAGTAGCAAACCAGAAGGTATATTAACTAAGGATGTTTAAAATCAACAGAAAGATGGCCTGGACTTTTCTTCTTCCTTCTGTTTTCAATTAAAAGCCCAGCTCTTATCATTTAGCAGATTTGCTAAATATGTGTTTATATGTATTAGAGTCTTTCTCTCTGTCTTTCTTACTTGGTGGTGTCACTCTTTCTTAACCCAATTATCCACACTTGGGGGCCCTGTGTATTATTTCTATTAGGAAAACAAATTGATGATGAAGTAAAATATCTTTCATTCAGGCCCTTGTTTATTTACAATGACTGCTGGAATTCTGTCTCCTCGAACCCAGGAAGACTCAAACAGCAGAAGATACTCTTTCCCTCAAGCTTTAAATAATTTTTCAGCCAAAGTTTAGGCTAAAAATCTTCCTTTCTAGGATTTTCGCAATGCCATATTCTCAGTGCTTGTCCAGCACGTACCTGGTGACCCCTTACTGATTTCTTTCAAGTGCATTTTTTTGTTGCAATTGGTGGTGGTGGTGGTGGTGCTACAGCTATTCAGAAAAGTTACTGAATGTGTCTGTCTGCATATGCCCTGTCTGCACGTGCCTTTGGGAAGGCAGGATAGTTAGTTTTAATTTCAGGAGATGTAATGGTGCTTAACAGTTTATTATAACAATTTTAAATTATGGATGGCAGTTATATCCTCAGTGTCAGAGGTTTAAACCAATCCAGAATAACAAAAAAGGAGAAAAGGGTCTCCCCCAAGCTGATTAGGACAACAGATCCAGGCAATTACATTTAATTATATACACAAAATTAGTGGATAGGTCAAAATATCATTTATCAAAGTCACAACGCTTTTACGTGGTCACAAACCCCCCAGCCATAAACCAATACAAAGGGCACAGGCACAGAGTGTAAAGGGTTTATTCACTTGCTGATAAATTAATTGATAAAAAAAATCAATTTCAATGAGGCCTATCTCTTTTTGTATTAGTATTTATTTTATTGAATCTAAAACCTGCATTACAATATAATAAGGTCTTCAGTCTGACAAAGACCGAATATGATCAAGTGCTTTCTGAAAAGTACGATGAATACTCAAAATGAAAGATGGAAGGTGATGTTTGATCTATATTCTATTTGAAGCCCAGCAGATGTCCAATGCTGACGGAAAGGGGCAGCTACTGTACTTTCCAATGATTGATGGGAACCTCATAAATATCTTCACGCCTTTAGAATTTTTCAGTTTCTTGTGTGCAACCATTAATGGCTATAACAGTAAACCGTTTCTGCTGCTTTACAATTAAATTGCACTTGTGCCTGTACACAGAATAAATGGCTTGGTATGACACATATTCTTTATTAGATGATGATGGCGAAGCTGTGCCTTGATGATATAGTCTATGTCTTGGCCTCCAGAGGTCTAAAGAGGATGGAAGTCCATCTAGCAAGACAAATGGGATGTGAGTATTACAAAAATCCAGATTTGACATGTAGACTATCAAGTTCTAATTTTTTTTTCCTTCCCCTCTCTTCAAAGTCTTTTGAATGACCAGACTATAGGTGAGGCTCATTATTCCGTATCAAAAATGTCAGATGTTAAGGCATCCTGGTGCATAAACCCTGAAAAAACTCACATCTAGTCTGTGTATCCAGCTGCACAGTGGCATTTTACCTCACACAGTTTTGCTAGGAAAAAAGTCTAGTGCCTGATACTTGAGTGCAGAAGTCCACTTCCCAGCATTGCGAAGAAAAACTCATAAAGATCAACCAATATAGAGTTTTAACAATTTTTGCATATCACTGTGTGTAAGTAACAGAGTACCTATAGCATCCTGCAGGACAGGTTAGTTTCAAAGTCTTTAGGGAAACTGTAACTAAAACTGAGAGAGTACAATAAGAAGCAGTGTGTTACTTGCACGGCATTGTTTCTCTTGGGCCCATGAAGTTTGGAAGCATTTATATAGCTGGTCTGAAGCCAGCTGGATTCTGATGAATTTTAACCTCAGCCTCTCAGTTTCTGAAAATAAAAATACAGAAAACCTTTGCAAGCTGGTACAGCAGTCCTGTGAAGACTGGAAGCTGGTCAATCCTGCCGTTAGCTCAATGTACCAAATTATACTAAATAAATGAAACATTGTCCTGATCAGCTTGCATAAAAAATTCAGGCCAGAAGATTTTGATACAAATACAACGAAGAAGTATGTATTTGATGCCTAGTCTTGCCGGAAACAGAAATGAGTAGTTACAAGCTTTTGAATTCTACTTCATAACGAGAAGTCTCATGTGGCTGGTCTGAATCCACAATAAAATTCCCGTCCAATACCTCCAGCCATATTCACGCATTCTGGACTTTTGCGGAGCTCATGTGTGAACACCCATCCTTTTCGCTTTGCTGTGTTTCAGCAGGAGCAGGCTGGCTTAGCATCCTCTCGCCAGCTACCAACGGGTGGAGGCGGCAGGGGACGGGGCCCCCCTCGACATTTTCTGGGCGGCAGCTTTTGCAGGACCGAGGCCAGCTTCTGGCAGGAGGCAGAGCTCCCAGCCAACCCTCGCCGCCCGCAGGACTCGAGGCACCGCCCGGGGAGCTG
>NW_008794595.1:1588170-1687625 GCF_000699145.1 Aptenodytes forsteri | reverse complement strand
TAGGCGGTGTAGGAATGTTGTATTCCTGGAAGTGGTACTACTTTTTCTGAGAGTTATCTGTGCTTTCCTTTGTTTGGTGAATAGAATATAATCCCATCTCCCCCCATTTTCTTGGCCGAGTTGAATACCTTTAGTTTTATTAGTTTTTTGGAAATCCTAAACCAGAAGCTTTAATCAAAGTCATATTTTGAAATGCACTGAGGGGATATTTCATATCAACTTTATTGTGTTTTTTTTCAGTTAGCATTTTGGCAACGAATGCAAGCCTTTTAACTTTTTTTGTTCTTAAATTCCAATACTGGAAGACCTTATCTACAGTCTAATCTTCACTGATGCCTGTCTCCTTTTAAGCAGACCTGAAAAGCATGCTTTCTTGCATGCAGGCAGTGAAATGTGCGTGCCAGTGTACTATATAAAACCACTTGAACAAACTGAAGTTCGTAAGGTTGAAGATAAGCTATCTTCCCAAAGCAACAGTGTATACTTATTAGAGTAAAAAAAAGTAGCATCCTGGTTTCTCCCCCTAAAACAGCAGTGGCAAACTCTGTACAAACTACAGTTTGACTTTTGTTGCTTAGTAAGTTCATACAGGCCAGTACTTCAGTCTCCAAATTACATTACTCTCTCTTATGCATTTACAGCCAACAGACCTGGAAGAGAGACTTTGTCTTGGAGCTAACTCCTGTGCATTTTGAGATCATTCATCATGAAGTATGTAGTACAGGAATGGCTCAGAGTAACTACCTTGCTATTCATAGCTCAAGCAATTTCTGCAATGGTTCTTCCCAATGCCACGCTCTTAGAGGAACTTTTGGAAAAGTACATGGATGAAGATGGTGAGTGGTGGATCGCCAAGCAGAGAGGGAAAAGGGCTATCACAGACAGTGATATGCAAAGTATCTTGGATCTTCATAATAAATTACGGGGTCAGGTGTATCCACCAGCTTCCAATATGGAATATATGGTAAGGAAAAACTGATAGCGACATGCAGAAAGAAATGTTCTTAGAATAGTTACTGTCACTTTATAAAACAGCATACTTTCAGTCTTAGCTTGCTTGTTTTCTCATTTAAAGCACTTGTTACTTGTTTGTCTTTTTTTTGTACAGGGGTGAACTGTGAGATAAAAATGCCTGTTTGTGGATCAAGTGTCATGTTCTACTGATATTAATGGGTTTAATCTCTCACAGCTCTCCTGAATTTAAGTGGCAATTCCTCAGTGTAAGGGGCCAATTTCCAAAATTGCATTACTCAAAATAGTTGATTGTGGCCTAAGAAGTTACCATTTAAGAAGAGTATTGAACTATGAAGTTTCAAAATAACATGGATTCTCTCCCATGCTTCTAGGTTGGATGGAATTTCTGAGCAAAATGAAGCTCCTATAACAAGAAAGTTGTCTATTTAAGTTGGCATGTGCTACTAGACTGGAGTCCTGTATGTTCCTATGTTTAACAGATTAATAATGTAATACATAATTTCTCTTTGTGTTTTTCCCTTAAGAAGCCTCTATGTTTGGTTTGTTATTAGTAGACTTAAATCTCGCATGTTTTTGAACTTTGATTTTATGCCATAGTTCAAAGCTAACTATATCTCTCCTTGCTAATTAGGTCAAATCAAGTCACTAGAGCTTTTAAGAAGTCCAGAGGCTTGACAAGAATGGGCAAATTTTCTTCTGTATTCTTATTTCTGCAGAAAAGCTCAAATCTTTTTCCTGTGTCCACACTGTGTATTATTTGTTTATCTGTTCAGGCACCAGAGAAATAGCATTACTATAGGTTGGGTTGTTTATACCAAATATTACACAGGTTTCCTGACCCTTTCCATTGAGCATATATGTGTCCTGGAGAAACCATGCTTCAAACTACCTCAAACCATCAATAAAGGTAGTTTAACTTAAGTTCACCTATATGACTGTTACTATATTAGACTAAGAGCCATCAGAGAATTAGTTACCACATTCCGCCTCCAGACAAAGGGATTATAATATCTGAAACCCCTTTAACCCTTTCAGTTTTCACTGTCTGCACATATCCTTAAACTTTGTTTTCTGCTGTGAATTTTTCAGACCTTGTTATAATATAGGTTACCTTTTTGTTCCCAGTAACTCAGGTTGATTTATTTCTGGAAAACTTAAGAAAAAGCTGTCCAGCCTTTTTGTAAAATGAGAATAGGGAAGACTGTATTGTTTTCCCATGTTAAAATACCGTAAAACTTTTTCCCGAGATTCTACAAAAGGGTAGCTTTGGTTTTTAGTTATGCACCTTTTTGCATTCCTGATGCCATTCTACATTTGCCTGTGTTATATATCTTGGAAAGAAGAATTTGGATGTACTCATTGGAGTTAGATTTTTGACAGCTGTATTCTTCAAAGATTCCTCCTGCACTGCACACACTTTGACCTAGACTTTGTGTTAAGTCTACATCTGGAACAAGTTTTTTTAGTTTTGTTGTTGTTTTTTTTTTTTCTGTGCTCCCCAATGACCCCGGACCCAGAGTACGAGTAGCATGGAAAAGAAATTATCCAATTTTAATGTTGAGGAGATATTCTTAACGTCCCGTTATTCAGAACAGGACAGCAGCTTTCAAGAGAGTGGGATTCAGTTTTGGCATAATATCCAAGGGAATCAGGGATTGGGATGGGCAAGAATTCAGGATTTGCGAATGCAAAGGGTCTGTGTAAAGGGCCTGGTCAAAGGGATGGATACATGTTCAGGGACAGGGACCCATGAGAAGGGATGGAGGGAGGCTGAGAGTCTGGTCAAGAAGGTGTTGACAAATCAGTGGTATGGAGGGAAAGAGCATTTGATGAATATATGTGGTTAGGGGAAGAACTGACTCTCTGGGCAGAGAAAAATTGGGAGCAGGAGTTTATGGAGGCAGGTTAAGAGCACAGAAATTTGCTAAGAGGCTATTTAAAAAGATTAAGCCCAGGAGTGAGTGGGAAGGGAGATGGCACCTGGAGGAAGCAGGTAGGAGTCAGTATTGGGAACTGAGAGAGAATGGTTTAGGAGACAGCGGGAGCCCTCCGAAGGAGGATATGACAGGATTTCTGATTGTTTGCACGTATATTTTTATGATACAGTTTGTGATTGTGTGATTGTCCACCTTCTTTTCTTTACGAGGTGTCATAAAGGAATCAGGGCTGTTTTATTGTTTAATAAGAGTGAAATTTGAGTACAAAATTGTAAATGTGCTGTGGAGCCACAGATTGAACAGCAAAAAAGGAGCAATAAGTGATAGCTCATTAAGAAAGCACAATTTGTTTTGTGCAAAGAGATTGCTTTGGAAAAAACTAATATCTGGTCATTAGCATGGTGCATATATGCAAGAAATAAATTAGAGGCAAAGTCCATTCTATAATTTCATAACTTCTGACAGATATAGCTGTATAACTGTTACTGCTAGGTTTTTGTCCATAATTAAAACAAATGCCTGTTTTGACACTTAATAGTCACTTTATTTTTCTAGATGCATATTAGTAATAGGACAGACAAGTTCCACTTTTCCAGATAAAGAAATAAGCACTCTTAGATGGGGTTTTCCAAGCATCTGTGACCTCTGGATCAATTTTGTGAATGACAAAGTTCCAACACCCAAGTATTGATAGAATTAAAAATGTACTTGGCTATTTTTTGTAAAATAAAGGATGGGGATAAAGGGGGATGTTTAATTAAAAAAAAAGTTTCAGCAGATAGACCCATACCACTAAAAAAAATCCTTGCAGTGTGATACATCGAGTCTTACCAAAGATGAGTTCCAGTGCTCCAGCATAGGGAAACAATCTCTCTAAATGTTTGCCTGATGTTTAGTGAGCTAGATTAAGTACAGCTGAAATACTTTTGTCTATTTTTGGGGTGCCTTATTAGTATAGACATGCTGGCAAAAAAATCTCCTGCTATGGGCACAGTCATGTCACTGTAAGCTGCACCTTGTACTAGTAAAACCTTTCCTTGTAAATAGAGCTAGCTCTGCTTGTGGAAGTAAAGTTTTGTGTCTTACTGAACCCAAATGGAGGTGATCAAGGTCCAGGTGCCTCACTGGTACACCTGTCTCTCTAGAAGTCTGTCGTATAGTTGAGAAGTTTAAGATCTCCAAGTGTGCTTGGAGCTGGGAGAAGGTATGTCGGGGCTGCAGGTATGTTCTCATTGCACTGTTAGTGTGTAACAACTAAGCTAACCTAACAGGCGGCTCTAGCTGAAATGCCTCTGTCCTGCTCCTGCCACTGGCACGTATCTGAGTTGATGATGAGACTGATCCAAGTACTTAAAGAATCAGTTTGGGGTTTTTTTTAAATTTAATTTTTTAAGTTTTTTTCCAGTCTGAGTCATGAAACTACCTCCCTACATGGCTGAATCAGATGAGTACCAGTGCTGATAAAAGAGGGTGAGAATGCATAGCTAAGGAATGGGAGGGATGAAGAAGAGAGAACCGCAGGGCTAATGCCACATTTTGGTTTAAGTTGTGCAGAGGAGAAAAGCTTTTGAGGATGGTCTCCAGCAGATAAGATCTTGGTTCTATTAAAAAAGAAAAGGAAAACAAAAAGGTTGAGTTACTGATTTTCTGTACAGCTGTACACTTTCCCCTTATGCCTTGAAAAAGAAAAAGGGTACTGGGCTATCACAGTTCAGAGACCTAAAGTTACTAGCTGCAGTAAGATTCACGGCAGATATGTCTAATGAACAGAACGTTCTCGTGGTTGTCTGGCTGAACTTACCGAATGAAAAGTTCATCTTCCCAAGTACTGTGGCTCCGGTGGTGAGCAGTAATGGATTCCTAGGGTAAGAGGATAAGAACAGAGCATGTGAACAGAGAAACCCGCCAACTTCCAGCAAACAGCAGCTTAGGGACTTCCTAAATCCGCTGTTGTACTTTTTGTGTCCAGTAGTCTTAGACGGAAATTTCTTTTATGAATCTGAACACTTTTGAGTCCATGTGTATTCTTTGAATCCATGGCATCAGGTTGCAGAGCTCTATAAACTTAATTATGCACTGTGTGGAAAAAATACTTTTTTTGCTTTAAACCTGTTCTTTTATTTGATGCCTTGTTTTTCTTTATTGTGACAATTTACAATTTCCTCAGTGGTTACATCTTTTTCAGCTGGAGAGTCCTACTCCTCTTACTTAAAAACTGTTCTGTCTGAAAAGCTATTCCATTTTGTTTTCCTTCTCCATCTGCTATGGTTCTACTGTTTTCCTTTTAATTCAAAGGGAAGAAACCAAACTGTTGATAGTTATGGCATACTGCAAATTGATATAGTTGTATTTTTTTTTCTTTTTTTCGCTTCCTAATGATTTCTAACATTCTTTTACTTTTTGACTGTGGCTGAACTAAAGCCAACATTTTCATAGAGCTATTCACAATGGCTCCAAGATCTTTCCAATGTACTAAGAGGTCATTTACTACACTACAGTGTACCTATAGTTGGCTGTAATCTCCAGCAATGTCCTCATTATTTTGCATGTGTTCACATTGAATGCTATCTATCATTTTGTCTTCCAATGACTTAGTATTAGTGAGTCTCCTATCTCTCTCTTTTATTTTCCTATCTTGTTTTTAACTACCTTAAGTAGTTACCATCTTGCATTCCCTTTTCTTGGGCTGTTGTGAAGAAGGCATACAGCAGAGGACCATGGACACATCTTGCAGGGAATTTGAAAAATTATTTTGTATTCTTAAATCTGTTTTCTGTTTTTTATCACTTTTTTCTTTATCTCATGATAGCTTAATTTTATTCATTTATTAATTTTTAAATAACTTAGGAACAGCGTAGAAAGCTTAACTGCACTTAACCCTTTTCCACATGTTGTTGATACTTTCAAAGTCTAATATATTTGGGAGGAATTAATATTATCCGTGTATTAAATAATGCTTTTTAACTTGTCCTGTGAAATCATCCCAATGGAAGTCAGTTTTTAGTCTGCAGTTTCTCAGGATCTACTGGAAGCTTTTTAAAATAGTAACACCCATGTGCTGTTTTTTGTTACTGTGGTAATGAGGCTGTATTAAGAGAGGTTGTGTACCACACAGTAGTTCAGAAGTTTCATAACCAAGTTCTTCCAGATTTTTGAAGGATATTGTCTGGTCCTGGCAATTTGATACTGTTAATATTTTCAGTTTCATCTAATGTTCCTTAAGTCTGATATGGATCCTCCAACTTGCCTTCTGTCTCTTTCTCTGTATAGAAGGATTCTGGAGTGAGAACCTGTGTAAGTTCCTCTGTAGGCAACAGCAGTCCAACAAATTCAGTTAACTCCTTTGCAGTGGCCTTATATGACCTTATGACTGCATATTTGACCATTCTTTCCTAGACCTCTTCCTTCAATGCTGAGAGAGTTTTTGAGGTTATGATGAACAGTTTGTTATGAAAATGTATGACAGATGCACGCTGTATATATGTTTATCCTGCCATATGCTGTGCACAATTGTTCCTAGTAAAGAAAGGAGTAAGGAACATTTTCTTTTTGGTGTGCACAAGAATTTAACAGCACTGGAAGAATGGCAAAGAGGGATGATGTTTCCCTGCTGCCCTTCCAAAGCACCCAAACAACGCTTCTCAGAGTGTTGTATGAAATATCATGCTTTCAACATTTCCTGCCCTGGGCCATTGACATCAGTGTGGCCTTCACACCATGTACGCACTTGGGTTACATCTGTATGGAAGAGATATCTGAGCTAGTACTGAAAACCGAAGCCAACTGCTGCTGGCAGTAGTCAGTCTGACCAGAGCAGTGTGCTGTTGTGGCTCTGCTGCTCTGCTGGTGTCCCTGCCTATTTCTCTACTGTGCTGGAGCTCTCTGTGCCTGCCCAGCCTTCCTTGGCAAAGACCTCGCCTTTAAGACAAAAATGGGAACCATTGTGCTTTGTCATATACTTGTTAATGTATGTAATAATTTTGGAATACATAAGGCAATACATTCTTTCTGTCGTTAAAATCGTTACTTGGCGGATTGACTTTAGAGAACCTTATGCACCCCACTGCCATCAATCCCACCCGTAAGTAAGTATCATACAAGAGACTGTGACCAAATCAGGAAATCAGTACATTGGTTTGTTGTTCAGATTGGATTCATGTGGAAGGCCTTATTCTATGTTATTCAGTTAGAAAGGGTTTTATTGCATTATTAATAAATTCTTACTAGATTGTAAAGTGTTAATAAAACTTTAAAACCTTGTTTTAGGCACCATAACCCTACAAAATCCTAACCTCTTGATCTTTTTTTGTAAGCATTATTTGTGTATCATGGACTGAATTTGCAAAAACATTTTTTCCCCCCAATAATTTCATTGGCAACGTTGCACCTTAATAAATCTGAACATATTAATGAAAACTGAGATTTTTTTCATGATTGTTGCGGTCAACACTTTAAAAATAGTCATTATTATTTGGATAGTGGAAGTTGTTAGTTCCTTTATATTCCAAACAGTTGTACTCTGCAAAATAAAAGGACCCACCAAGAATAAAATTTACAAAAGCAATTTTGATTAATGAATTTATAATGCGTTCTATTTTAAATCATTCTTTTCGTATTCATTCCTTGATTTCATACATATTTTCCCAAACAAATGAATAAGTCAAATAGCTCATGCGAGATCCTTATTCCATGCATGTGCCTTTGCTGTACTGAAAAGTGTTTAGGTTCCCAGCTTGATAGATAGCAATGCGTTTCAGCCTGGTATTTCTGGCACCTAGCCACACACTGCATTTTGTAATTACTGTAATTGGAGAACGTTAGTGTCCTTTAGGGCAAGGAAGTCTTTACTTTAATTATTTTTAGTCTTCTTTTGGCCAGATCCTGCTGATAAATGCTAGGGATGTCATTGCAAAGCCCGTGCCTTGCTTCTATAAAGTTTTACTTTGCAAACCTTGTGAAGAAAATACAATCTTCTAGAAGTACTTTTTAAAAAGTTCAGATTAGAATAATTTATTTGGTATAGCTGCATGGTTCTTAGGGACAATTATGGATGTGATCTGGCAGCAGTATCAGATCCATATTTTGTTCACAGGGGAGAAAAAAAGAGAAACATTTATATTTATTCTTACTTTGTGTTGCTATAATACCTCTGAAGGTTTTACTTTGAAAACCTTGATAGTGATGTGTTGAAAGTGCTGATACCATATAATTCCTTTCAAAACCATGACTGACTCGTGACTTCATTGGGGCCTTACATTTTGGGAGGCTTGAAGGTTTGCCTCTCCATTTCAGTAACTTCATGAAGACTTCAGAAGAAGAAAATTAAGAGTGACTGTAAATATTTCTCATTTAGATTTTTCTTAATTTTTCCTCAGGCAAATTCCTGTTGTATTTAAATACAGATCATTGGACTTTCAATCATATGAACCCACTAGTGGATAGAGCTCTTGCATGGATAATAGCAAAACATTGTTCATGTCATCATAGTGACTGAATAGGGATTGAAATAAACTTTTGGCTATTTTGTGATGCTTTTAGATCCTATGTTCTGCAAAATTCTGGATGTAGCAGTTTCTCTTTCTGTGTGTGTCTGTCAGCTCCCAGCTGAGATATTTTTGTCTGTAGTATACTTAGGAGAATTGAAACAGCATTAGGAAACATAAAGGAAGGCCTTGTAGTGGACTTACACATTTTGGTGAATTTTTCTGTGCTGAATAGAAGTGCCCTGTTAAATTTCCTAGACCTTTCTGACACTAAACAGACACGTGAAAAAGTTTTGTATCTTGCCCGTTTTGCCAAAACTCTTCAGGGACACTTGGTTAAAAACAATTCCCATCCCTTTAGAGCAGAGGACTTTGGTTTGTGGAATTCCTTAAGTGGCTGGAGAGCACTTTGGGTGCCAAGAACAGAGCAGCTCTTTTCAGAGTGAATCTGCCTGCTTTCCCTCAGGTTTTCCACTTTTCTGCTCCACTTCAAAGGTTGGTGGAAGTGCTTCAGCTCCTTTGCCTGTGCTCAAAGGCTACTGACACTACATCAAAGAACACAGTGACGTTGACTTACCCTCTTATTCTCTCTGGCAGTTTTAGCAAAGGATTGTGCAATGTGGAGTGGCCAAGAAAGCAAGTGGATAAGTCCACGGTATGACTTTTATTGATGTAATGCCAACAACAACTAAGCAACTCCAAGTAAAGAAACTGAAAGTGGAAAGTAGCAGAAAGGCTCACTGTCTCAAAGTTTAAGGGAGCCTTCCCAAAATAAAATAATTAACAACACAGGACAGACACTGTTCATCTTTTACTTTTGCTGTCAGAGAACTTCTTCATCCCCCATATCAAAAAGATTATTAAAAATTCATCAGTAGTAGCAGAATAAGAGCTGAAATACAAAATACGAACTGAACACTGAAAGAATCAGTGAGATTTATAAAAGTAACTCCATGTAGCCTGTCATCTTCATGATATCTGCCTGGGAATCTTTAACTTCAGATTTTTTTAATTGAGAAAAAAATTATTTATTTCTTAACATAATTTCATGGAAATGCTAGATATGAATTTATCCCGTTATCTATAAATATAGTCCTCAACCTTAGATTTGGCATAACTAGAGTGACTATCATAGTTAGAAAAGCGTGATTCATTAAGAAGACTATCTTCTGTTCATATAGAGAAGGACAATTTTTACATTATTATGAAAGAAGGTAACAGTTTCTTAAAATGAGTCTATTTCACTCGTTAAATCCAGAATTTTGGCTGCCTGATACATATCACAAAATATTTGTCCTGAATTTCCTGTTGGATCTCCAAATGGTCAGGAACTCCTTTAATACATTTTCCAACTCTCTTTTTCTAGATTTTATTTAAACATATTTTTAACAGTAGTGCCAAGTCACATATGATCAATGGGTGCTCTCTGGCAGTAAGTTCAATTCACTTATGTCAAATCACAGTGGTCATCTTTTAAAAGCAAACGTTCACTGTAAGACATATTTGAGATACTGCAGCTAATTCCTGTTCAAAGTCCAGGAAATTCTGTAGCATCTCTAAAACTGCTGTATGAAAGCAATCAGTTACAGCTAGGGTTTGAGGTAAGGACCTGTGCTCTGGTCAATTTGTAATTAGCTATAAATATTTATGAATACTATTTGTAATGAATGTGTGTAATTCATACTTTGACAATGGACAAAAATGCAGAAATCAAGATCAGCTTTCACACTGTTGCTTCTCTTCCATTCGTGTCAGAATATAGAAGTGAATAGATGATTTTTAGTCGTGTTCTAATAGAAAGTCTTTATGCGCTGCTTTTAAAAAGTAGCAAAGTAAATGTACTGTTTCAGAACACCTTGGAAAGCTGAATATTCCAGCAAGGTTTTTTTAACATGCTTAAGAGTACACACAGAATTAAATGTGATTAGTCATGTCTGCTGGTTCCTATTCCTGGTTTTACTTTTTGAACACAAAAAGCTCAAACACATGAAACTGTAATAGGGAGATACTTCTAAATATTGGTGCAATTTACTCAGCGTTGGGGAACAATATTTTTGGCCTCATACCGCTTTCCTGTTTCCAGGCAAAAGCCACAGTTTTCCTGCTTTTTACTCTTTTCCAAAAGAGTATCTGAAACCTCAAGGTCTATTCGGGGATCTCTGCCCAGTTTAAAGCTCTTTAAACTCCAGTCTACCACATGGTAGCATGTAAGGTCCTTACCATTTCATTTCTAGACAGGCAGTAGTCCTCCCACGGGAAATGGATGCCTAACTTTCTTGGTAGTGGACAGTTGAACAATTTAAGCTATCCTCTTTCTTTGTGCTTAAAGGATATACCAGTACTAGTTAGTATGGTTGGGTTTGTATTTTCAAGGAGAGTTGTCTGGTGTTTCAGTACTCCTGAGTTTTTGTGGTCATTCTGCCGTATACTGTAAGGGACCGCGGGCTAGTATGGAGGACACATTTTTTTCAAACTCAAACGACTGAAGGTAAGCATCTGAGTCGTGTGCAAGTTATTGACTTTTCAGATGTGCCAATTATCACTAGTTTCCATGGACTTACTTCAGCAGTCTTGGTACGGATGAAAATGCCTCACCTAAGCATAACTGAAAGCCAAGCCGATGAAAACTGCCAATGTCCGTCAAGAAGAGATCATGTCAAACCAATCTATTTTACTTTTTTTTTTGACCCAGTAATTAACCAGCATAGTGTATCAGAGGCCAAACACACCCCCCCCCCCCCAAAAAAAAAAGAAAAACCAAAAGGGAAAAAACCCTGCCAATGTCTGTTTGTCAAGAAGAGATCATGTCAAACCAATCTATTTTACTTTTTTTTTTGACCCAGTAATTAACCAGCATAGTGTATCAGAGGGAAGTAATAGGTGTCATATTTTTGACTCTGGAAAGTTTTTGACACTCTCCACCCCGACATTTTTGCGAGTGAAAATTGACAAAAGCTCCCTGTTAGCTGGCAGAAGGCTGAAGGTGTTGGCACTGTTGGAGCCCATCCCTTTTTGGTTAAGCACTTAGGTTATGACTTGTGTGAGCAAAGAATACATTTGAAAACTGCAGAATACATTAACATGGGCACAGGTTGGGGTTGTTATAGAGAGCACAATCAAAATTAGAAGAACTTGACAAGTGAAAGTAATGGCCTGGAATCAACATGATGAAATTTAACTGCAAGGTATGGAATAAGGAAGAAATCAAACAGGTGAAATACAAGGAATAAAATGTAGAGGTAACACTGCAATAAAAAGATGCAGGAGTTGCTCTGAGTTAAAAAATAAAATGAGGCAGAAATCTTTGAACGGAGACTTCTCTGTGTGAAACTGGTGAGACCTTGTCTGAAATGCAATGTCCAGTTTTGGTCATTTTTTAAGAATGGTCTAGCCATTCTAGAGAGAATGAAAGAGATTAATTATTGATTGATTATAAACACACAATATGTGATTTATGAGGAAGACTGAAGGAATGAAGCAGCCGAATTTGTTTAATCTGGGAAATAAATAAAGATTGTTACAGGAAAGAGAGTGATTTCTTTTTTCTTGGCAATAAAACATTAGCTAGCATTGCCGGGCAGGAGGTTTAGGTCGCATACCAAGGAAATCCTCTTTACTCTTACAGTCATAAAACTCCACAAGAAAATTACAGTAAATATTATTCTGAAATGACTGTTACTAGTTTTAATTTAAAAAATGTGGATAATACACATATATATGATTCTGGCTCAGTGGAAGAGGCTAGATAGAATACAGTCAAGATCAGCCTCTTGAAGTCATTTTCAGCTGTACCTTGCTGTCATTCTGTGCTGGTGCCATGCAGCTGATTTGTAGTTCTTAACTGTATTTCTGGCTTATTTGCTCATGGCATTTCTCATTCTGTGTTTCATCTTTCCTTTTTTTCCTTCTCAGTGTCATTAGTCTTAAAGAATACAGTGGATTCTATTAAAAAGTAAATAAATACCCATACTGTACTGTGGTATTTATTTTACCACTCTCTCCCTATATTTAGAATGTATACAGCAATGAGGTATTTATACTATGCCATGGTAAATGTTTACTTTCAGTGGTGCCCACTGTACTTACTTTTCCACCTTTACTGAGCTTAAATTTTAGCTCTTTTTTTCTTTCCATATAGTCCCATTCCATATGATTTTTTCTGCCTTCCTACGTATATGAAAATCTCTCCAATTAAAATGTTATCACTATATTTTTTGTATTTTACTGGAAAACAGCTTTTGAGCTATTAGACTTGCCAGTTCTGTTGCAATATCAGTTGGTATAACTGGTGGACTCACTCATGCTGGTCTGCCTTGGGTGAGAATGTACTCTTTTGATTTAACACTCACACAACACAAATGGTGGGATTCATCTCACCAAGCTTTTGATGTCTGTGGTGCAGATGTCTGCATTTGAGCCAGTCTCCTTTATAATTAGCAGAGAAAAATGAGAATTTCCAACACACAGTTTATCTCAATTAAAGGTGGGTAGCTAAAATTATCTCCCTCTATAGATGCTTATTTGTCTATGTAACTGCAAAGGTAATTTAGATAATTAGCTCAGATGTAGGTATCTGCTTTGAGGCTGTTTAAATTCAGGGGAGGTTAATCCCACCCCATGTGATTAGTTTGGCTGTTGATGAATTGTAATTTAAACTGCGGTATCCTCACTGAAACATCAGCTCCTCTATAAGCAGAACATTGGGTTCAGTCTACACGCTACTTGAACCCCATGTTGACAGAGGTTAAATACCACAATTTGTAGTCCAGTCTGTAAAGTTAAACTGATGTTAGTTGTGGTTTATTTTAACGTGATATGTTGTAAACCAGAAGCATTCATAAGATCTGTATTGCATGCAACATCCCTGCTGCAAAACTTGTAACCTTCTGGGGTAGAAGAAGAGTCGGCTGCTGGAGTCAGTAACTCCTACTACCATTCAGTTTAATCTGCCACCTGGGTTTTAGCCTCAGCTAGTCTAGTGTATGTGAAACATTTGTGAAACGCTGATAGTGCCATTCTGTGTGAATGTCTTTGATGGCACACTAGGTTTTAACAACATAGTGATGAAGGCAATGCCTGTGTTGGCAAGTGTTGTGGTGCAATAGGAGCAGATTTGTAGAGCAAAAGAATTGGCGCTAAGGACCTGACATTCATGCTGTCTGTATTTCAGGGGTTTTTATTTTAAACTAGGTCTAATCTGTGTGGACTGAATATCCATGAACAACTGCAAAGTGTTAGATGCAGTCCTGGAGCACAGATCCTGGCATTTTATCCAGTTTGTACTCCGAGTGCTCTGTGATGCACAGTAAGTGGGAGTGATCAGGACTTTCATTTCAAAAGCACATTCCTGATCTAAATTAAAAAATAAACCCTGATCCACTTTGAGTTCAGTCATGGTGGTATTGCAACCCAGTCTAAAAGATCAGCATCATTTCCTGACTGCTGGCTTCATGAAAGGGAATGTTTTAGATAGTAGATCTGTGTGAACTCTACGAAATGCAGCAGAAATAGAATAAATAATCATGATACTCAGATGATATGCAAGTTGTTTTCCAAAGCTGAAACAGGAAGACACTAGATAAAGTATACAACCCCACTGAGACTGTAAGGCTGAAATATGTAGAGCTAAATGTTTTCTTTTACTGTAAAATAGATGCTTGCAGGGGCTGGAAGTTTAGCCAATGCTCCTGCTGTACATAGTGCCTCAAATATAAGTTTGAAATAGCAGTTTTACTGTGTGGCTGTACTGTTTTGGATAGCAGAAGCATCTGAGCTATAGACCATGCCATCTTGTCAGTGGTAGACTATTCAGAGTAGATGATGAAATCAAGTCTAGAGCAGCACTGAGCTTTGAACTAAGGGTTTTTGCGTGTGGATGACTTATACCATGGGAGGAACACGCTTCACAGCAATGGAACCTAAAAAGTTAATGTAGACCATTTCTGTCACACAGGAGGATACAAGAGAAAAAGGGAAGTGGTTATGGTGGTAACTTTCTACAGAGAAAGATATGTCCTTATGGATGGCTAAGAAGCTGGTTTCCAGCATCTGGATCTTCTGTTCTGAATGTTCACGTTTCATTAGAAGAAAAGATTGTCATAGAGAGGAGTGTTACTTGAGAACTTAGTCATGTCTGCATGACCTAGGGGTTTTAGGACGAGTACATTTGGCAAGGTTAAAAGCTAAGAGAATATCTTGATTAGGTATTGGATAACACTTGCTTGAGGAAGTCTGCCTTGCAGGATGTTGATCTTGAATATCAGCAAACTCAATAATACCTATGCCTGTTTTGTTGTTTTCTGGTCCTCTCCTTCTGAATTTGGAAATTTTTATATCAAAAACTGAAGCACAATAAGCATCTCTAAAATTATGATCAGCATCACTACCCTAACACTCAGCAATCTCTGCCAAATAGTTCAGTTTTTCATTTTATTCAACAAAGCACAGACATGCTCTTGTGAATCCCACCAAAAAAAAAAAAAAAATCATTAGAATAATAAAAACATGATTTGTTTCTATAGAGGAAGGTCTCGATTAATGAATCTGTCCACCACTTGAAACTAGACCAGTCGGCAATAATGGAGGAGAGAGGAACATCATCCTTTGCCTTCATAAGAACGTAGATGTCTAAAGTCGCTTGTTGCTGCAGTCTTCAGGAATATGTGTGTATTCAATGCTCCAGCCGTCAGCTCTCAGCATAACAGTACCCAAAACCCTTCGGCTGTTAGCACCATTTAATGTACCAGATGATTAGTTGTGTGAATCAGAAGAAACGTATACCTGTATGCTCACAGAGCAAATGTAGACTTGTGGCGATATCATTGTCTGTAGCTGAATTAAAATAGTATTTTTTTGTTTATAAAGTCCATCCTTAAAGCAGATGTGGACAAAAATTGAAGAAAAATTTCAGAGAGATGAAACATCAGATACAGACTGGAATATAAGAGATTAATGTCTTTGTAGTTGAAGCCAGGTCCATAAACTTGTAAAACTGGTACATGACTTGTAAAAGCCATGTACGTGACTTGTAAAAGTTGATGAAGTCAAAGTCTGCAGGACTGCAGTTATAAAGAAGTTAATTTGTTAGATACAAATAGTTATCTGTGAAAGCTGAAATTAGGAAGGATTCAATGCCTAAGTATAATATAGAAAAGAGGTAGGATAATGGTATCAAGTTTTCACAGGCTGAAATTTCACATTTCAAAGGGTGATCACTCATTATTTCCTGGAGTTTTGGTGCACAATTATTTACATATGCAGAAGGTTAGAAAGCACTGAACCAAAGGCCATCTTGAAAATTTTACTCTGGGAAAATGTAGTTTATGAGCCAGAAAGCTGTATTTGTCATGATAACCCTGTATTCAGTAGTATCAGGGAAGAAACTATGGCACTGAAGAGATTGTGGAGCACAAAATGGTACCATTTTCTTAGACTTGAGTATGTGTTGATTTGCACTTGTCTTACCCTCTTATGTCGGAAGCAGAAAAGTAGAATGTGCATTTCTCAAGCCAGGTGCAGATATGAACTTGATCTACATGAGAGGGAGGGAAAGAGAGGCACTAACTTGGTAGCTACAACCACTTTGACGTCGTGACTACTGATGGATGAGAGGGCATATAACCTCTAGTTTCTCCCAATCTCTGCAGTAGCACTGTGTCTTCCCATTGCTGGGTAACATCTTTTGGTCTTTATAATTAGCATCACTGAGTGATCTTCTCTTGGAAGTAAAAAATGCAGGAAGTATTTGGAAAGTAGAAGGACATTTTTCAATTTAAGACATGCTAGCAACTCCTTTTACATTTGTTGCTACTGTAACAGAGTTCTGTGAAGCAAAAGGAATAGCTTCAAGTAGGTTTGTGTTGCTGAGCAGTTGGTGATATGTTCAGTGTCTACCTGTCTCTCTGTCTCAAGGTAGAAAGCCAACCCTGATGATGATCCCTTATCCAGAAGGTAGACCACATGTAGTTTTCCGACAATGTGAACAATACTTTTTCTTGATAAACAGGTTGAATTACCTTGCACATAGTACCAAACAATTGCCGGTCAAAATGCTTGTCAGACCTGGGAATCAGCTTCCTAGTTGCAATTCCATCTTCTTGTGCTCCCAGCAGTACCCTGTATTTACCAAAGAAATCTGATATTGCAAATTAATTGAAACCTGGTCATGCCAGAGCATGAATGAGGGAACTAGCAGGTGAAGAATCAGGTGCTGCACACACCTACATTTCAAAAGATCATGGTCACCCTTTTTATGAAATGAAACAACTTCCTGTATTTTTTAAGTAATTGTGTTTGAAGGGTTTATTCATCCTTCATCAAGCAAAAGGATCCTTGCCTATAGTTATGCAGAGATTTCTTTTAAACTTTTTCTGTACCAATTGTTTCAAAGAGTTAAGTTGTTTTAGAAGTGTCCTTAGTTTAAACCTGTAAAATACCAGCTGATGATGATGAATGTTGTGGAAGAACTTTTTGAATTAAGTTTAAAGCATCAGAACTATGTCAGCTCAGTATATATTTCAGAAGCCAGATTTTAATATCACTAATGACATTGTGGTTAAAAGCATGAGAAATGCCGGCTTCTGGTAGGATGTAAAATACCTATGTTGCTGTGACTCTTCATATTCTTCCATTTTCATTCTGGCTTTTTTGAAAATGCCAAGCACCTTGGCATTTTAAAGATTCACTAATTAGTTCTATATTTGTTTGAAGTTCATGGTGTAACTTGCTCTGAATGGACCTTTCTTTGTGGTTTTGGAAACCTTTCCTTACACATTTGCTTTCCTGCCTGTATCTTTTTTCTTCACTGTTTTAAGGAGGAAGGGAACACTAGGAAAACAAGAGCCTTTTGAATTTTATGAAATGAAACATGAAAACATATGTGTATATCTTTCTTTGTATATGGAGATGCTTTCATTGTTTGAAGCCAAAAGCTTGCCATCATGTAAGTGAAACATGGGAATGCTATTAAGAGCACAAGAATAAAACTCCTATTCCAGTAAGAAGGTAGGTTTTATATACTTATATAGTATATTTTATGTGTTTGTTTCATTTAGCCTGCTATGTGAGCAAACACAGAACAAATATGATAAAATGCATTATATTTAGAGCTAATCTGGCTGGATTGATATGAAAATACTTTAAAATTAACAGTCTTCTAGTCCTTAGAATTAACATGCTCAGTTTTTCTTTGTGTAACTTCAATCAGAATAATTAATTTAGGAAGGAAATTTGGATCTCCTATCTTAACTACTGGAAGAAAAGGACAAAACTGAAGGTGGCATCACTGATCTAAAGCAGCTTCTTCCTGTTCTTGATCCAGTCTCTGAAGCAATGATTAGGCATGTTGGCAAAGCAGTAGAAAACCTTTTGAATTGTTTAAGTTCCAACTATACGTAACTGTAGAAATGACCTTTAAAAATACCTTTAAGCTAATTTACTCTGTGTTAGCTATGGTATGGGATTCCAGTCTGTCAGATTTCTTTTACAAGTTTTTACTTTGTTTTGAGAAGTTCCATACCTGTTCATAATCTTATTAACACCTGTGTAAAATTTTTGCATCACTGGAGTAGTCAGATATAAATTTAAGCTAAAGTCTTCTCAAGAATTGCATCAGAAATTAGGATATCGGTTTCCCCTTTTTTATTAAAAATCATTAGAGTGATCCTGGAGATTGAGAAAAACTTTTTCATTTCTACATTGTGATTTGGAGTTGTGTTGTATTACTTCTGTCTTGGTAGGGGTTGGAGACCCAAGTAACTGTGACTTCTAATCCCTTCTACCTTTTTTTACTGACTTTAGGAGGTTATTGGTGTTTTATCCCCTTTTAATTTTCTTTTGAAAGTCTCTGGCAATCAAGAAGGTGACTTGGATCTGTAGGAAATTCTTTGGAACTGGGTCATTTCTTCCAGAATAGTTCATAGATTTGATGTAACTTAGGAGAGGTTTTATTTTAATTCTAACTTCCGTTACAGACACTTCAGGAAGCAGTGGCTTTGGTGAGAAAATGAGACTGTTGGATGACGAATACTGCAATTAAAGAGATTGTTTCCTATATGTGATTTACACTTCACAGATTTTTTACATCTGAATATGTAATGGTTTTGAGATTTACTCCATCACACCCCAAAACAATACTTAAATGAAATTAAAATGAAGAATAAATTAAGCTATAGCTTGGTAATCTACTTGGTGTACCTCCATACTGTGGACTGCAATTTGGCACTGAGATACCTGAATTAGCTTTGAAATAACTGGCTCCATTAACAACAATAATCATGGTATATTTGAACTCAAACATAGTCTTGATGAAGAAGCAGCAATGTTAAGTTGTACCGTAGGTCGATACTTCTTCATGACCTCCTTCTCATCCAAAAAAACCCTGGATCAAACTAAACATTGGCTGGCAGGATAATAGGCAGCGTTTTCTGTCAATAAACTGTGCTAGCTATATCTGCATGATATCCATACAAGGTAGTTTTTGTATATGGCTTTAGAAATAAGGGATTTAGGTGTTAAAGGTTGAGAAACAAATGAGTGAGTCCTGTCTTCTATGGTACATACAGAGAATTTCCTGAATAGGTGACTCCTCTGGAGTGACTTTATTGTGTGGTACATGCATCGGGGAGAAAAGCAAGTCATGTGGCATCATTTGCTGCAGACTCAAAATACAGGTGCAGGTTTTTTGACATCTGATACATTCCAGATATGTCATAACATTTTGAAGTTGGGGGGTTATCTGTTGATTGATCAGCCTACTGTGCGTTTGGGTTAGGCAGTATAATTGGGTGAATTTAATCCTTAAACAACTATTTACTGTTAGATTTCTGATTATTTTTATCATAAAACTTCTTATTTGCTACTTTTAATCAATATTTTAGTGATTAAACTTAAAACAAAATTAATGAGTGTATGAAATGTATGCTGTGAAATTTTATAGCATATTTTTGATAAAAAGATACCTGCCTTTTTATGCTGGTATTTAAATTCTGATTTACGAGACAGTTCCCATGAGACAGTATCACGGACATTTTACAAAGGTACTGAAATATGAATTACTGAAATGTGAATTACTCAAGTTTTAAAAATCATATTCTTTCTCCAGTGTTACAAAGATTGGATTGCTAAAGGTGTTTTTAGAGAACAGTTGATAATTGAAAAAATGATGCAAAGATATTTTTATATAAAAATTTACCATGCTAATTAAAACAGTATATCTCATTAGGCTAAATAATTACTTTCTTAATACATTTTAAAGATTTCTTATTTCTTTGACACACTAATAAATGACAATTGTCTAGCTTGTTAATGCTAGTTAGAATACTTCTTAATTTTTGATCAGAGAAAGGAAAATTGAAACATTTCAATTGAAACAAAATTTGGTTTTAATCCTCTAATTTTTTGTTTTCAGTGAAAACTGCCAAAAATTGTGATTAGCTCAGTTCTAACTTCCCTATTCCTTCATTCCCTTCCATCATGTAAGTCATGAACTGATGACTCTGTGGAGTTTCTGTCATTAGACCTGTCATTATGATTGACATGGAAGGGCAGTGACCAAGGGAGGCTGATGTTATCACTGTCTTAGAGGACTCCAGAGCAGAATCATAAATGAAACTGCTTCAAGGAAAGTGCACTATGATGAGGCTCACTTCACCATAAACAGTAGTAAATAAAAACCCTGGAAGGCACTAATGGGACAGATTTAAACTCTAACATAAAAAGAAAGAGGATGATGCACCTTAAGCTATCACCTCTTGCCCTTAATTAATTGTGCAGAATCCTCTCTGAGATAATCTTGCACACACAAACCCATTCTTGGGGAGAGTGGAGTTAGCTGTCTAGCTCATATACCAACCTTTTCTGGAGTAAGGAATGACTGTGCAATGAGCAAAAATATCCAAGCACCCCAAGCTGATACTGTCTCCTGTGCTATGCTTCCTGCAACGAGCTTTGCTGCATCCCACCTGCTCAGTCATAAAGATTATTTCTTTGCTGCGGCTAAGGTTGTGGCCTAGAAGCGTGCCTATCTCTGGCTAGGCAAGCAGGGGGGAGTGAAGACAATATTTTATACTTGGATGAAGGCAGAGAAACAGTTAAAAAAGAAGGACCTTTTCTGAAGACAGTATCCAATCTCAACAATACCTTGGAGTGTGGGTGTTCATCTGTCAGGAGGATTAACGATGAATTTAAGTTTTTCATCAAAAGGCTATTCTTGCAGAGTTCTGGATGGCTCTGTCATCTGTAGCTATCATCAGTCTTTAAAAGAAAATTTTGTTAAAGATAACTACTTCACAAGCTTGAGGATTTGGTTCAAGCAGCTACTATTGACTGCCTAGCTCTGAGCTTCCAAAAAAATAACTATTTCAGTTAAAATAGCTGCATAAAATATTTTGAAACTTGTGTGGAGAAAAAAAAACCCACAACAACAGCACAATTCCTTTAACCGTGACTGCTGTTTTCAGAGTTGAAAATGTGGAGGGATGCTTTACAAGAGAATATATTGTGGCATTTGTTTTAAAATGTTACAGTCTCGTGATTCCATTGTAGAATGATGAAGCTACAATTATAAGAAAAAATTATGTATGTGGAAGAAGTGTGTTAATCTTTGTTTTTTACAGTGGGTACAATAGGAAGAAGAACTATTTATGACAGTGTGACAAGGAAAGGGAAGCTGAAAAGATTTATACAAACTATCATGTAAAACTTTCTTATTTAAGATAAGAATATTTTCTTATGAAGATTGAAGGATGTTATGGCTTATGACATTGAAATACAGACCCAGTAGGGTGAATAGAAAATTCCTACTGTTTCCTAAAGTCAGTGGGTTTTGTATCCATATGTGGGTTAAATGCTTTATTCTGTCATTATTATACTGTTAGAGTAATATTGTCAAAATAAATGTTGCATTTTGGGAGTCAAAATGTACCCTGTAAATTTCTTATTTGCTGATAATATTAATAATAACAGAGAAAATGGAATTCAATGCATTAGAGACTTCTGAAGAAGAGAACCAAGAACAGATATTCTAGTATTAAACTGGGTGATATTAAAGTCTTTACATAACTATGGTCTTGCATAACCAAGGACATATTTGTTTTTAATGAGTAATCTGATTAATAAGGTGAAAACTGCATGTCAAAATCAATAGAAAAATAAATTCCAGCACATGGAATTTGTTTGTTATATTTCTGTATTCTTTGGCTGTGTAAAGGAGTTTTTTACCTTTAATCTGTGCCAAAAATTTGTAGACATGATCTCCAGTGTCTGCATGGGAATTTGCATTTGGAAATACTGAATTACTGTTATTTAGATAACACAGTCTCACTCTAAGAAACTTAGTCTGAACTTATGAAGAAATAATTGAGCTCCTATCAAGAAATGTGTTTCCTTCCTGGAAATATTTCAGTTTCCTAACCTGAGCATTGGTATCAGAGAGTCAGATACCTGGAAATTACTTCTGCAACTATCAGGAGATTTAAAAAGTCAAGCAACGGTATGTGGATACTTTGTATAAGAGGGACCATTTTGAGCAAACCCCAGCTTAACGCAGTAAAAACTGTGCATACGCAGTATGGTACAATTTCTTTCAAGAAGAGTAGGTTTTAGTATGCTTTTGAAAGAAAGAAACTTGCATTTGCCTTTCAGCTACAAGCCTATTCTTCCATGTCCCTTAAAGAATAAGGATAAACAATTGTGATAAACAATAATTTGTAATCTTTTACTTTAACTTGTCCTAAGCATGCCTCTTACTCACAGGAATGCCTCCTTTTTTGCCAACCTAGCCATAAAACCAATGAATGACAACCTTACTCTAGTTTTCATATTTTGTGTTTGCACTGTGTATTATTTCAACAAAAGCTGATTATAGAAAAGGGAGAGAAAAGCACTTTCATTTCAAATAAACTGTTGGTTTAGAGGAAATAAAGCCTTATGTTGAAAGTGTGTTGGATAATACCCTTTTGGCTAAGAAAAGTGCCTATTACTAAAAAGAAATCTCACAAGACAGAAAATGCACTTAAATTAGCTTGGAAAGTTGTACTAAGCCTTTCACTTTCATATTTTTCTTTTATTCTCTGCAGCATGGCTGCACATGCTTTTAAAAAGAATGCTGTGCAGGGATTAAAACTTTTTTTTTTCTTTTGGTGAAAACATTTTCTTTTTCTTATGTAATGCAAATAGGGCATAATATTGTCAAGTCTTGCTTTTTTCTTCACTCTTCTGCCCCAGTAACCGAAGCTTTAAAAATGCTATCCTCTTTTTTTTTTTTTTTTTTTAATAAGAGATTTCAACCAAGTTTTTCATATCAACCAAGTATTTCTAAGATGTCCCTTTCTTTTCTTTCAAATTTCAGACGTGGGACACAGAACTGGAGAGATCTGCAGAGTCATGGGCTGAAACCTGTCTATGGGAGCATGGGCCTGCAAGCCTTCTTCCATCAATTGGGCAGAATTTGGGGGCACACTGGGGAAGGTAGTTTAAGATACTGTTTTATACTATATATGGGTTTTTTTTTTAAATATAACAAAATTTGCTTAAAGGTAGAATGGTAGAAGCTACAACTTTTGAATGATCTAATGGACTGCTACTGGCTTTCATAGGTACAGACCTCCAACATTTCATGTCCAAGCATGGTACGATGAAGTGAGAGATTTCACGTATCCCCATCCTCATGAATGCAACCCATACTGTCCTTACAAATGCTCTGGTCCTGTTTGTACGCATTACACACAGGTATGTAGGTGGGTTTGGTTTTTGTCAGCTATGGAATAGAGCAGTCAAGACCTCCAGTTGGTTTGCTGTATGGCATGTAGAACATACTAATTTTGCAGTGTATACCATAGCACTAAAGCACAAAAGGGGCTTGTTATTAGACTCCCTAGTTACAAGCCTTGGGTATTGGTGACATAGAGTAGTGTTGTCATACAAATCTTTAGATTTCATCCTCATAATTATCACTTCCTTGACAGGATTAAGGAAAAAGCTCACAAAACTCAGTACTGAGTGTTACTGCTCAGTGCACTTTGTATAATCTAGTCTCTGTGCTGTTATGCTGGTAGTCCTTTCTGTAATATGCTGAAGAAACAGCACATTTAAAAAAAAAAAGGTTTTCTTAGGTGAATTCCTCAGATCAACAAGAGTTTTTAACATGTTGCTTTAACTTCAGCAAGATTTTGAAATTGCATAAGAACAAATTTATTTGTACTTCTGAAATCTGTGTATCTAGCCTGAATTTTTCCAGAGGGGAACCAGTCATGTTTTCAGTGAATGGAAAATAAGTGATCCTCAGATTATACTAAATTCCATGTATAATATTCAATATAATATTAGAAAACTTAAAAAAGATTACTTTTTAAACATTTATTTTGTTTGTTTACTAGCACAATTTACAATTGTATCTAATTTTAAGACAGAATTACCTCAATATTTTTACTCACCATTTTTGTAAAAATACCTATAATTACACTTATCCATTACATGCGAGATCTACAATACATATATTTAGTTCTTGGTGGTACTAATTCTTCACAGTACCTAGCTCTTTCAACTCCTAAATCCTTTTGGAACTACACAGTTGGCTTATCTTGAATTAATACAAGTTTAGCACCTGTCATATTTTTCTAATTTGAACGTTCCAGCCTTTGTCATTCAGATTATTTTGAGATCTGCAATGAAAATGGTTTCAACAGATGAATAAAGGAGCACAGCCACCTTAGATTGCAATGACATGAAAGCATATTCATTTAAAATCCATGACTTGAGTCTTTTCGGTGTATGAGTTGTCTTGTGAATACTTTTACCATTTATGTTACCTCCTTTCACTGCTGACAAATATCTATTCTCTCAGCCTAACCAATCTAAACCCCTCTGGGTCCTTAGGTTGTGCTGAGAACTCCAGAGCACAGGAACCTAACTTCTTCTAACTCACGATTATCTATTAGTTGTAATTCCAAGAATCAGTTCTTCAGATCATGTTTTGTAAACATTTTGCTACACTTTCAAATACATGCTTAGACCATTTATATAAAATGAGAGCCATATCTTTTGTGTCAAGGTAAAGCTTTTGTTTCTACTATGGATATAACCAAATGGCCTTTTGACAGTTGTAATTAGGTCACTTCAACCCATTTATAACAGAGGGAATATAACATCACTTTTGTGATTTGGGTTTTATATGTTGAAGTTTGGAGACAGTTTTGATTTTATGTTAATCAGCTTTGGTTTTCACATGCCTTTCTCTTTCCTTTTCCATAGGTTGTTTGGGCTACAAGTAGCAGAATCGGTTGTGCAATTAATTTGTGTCATAACATGAACATCTGGGGACAGATTTGGCCAAAAGCAGTCTATCTTGTATGCAATTATTCTCCTAAGTAAGTAGGCTGACACACAATAATATCTTGAGTGGGCAAGATACTTTATAATAATCCAGGAAATAATCTGAAAGGAAATCAGTCTGGGTTTTCTATTTTTTGTACTATTACAAAGTAGAGCATTGTTCCCAAGGCAGCCTTTGGCTGCACAAATACTCTTGTGATTTTCTAGAGCTTCAGTTTTCTGGCCTGTGTTTTAGCATACAACATCAGAGATCTTTGTTGTAGTGTGGTATTTGTCTGAAAAATAAATGTATCTCCCCATTGTGACTTTAAGGAATGTGTAACATGAAGCCCATGGTTAAGATAAAATTCTATAGAATATTCCATTTAGGAGACCGGAGCCTGTTCTCATGTAATTGAGGAATTTAGTCTTACAGTGCCATGCCAATCTGAAAAGATCTTACAGCAGCTTACGGCAATACTTCATTTTTTTCTTCATGAACTTTTCAATTACTTCCTGTGCATTTGGTATATCAAAACAATGTTATGGTCTAAGTGTTTGCTGCTTTTCATCATTTATTTGTCCACATATTAAATGCTGTTTAATGTTAAAATGTTCATTTATTAAGGCATGTTTTGCTAATTTTTTTTTTTTTTGGTGTAAAGGGGTAACTGGTGGGGTCATGCTCCTTATAAACCTGGCCGCCCTTGTTCCGCATGTCCTCCTAGTTTTGGAGGAGGTTGCAGAGAAAATCTTTGTTACAGAGGTATGTACTATTTCAATAGTATAAGCGGGCAGAGAAATGTAACCTTCCTTTTGCTTTCTTTCCTCATTATGCTTCAACATAGTGGAATAGAATATGTTATGCATGTGCCCAAAGACCTAGTAGGGGCCTACTTTACTATGATGAATGAGGTCATGTACTTATGATACGTGAGGCCGAGCCTCACCAGAGGCAGTGGAGTGTACTGAACTCCCGCTGATTTAAGTGCTGATTGAGGGCTTTTAGTACACAGAGTTGTAGACTGTCGCTGTGTGCTATTTTAATGCCTTTCTGTAATTATAGTGGAAGTCTATGCAGTTATTTGTTTATAGGGAAACATGTTATCTCAGTGACATAGCCATGTGCATTGCTATAAGAAAAATCAAGAACAAGACTAGAAGACATCAGTAATTAAACAAAATGTCAGCTAGGATGATTATTAACTTCTTACAATTTTCATAATGCTATTCATATTTTATAGTATTTAAACAGCATATTATGAAGCTGCTATTTCTTTTCGTTTTACTCTGTGTACAAGTAATTTAGCAATATTTGTTAGTAACTTGTGAAAGTTATTCATCTATTCACATGGACCATAAAAGCTGCACCAGTGTGCCCAAATACCTTCCTTATGAGTTCTTGCTTAAGTAAGAAATGTAGATTCAGTGATGAGTATTTCAAAATTATTTTCATTATGTATGAATAGAAGGGCCTCGTTTCAGGTGTACGTTTTTATGAAATTGTCTTCTTTAATTACAAGTTATCTATGAACTTGCTAAAACTCTTCCAATGTACAAGAGAAATATCACCTTTGTTCTATTGGTTTTCTGATGGCATAAAGAAGATGCTAAACCAGGAGTGTTAAGAGCACTTTCATACCTCAGTTGTGCTGCCTGTGCTAGAAAAATTCTACCTTTTCTCAGAATCAGAAAGATACTTGAGATGTATTATTAAGCTTGAGGTCTTCATCTTATGAAGCAGTGGAAAATTTTCCTTCCTTTCTTGCTTGTATTCATCCGCCATTTTGTGAGAACAAAGCCATGTTACCAAAACATGGTAAGGGATTTACATTCCACAAACGCTGAATTTTTTTGTCTGAGAGATTTTTTTTCCCTTGTTTTCTGAAACAGAGGATTCAGAAAGGCCTTATTCTCCCCACGAACCAGAAGAGGAAACCAATGAGATTGAACGGCAGCGATCCAAAGCCCAGGACGCAGCGGCGCAAAACCGGCCAAGAAGTCATTCACCTTCAGGCTCCACAGGCAATGATGACAGTGAGAAAAATGAAGTAATAAGCACACAGCAAATGTGTAAGGAATTTACCTGATTTTCAAGTGGTCAACAAATTTGAATTATAGAGTATCAAATTCATTGCAGTGAAATTGCTTTTTGCTTCTTTTAGCTCAGATCGTTTCATGTGAAGTAAGGCTAAGAGATCAGTGCAAAGGAACAACTTGCAATAGGTATGGTAAATTTTACATTTGTCATTCTGAGATTATTATAAAAGGCTATATTTGTATGTGAGCTGGAATATTCTCCCTTTTTGTAATCCCAGGATTTAAGACCAAGTTGTATTTTATTTTATTAGGTATGAATGTCCTGCTGGCTGTTTGGATAGCAAAGCCAAAGTTATTGGAAGTGTACATTATGAAATGGTAAACATTTTAAAATGAGATTTTGTACCAGTAGATTGTTTAATGAAATGTCTTTTCTGTTGGAATACTAGTTAAAATCATATTAAGAATGGATTTTTAAGAAATCAATATTCACCAAAAATAAAAGCCTACACCAAATGTTTAAGATAGCATCAGACGTTCTAAGTTTGCATCTGCTATTCTGCATGTACTGTCCAAATGTACTTCATATCTCTTATACATGCACAGAAATAGAATTTTTGTGTCCACATATTTGGGTGTAAATATGTGAAGGTGTGACTTAAGGAGAAATACAGAAATTTGTGGGTGTACTCATATGAATTGTTTCAGTAAGGCAGGCCTACTTGTGTAATCAGACGTTCTAAGTTTGCATCTGCTATTCTGCATGTACTGTCCAAATGTACTTCATATCTCTTATACATGCACAGAAATAGAATTTTTGTGTCCACATATTTGGGTGTAAATATGTGAAGGTGTGACTTAAGGAGAAATACAGAAATTTGTGGGTGTACTCATATGAATTGTTTCAGTAAGGCAGGCCTACTTGTGTAAACTTAATGCTAGCTGAAAATATGTAATTTACTCTGTAGAACTGAAAAACAGTATAGGAAATAACAGGTACTGTGAACAAGTATACTGTGAGTATAGTTTGTTTCTGAGTAAGGCAAAGTGGTGCTTTCTTCATTTGAAATAATACCTGCATAGAACACATCAAACTCAATAGATTACCTACCAAGTTTTTAATGACACATTGTAATTAAAACCTGATTTTTTCACAAATAAATTAAAATGTGAAATAGTGGCTTTGTCTGACATGGAACTGCTTTTCCTGCTCTGTTTTTCAGCAATCCAGTATTTGTAAAGCTGCCATACATTATGGCATCCTAGACAATGAAGGTGGTTGGGTTGATGTCACTAGGCAAGGAAGGAAAAATTACTTTATCAAGTCTTACAGAAATGGCATTCAGTCAATTGGGTAAGTTTTCTTAAAATTGAAATGTATGGAAAGTTTTCACCTGTTTCTTTTTATTTCATACAAAATATATCACAATAATAACATTTTGTTCATAGTTTTTATCATAAAGAATATGAAAATGCTATAAAAAGGCATGCGGATATACAGGTATTGTATCCATTCTGAAACTTTAGCCAGTGTATAATGGTGCACAGAAAAGTGATACAATAATGATGTGAAAGAAGGTGAAATAATTTACAAAATCACATGGGCAGTAAGTTAGTATTTGTAGTTAAATAATCTCAATATTTGGAGTATTCAGTTAATTCGTTTGTAAGTGTATATATTTATTGTAGAAAACTAGTACATACTGGCACTGAACTAGATTGTTTTACATGTTTTGTACAAAGCTAGTAGTATTTCCAGGGTTGGCCCATGGACACAGTAATCTATGACAACTAACAAGACTATAATCTTTCAAGTTTGTGTTTGGAAGTGACCCTCTTGTACTGTGCATATGAACAATATGAACCAAGAAGAAAATGCACCTCTTCCTATATGTTTGATAGTTTCATCACAGTTCCGCAAGTTACGTATGATATTTTGCGCCAATATTTTGCACAATTTCTGCATTGACCAGTGATGGAATAATATCGCATACTGTGGAAGTGTCATTTGGAGGTGTACTACACTGTTCAGGTGCTTGCCCTAAGACTGGTATGTGAAAACAGGTCCAAGTACTTGTTGACATGCTAAAAGAAAAACCAGAAAAACAGTGCATAAAAGTGGAGAATACTTGGCTGTTTCCATATGTAATTATCCAATGATAGGACATCATCGATATTAGTATGTTTGAATCTAAGATATTATTAGTATTTGCAAATTACTCTTCACTACATCTTAATGTGTTCTGCAGAGATGTACATTGCTGTCCTTATTTCTGTCTATAGTTAGTATATGTGTAATAGTAGTATGTGTGTAACAGTTAATGTGTGAGTAATATCAAACTGAAAGAAAACAGAATTTTGCTGAGTGATATATTTGGCTCAGGTGTGAACCCGAGGGTAAGGAGATAGGTAATCGTTAGGGGCTGTGCTCTCACTCTGTGATGTGCAAACAAATGCCACATGCTATGACACCTTTCATAATTTCTCTTTTGAACAGATTTACCTAATCCAGGATAGAGAGAAACACTGACCAGGTAGACTAAATTCAGTGGCCTGTAATTTGGGCTACCTGGGTGGCACTTAAGGCATCGATAGCAATGTGTTTCTTTGGGTCATCCGATGATCTAACTTTTTGGTTTAAGTTACCCCCCGTAAAAATGAAGATACAGACAAATAACTCTTTTTTAAATGCTTTGAGACAGAGAGAAGTAAATCTTGATTGTATCAATACTAACATATTAGGAGCCAGCTTTCTTACAAATTTAGGAGTAGTTAAACTGTAGAAAATCTTCAAACTGGAAAGAATTGATTGCCCATCACTTGAAATCTCTGTGTTTCTATGCCATCTGAGACTAAACTGTGTGAGTGTCCAGTCTACAGAGTGTGTTTAGCACCTGTCCTCTGAGAATCAGAACTCAGAGCGAGGTATTAACAGTTGGTTTTGTTTGCTGTGAGCATGGATAATCGTATCATTGCTGAACAGTAATGGCCATTTTGGTTTTGGTTTTGTGATTCAGATGTTGTAAAAAAAATTTAGATGCCTTATAGATAAAAGACTGTTAAAGGACCAAATCTATACCTTCCTATCTACAAGTATATTTTAGGAAACTCCTGCCGCTATGTGTGCGTGCAGATGACATAATTCTTCATTAATGTCCTATAGTATTTAGGACATCACCTTTTAGAGTGAATTTACAAAATATTGTGATCAGGCATCAGCTTTATAAGTCAGTCTATAAATCAAAGTCTTTGGGATAAATAAAGATGATTTACCAAAGTTTCAACCTTCAAAAGGCCCATCAATAAGGCTGGGGATACCTTGCAGCTACCTGACTCTCACCAGTGTCTCTAGATGGAGCCTTGCATAAACTACGTTTCATCTGTTCAGTGAATAGATGAAATGAGGTGGATCTCACCTCTAGTGCATATTGCAAAACAGAAAGGCAGAAAAGGGAATGTCAGTGCAACACACAGCAAATTTCCTAATCTTCAGCTCCTTTGATTTATAATCAGGATTGCTAATACAGATTTTTTTTCAACTGTTCCATTTTCTTAGTATAGAATACCATTTTTAACAATATCTCAGCAAGTTAATCAACAATAGAATACAGTGAACTATTCCCACATAAGTGTTTGACAATGCCAGGGCAACAGAAGTATGAGCTAACTCCGTGAAAGCAAATTGGAATCCAATAAATGAGCAAATGTGAAATTCGTGGGCCATACAACTAAATAAACCAATGCAAGCAAACAGTTTCTGAATACAAATCGCAGTGCTATGGAGCACACAGGAGTAATTTGCTCCAAAGGTGAATAGAGAATGATTTTCTTTTTTTTTTTTTTAAAATAATAACTAACTTTATGGGTGCCAAAAGCATCATCAGCTTCTTTGTTACAGATGAAAAATGTTAGAATCAGAGGCATATCCAATGACTTAAAAGAGGAGTAAAAGAGGAGTAAAATAGGATATAAAGAGAAGTAAAATAGAAGTGTTTATCAATTGTGATGTAAGAACAGAATGTATATACCTGACTTTATATAACAACAGGAAACAGATACATCTGAGTACCATAAGATTACTGAGAAAAACAGACTGTTACGTTATACTGGGTTTATAGTGATACTGGTGATAATTTAACATAGGCACAAGATCCAAAAGTAAAATTTAATGAAATTTTTCAAAAAGGCTGCCAGGAGAAACTCTTTTCAGTGTTGGAGCTGTTTGTAGGAATGAACCTTTGGGGAGAAGTGGATGATCTCTTCTGGTAGATGGATGCTTCTGGGCAATTCTCAGTCACAGATTTTGGTTGCTACATTTTGAGGGACAAATAAATTGCATAATTTGTTCCTAGCACACTTATTCTCTTAGCAAATTAAAATATTGAAAGAATTTAACATGTATTCCTGGTTTTCAAACAGATTCACTGGGAGTACCAACTAAATGTGTCATTGCAATAAATAGATTCACAACTGGGGAGGGGGGGTGCAGTGAGTAAAAATTGATTGGCGACAATGTCTTGAGTTTTTTTCTAGATTCTCTAATAACAATTCTAGCTAGAAGAAATCACTGAGAGATATTATTTATTGACTATTTCTATTATTTCTTTTTCAGAAAATACCAGTCTGCTAACTCCTTCACTGTCTCTAAAGTAACAGGTTAGCATTTATTTCTTATAAACTCAGTACTACTTTGAGTTATGTTTTTTTCTAAATAGCACACATTTATTCATTTCTGTTTTACTTTCTTCAGTTCAAGCTATCACCTGTGAAACAACAGTGGAACAATTGTGCCCATTTCAAAAACCAGCCTCACACTGCCCAAGGTAAAATTCTTTGAGTCTTATTAATTCAAAGTGCTGCCATATTTTCTGTCAGTTACTAATTATCTATAGTTGTCATTGATAAAGGTGACAACAGTAGCTGTAAAAGTGAAGCCAGAAACGATTTACCGGTATTTTAGTCTTTGGTCTAAGGTAGGTAAAGATGATCTACAGGCTTTTACATTAGGAGAATCTCACTTTCTTTTGCCCATAAAGATCTTTCTTTGGTCCTTTGGCAAATCTTAGTGAAATCATTGTTGGTTAGACCAAAGAGTGCGAAGTAAAATGCATTTTTCTTTTTCATTGTCCACTATTAAATCTATGCACCTTGGGCAAAATACACTTTATTTCAGTTTATTTGCCTGTAAAACAGATACAATAAAAGGATACGATACAGATATTTATCACAGAAGTTACCAACTTGTTTGGGAGTTTTGGAGGATAGAGTGAGCAAATATGTTTGCAAAAAAATTGAAATATGTGTTGTTAAGGTAAGGTGTGGTCTGCAGGTCAGTTAACAGCTTTAAATGTATGTGCCATTTCTTTGAAGCCTACATTTTAACTCTTCGAAAGGAGCCTGTGCCACATTATCTTGAGGAAGGAAATCGGTAACAGTTCTTAAAACCATAGATGAGTCAAAGGTAAATACACTGTAGCATGATTTACCACAAGCTAAGCTGGAGATATCCACAGGATTACTTTCATAGCAATCCTACAGCCAATACAGGAAGCAAGTACAAAGCCAGAACTGCTAGGAAAACATCCCTTCATGTAGCACTTGGGTCTGTGGACTTGTTTGGTGTTTGGCTATGACTCCTGGCTTTCTAGCTGGAAGATGTGGAGCAGTAAGCGAAGGAGTGGAATGCAGGAATGGATGGGTACAATCTTATACTTCTATCTTTTTTCTTTTTTTCTTCATTATTAAAAACTAAAACTAGCTTCATTAAGAGAAAAATAGGGTCTGTTTTTAAGAAAATTTAAAAATAAAAATAAGGTTAAAAATGACTGATTAATTCTGATGCATCAACTTAAGGAACTTCACAACAGCAGTGATTCAGTCAAGATTCTCTGCATGCTCTTAATTCTGAAAATGTAGTCTCAGGAGTTACAAGCAATAATCAGCTAAGGCATTGATTGCACAACCTCATTTTTCCCTCTAATGCCCTAATCATAAATCAGCAGGTCTTCAAACGGCCTCTTTGACATCTTGCTCTCTTCAGACAAAAATCTCTTTCCTAGCTGCACCAGCCTGCTTTAATTACCCATCTGATAAGACTGTAGCATGCTGAAGTGGTGTGACATTCCGAATATCAATTAGAGCATGGATAGCATTGAGGAGAAGAATGCTTGCCCAGGGCTGCCCCATGTAGGGTGGCTCCAAAGCCATTAGGGCATGACCCATTTTTTAAATGCAACAGCTCAGAGTAGACATGGAGCTGACTGGCACTTCTTCCTTGTAGCGTATTGCAGTTACCAAACAATGTGCTTGACACCTTCTGTACTGCTGTTAGCTTCCCACATGGTTTTCCTGTGCGTTTTGGAGCTATAGCAGGCATGAATCACAGAGAGAGTTTTTCTCAAATGTTAACAAAATGCAGTTGAATACAGTCTTTGTTTCAGTAGCTTTCTGATCTCCTGGAATCAGCTAGGAATCTCATTACCTTCCAAAGTTTTTCATTTTAGCCACAGATGCCAAGTGCTCACCCTCATTATAAGTTGCTAAATCATAAATCATCAGCGTCATAGCAGGTCCTCATTCAGATATGCCTCTCCTGTGAAGGTATTCAACTGTACAGTTTGTATAGGATGCTATAGAAACAGATAATAATGTAAGAGTGAACAGTCTCTCTTCTCACTGGCTTTTCTACTGGCCTCACGTATGTCGAACAAGAACACCATCTGCTTATCCAAAGGGAAGACGACCAGACCAGTTGAAGTATGTTTTCAAGCACTTTGTTAAGAACCACAACTTACATCAGCAGTGCTTTCACCCGTTTGTATAGGATGCTATAGAAACAGATAATAATGTAAGAGTGAACAGTCTCTCTTCTCACTGGCTTTTCTACTGGCCTCACGTATGTCGAACAAGAACACCATCTGCTATCCAAAGGGGAAGACGACCAGACCAGTTGAAGTATGTTTTCAAGCACTTTGTTAAGAACCACAACTTACATCAGCAGTGCTTTCACCCGTATTGTCGAAGCCTCAAAAACTGACAGCCTTTTAGTATCAGTATGGACCCATATGTACGCATCATCAAATTGATTTATACTCAACAATGCTGATGTTGAATATGATATAGTAATACTCTGATATCATTCTTCCTAACTGTGTGTGGTTTATTTTTGATATTTCAGGGTGTATTGTCCTCGCAACTGTATGCAGGCAAATCCACACTACGCTCGTGTAATTGGAACACAAATTTATTCTGATGTAAGTATAATTTGCATTGCATTATATAATGAAATATAAAATCCTATGAAAAGCTATAATGTAAAGATAATAAGATATAATATAGATATCCAGTTTTCCTCCATATGCTGTTTTTTTGCACAGTTCTTTTTCAGAGGCTCCCATTTAAATTAGTAGTACTCAGCTGCTGAAGATACAGAAAGTTATTTGAAAACTCAGTGTAGACTTCAGTAGTCTCTGGACCCATATATTTTTATCATATCAAAATTCCCACCGATTTGTTCAGTATTGGCAGTGTATACTCATTTAAACCCTCGCTCTTTAGACCCTGATGCAACCATAACTTCTGTCAGATTAAACTAACCAAAAAAAATTATTCTGAAAATAAATGTCCACAGTCTCATTATTTTGGGTATTTCTTATCTGTGTAGATAGCTAAATATTTGCAGCAGGATTTTCATATATTTGTGTAAAGTATCCACATTGTGGTATTATTTTAACATACTGATATTGTTTCTTTTTTTGTCATTCTGTTTCCTAGTCAACTTTTTTTTCCTGTCTTTTCTGCATCATGTTTAGTTCTGAAGTGGGTGGAAATAATGAAAAGAAAATTCTTTTTTATGCCTCTCCTTTGTCATCTCTCTATGGAGAAGCCAGGATGTAGTGGCAGAGAAAGCAGTTCACATTTTTGCCAGTAAACTGTGTGTTTTAACTGTCTTTTAGCTGTGTAAGGAATAGTATGGCAACCAGCTGGGTCAGATGATGATTTTCACTACTTGCCAGCACTTTGAAATGTGTGAAAATAATATGCAAATATTTATTCACTGTTATTTTGAAACTGATGAATGTCCATTAGATTACCTGAGTAACTTGTCCTGAAAACACTCTTGTCCTTGACTAGCGTTACATATGTGAGAAGTACTTCCAATTCAGGAAGTAAATTGATTTGTGCATGTGGAACTGGGTCCTTAATGTGTATAAGAGGGGCAGTGAAAATAGATTCAGTGAAAGTCCATTTTGTGGAAGACGATTTTCTTTCAGTCCTGTGGTTGCAATCAAAGGTTACAGCCAAAGTTTCCCAGTGAGTTAGAAAAGACTTTGTTGTAGGAGAAAGAAGGCCTGTTTCTATTTAACTTACACAGCAGAACATCTCAGAATATGTATTTACTTTGGTTGGAGAAGTCCCAGATTACTTTAATTAGTATTATAGAGTTATGCTTTAAAATTATTTTAGATGTACTATCTCATTATTCATCTCCATTGTATAGAAATGTGTGCAGCCATACTGCTTTTAGGAAAAAATGGACATAAATACAGGTAAGAAACCAGGGATGGGAGTCTTCTTATCAACTTCAGATGCTGTCAGGGAAGATATCTACACTGAAGGTGCTCTTCTAGGTTATGTTTATAGTAGTTTGTAGTACATACAGTATAGTGGTAAAGGAGATAAATAGGCATCTGTAGAACAGAATTCATTTGACCTTTTTGGAGTGTCTACCTCAGTATGAGATGAATTGCCTAATAGAGATGTTTATTCCTCTCCATTTCCTACAGAAGTGTCCTAGGGCACCTAGCGCAGATATAGACAGATGTGTCTTACCTATATTTGTATAGATGTTCCCATCGATGGTATCAGCATTATGCAATTTTCTACAATGTTCTTTTGTTGCTAACATTTAAATTATTTTAAAGTCAAGATACTTTTAATTGAAATTTTCACTAAATAATATGATTTGGTATTTTTTGCATTATAATTTATTACTGAACTAGTTTCAGGCAAAGTATTTATAGAGAATAATCTATTTAATAAGTGTGTCCTCTTTGCAGTTTTTCATGTATTCACAGACAGATTTGTTCATAGATATAGAGAATTCATTTGCCCACTTGTCATAGCAAATGTATTTGAAATTGCAGTCCATGATCTACTTGGTTGATTCCACAAAACAGATGGTTTTTTGTGACATTCCTGGGAATTCTTTTGTTTCAAAAATGCATATATATGTATGTGGATGTATGCATATATGCACATGACTATTTATTTACATTAGTGCTTAGGCCACTTGCATTCAGTAAATGAAGAAGATTTTGCAAAGTTATTAAGAGAAAAAGCAAATAACATTAATAGAAGTCACTAATGCAAAAAGATATGTTTAAAAGACCATTTTTGTAGTATTCATGAGAATCTAGTTAAACTTTTCCTTTTCTGGCTTTGGTCTGATCAGACATTCATTCTTAAACTCATTTCATATTTTACGGCGACTTCTTTTCTTCCCTGTTCCTGAGAAGGGTTGTTCTCTGGTTTATCAGTAGTGTCCCACAGAATTTTTACCCTTTTTTTTCTCCCATTCTTTTTTTCCTTTGACATTGCAATGACTGTCCCTAACTCGACTGAAACAAAACCCCCCATTATTTCATCCTCCATTCTTCCAGTCTGCTAGCTATTGTCTCTTTGTCTGTGGCAGATAAATCACAGCCATGGTTCATATAGCCAGCATCTATAAACTTATGTGTGTGGGGAGTTTTCATGTAATACCCATCCCCCTGTGCTCTATACCTTCTATTTATTTAGTTGATTTCCCTTTGTTTCACTTGTCTTGAGGTAGATTGCAAGCTCTTTAAAACAAAAGTATCTCTTATTCTGCGTTTATGGTACAATTAGTTTCTTTTCTGAATAGAGCTATTATGGTATGAGTAAGAACTGTAGTATTTGTTGTTTTCAGCAGACAGAAGTACAAATTACTCATTCTGCATATGGCCGGAACACATTGCCACCTTTGTGCTTGGTGTCTCTGCTGACCCACTGCTAAGAGTTTCCACATGGCAATGCTTTGTCTTTTTGGGAGACCAGGAAAAAAAGAAAGTTTCCTCCTCTCTTGTGCTGAAGAGTTGGTTCCACCTTTCAACTTTGGTTAATCCATTTTGTCTAAAACTTTTTGAATCTTAGTTCTGGAATTTCAGAATCGTGTCATGTTGACAAGCATTTTAACAATATCTGTATTTTTAAAGCACTTTTCAATATAACCTCACTTGTGAAATAAAATAAAAACCTTCCCAAGAACTGAATCATGTCAGGCCCGATGTGATTGTCTGAACTCTGTTGGAGATGATCTTGCAGCACCTGCCTGTACAGAGATTGTCCTTTGCTGTTGCTGTTAGTCCCTGGATTATCAAGGTACCAAAATAACAAACATTTTCATAGAGAGAAGGAGAAGCTACAATAGTTCAGCTGAAAATTCTTTCACTTGCAGATTTTTTTGGTAAAATTTTATTTTAATGGACACACCTTAGACGTGTATATGGTAGAAGTTCTTAACCACATTGCAGTTGCCTTATAAGAATTTCTAAAGAGATTAAGCTTTATATTTATCCTGTTCTTTTCACAGTAGGCAACATTTTCCCCAAGACAATCTTTTACCAGTAGTGACTCTACATTATGGGTGTTGATTGAGCAATTCTACAAAAAAATTGAGCCTCCTTTTGGGGCCTAGAGATCAACAAAGGTCTTTTATCTAAAAAAATTGATGGAGTTGTATAATTTCATACCATCTGAGGACTTTGGCTGTATTAATTTTTGTTTCATTAACCATATAGGAAATGTTTCCCTAATACTTGTGCAAAAGTATTCATAATTCTCTGCTGTGGTGAAACATAAATAATATAACGTAAAAAAACTATCAAATAGTTCTGTAGTCCTGTGATGGTGAGGGAGAGACGCCTGTGGTTAAAATGCCTTTGCAGATTACTGCTATGCTGTGGTAGATATTTGGTATTTTGCTGAGTAGCTGAAGAAGGAAAATAATTAAGCGGCTTGGTATTGAGATTCTATGACCTGTTAAATACTAACAAATTTCAGAGGGTTCACAGCACAGCAATAAAGCAGGGTCATATAATGCTGTATTAAATGTTTATGTTAACTTAAAAATACTGCTTTATATATCCTTTGGAGTGAGTTCATCACAATTAAAGAAACAAACCCAGATCTGTGATGAAGACTTCCAGAAAGTGGCATAAGGCTACTAATGTAAAATACCAATAATATGCTGAAATTTGTGATAGACCAAAGTGTGAAATTATGTTCTGCTTAAATTAACAGGAGGTTCACCTTAACAGTTCAAGGAAGTGTGATCAGGATGACATAATATTATTAAGTATAGGAAATATTATGGCATCAGTACTGGAATCTGATTCCATTTAGATGAAGATTGCCAAGCCAATGAGAAGTTCTTGAAAGCTGAAAGCAGATAATACTTTCTAAAAAAAAATTACATTCTGTATATATTGATAAAACTATATGCATTTATTCATCTGTATTCTTATGAGCTAATTCATAATTATAAATTTATACTCATTTAATTGTTCATATATTCAAAAAGTATGCACATTTGTTCTCCAATCTCATCTGGAAAGCAGCATCAGAATAGCAGTTCATTTTTCATCTGAAAATAGCCTCTGAGTTGGCTTCATCAGCCCCATTCTTCTGACCTCTCCTTTTTCAGATATCCCATATAAGTGTCTGGCCTTTAGCTTTAAAATGTTGTGCATTAGCCTAGCCGTACTTCATTGATCCAGTAACTAATTGTGGTACCAACCCTAACAATGACCCCATCCATTACTGGAAATAGTTTCCAACAAGTAGTCAGCTGCTTCTGTCAAAATCTCCATCCCTTGACTTTTCCTTTCTTTTTCACTTGACTAGAAACTTCCAAACAACATTGGAACAGCCAGGAGCTTAGCTACCCTCAAATGTAATGATGAAGGTATCTACCTATATAATGACATACACAAAGTGTAGCCTTTTGGTTACTATTACAGAGGTGACAAACATTGATCTTTCTTTTCCCAAATTGTACCTCTAGCTTTTTTTATGTCTCCAATATGAACTGAAAACAACGTTGCTACTATATTATAGTACTAGTAATTAATAGTGTTTTAGTTCTTCACTGTAGTTAATTGCTTGTAAATCTCATCTTTTGTTTCTTAGATTGTAATCCTGTATTGCAGAGGCCATTTTCCTCCCTGTATATTTGAAATTGCACATGATCAATCTGATCTTAAGTGACTGTCATAGTATGAGTACATAAAGGATGCTATAATCCTAAAAATAAGGCGACTACTGGTGTTCAGGTTATAACAGAAGTCTTGTAGCCCTGGGAGGAGGAGAAAAAGGTAAAGAGGAGCATAAATGGCATCCCTTCTGGCATTTTCAAAAACTGCAGCCAGCAGTGTGAAGAGAAAAACTCTAAAGCGTCTTTGCAAAAGATTCTTTGCATAAACAATTTCAAATCTTTGCTCCTAGAAATATTGTAACATTAAAAGACAAACTATGTAACAGTGAAACTGGAAAGTTCTGTGCTTGGAATGAGAGTAGGAAAATCATTGCTCTTTTAAATTCCTGATTTTATATAGCATTGAGATTACAAAACGGCTATGGTAACAGATATAAATTATGCCAATTATAACTGAAAGAAATGCATTTCTTGTTTAAATAGTGGTCTGTGTAACCAGCTATTGATATTTGTATTGGCTAAGTTTTTAAGGTTGGTTGCAGAGAGACCTATTGCAGTGAACACTTTTTCCACAAAACAACTTGGCTTCAAGTAGAGATTCACTGTAGCTGGAGCTACACTTTGCTATGCTGTGTATTGAAGATTGGGACCTACATTCTGCAGTATCAAGGAAGTTTCATTCTTCTGGCAATTAATTTTTAAAATGCTGAAAGAGTAGTAGAGGACTGCAAGTGTAAATCAATTATTTAAATGAACATTATCAAGATTGTCACTGAGCAATCCTTCTGTGGATATTATTTATGCTACATAGGTTCATGAGAGGAATTAATGGCCAGAGAATGTAGGTTTCACTCAGATGAAACTGCTGTTAACTTCGCAGAGAATTTTGCCTGCGTAAAGTTTGTGGAATTAGACCCTGATTTAAAAATTCTTCTTTTGAAGCAATACCTCCTGACTCTATTTCCTCACTCAGAGTTAAGGAGCTAAAGCCATTAGTCTGCCATTAATCAACTGTCATAGCTAAGGGGTGATTTTAGACCTCTGTCTTCTGTTTGATGCTCAGATTATACCTTTAATCTAATTAGCTTTTAATATTTGCCTGTATCTGGATAGGAAATTGTGGTGTTCCCTTCGAATATGGATCATTTCACTGCTGTTTGACTTTTTGCACCTAGAGATGGAATTATTGCAGTCTATCCCTCACCTTTGGGATAGGACATCCTAGAAACATATGACTGCAGCGTGCCTTTGCTGTTCTACGGTTCCCCTGATTGGCTCTGGCTGGAAATTAAACTGAATCTCGTGATCTATAATAATTAACGGGACTAAGGTTTAAGTTTTACTACCTCTCTGCTGTTGAAGTGAAGACTGATAGAGCCTTTCATTTTGAAAGGCTCAAGAATTCAAACATGTATCCTGATCCTTGAACTGAAATAGCCTGAAATAACTGATTTTGGGATCATGCTGCAGGAGATCTTTGAAGAGGCAGTGTCTGTACTCCTATAAATTGGCCTAATTCCTATGAAACTGATTTAAACACTGTAAGATTAATAAACTTAGTCATGCAATAAATATAATTATTTTATGTTTCCTAGAACTTGGTTTAAATGTCTTTATTAGTTTTGTTCTAAACAATAGAAGGATGTTGTTGAAATAAAAGGATGACTGAAAACTAATCTTCTCCTCATTCTTTCTTAGATATCCAGTATCTGCCGGGCAGCAGTACATGCTGGTGTAGTCCGCAACCAGGGCGGTTATGTTGATGTTATGCCAGTAGACAAAAGAAAGGTGTACGTTGCTTCCTTTCAAAATGGGATATATTCAGAAAGGTACAGAGCCCAGTTTCAAAGATTACACTTTACCCTTCACCTCGATAAGATTTACAAAGTCTTGCATTGTGTCTGTACCTGGGGCAGTGCTAGAAACCAAACAAATAGGCCAACATGGGTGATTTACAGAGCTTGTGTAACAGCTGTGGTGACTTTGGAGAAGCTGTGGTACCAGAGCTGCCTGCCTCCTCTAAGCTCATAAATCATTACTCTAAAAAGCTGCTTATGAAATAAAATAACCCTCTTGTTTACTTTGCTGATTCTGTTGCACCTAACACAATATTTGATAAGAAAATTGCCTTTGCTTTCTTTGGGATTTTTTTTAAAATTAACATTAGTGATTTATTCTGTCCAAGTTAGAGGATCTGCAACAGACGGGTACTAGTAGCTGATGCAAGTTCATTGGTTCATGATGAAATGTTCATTACTGATTTACATGGTATTGAACCCGTGAGCCTGGATCATAAATAATATACACAAACATTAAAATTCACAATCAGTAAAACATATTTTTAATTTCTTTTTTTTTTAATGGTTTGACTTTTTTTAACTGTTTCTCTGAAAGACATGGAGATGCTGTGAAAGTTCATTTAGTTGTATTCAGTGTATTTGTGCGTTCTGTGATGACAATGCATGGCTGCATGTTGCAGATTAAATTTAATCCCAGAAGGAGTTCTTCAGGTTCTAAAGGAAGAAAGAGAAATTACCTTAAAAAAAAAATCTTGTACCACTTTTTTAGTCCTGTAAAGCTATGAAAGATTGTTACCTCTAAAACTATAGGCTTTCCAAGAAATTTGTGGGGGAAAAAAACTCCAAAAATTTCTGTAGAGAACTTTGAAGTAGGAAAAGATAGAGTATTTTTTTCTTATTTTTAATTGGGGGTGGGGGGATGTCTTGCCTCCTTCCCTCAAACCTTTCAACAAACCTGGAAACTTGTAAAATACAGATTTCCTTTGCTTAGTGGATGACTTCATTTACATATTCTTTGGCCTTTCCACATGACCATCCAGTTCTCTCAGAAAGAGTGCTTCCTCACTGACACTTCTATTCTCCATCTAAATCCCCTCATTGAATAGAGATGTAGCCGGGAAAAGTGTTGCAAATTTAATCATTATTTGTACTTTACTGTCTTGGTAAAGTTTGGAAGGTCAGTGGTTTGGAGAACAGTCCCATGCAAGTTTTCTGTGAAGCAGGAGATGGATTGTAACGCCGTTGCAGGCAACCTGTTTCATTGTGCCCTTCCTTACTTTCACCTCCATTTCCCTTTCCTTCCCAGATATGCCTCAGAAAGGGTTTGCAAAAGAGAAAACAATGGGACCATTAAATATGACATGCTAGTTCAGTTTATAAGACAAAAATATTTATTCTAACAAAATTTCATTTGCAGTTGGGTATTTTTGTTTCATTTCTTTTGAAGCCAGGTATTTATCCATTCAGAAGGCATTTCCTTTGTTTTTGTAAAATATTAATTATCTTTAGAAATCTGTTCTTCGGCATATAAGCAACTAATAAACAAGTGATCTCCTAGGTCTGCAAGTTCTATCCGAATATGGTTATTAGACTAGTGAGCATAAGATGCATGCTTTCTCTTTTTCCTAAAAATTTTTTTTAGTATTTTGCTTCAATAGAGATTTATTCTTTAAACCAGAATCCCTCATCGCAAAGGATTACTTGAATTTTTTTATGTTATGATTTGTTCCTAATAAGCTGCTTGGAAGAAACATTAATCTGAAATTTATGTAATTTTTATTTGTAACAGCTTTAAAAAAAAATCTTAGTTAAAGTTATGAGTAGTCACAGGAAGAGTTGCAGGATCCTAGAATTGTATTTAACAATTCAAAAAAGTTGTCATTGGAGTGTTGCAGTCTTAAAAATAACATCAGGAATGTTTTTATGTTTCAGTTTACAGAATCCTCCAGGAAGCAAGGCATTCAGACTATTTGCTGTTGTTTGAGTCTAGCAAGTAAGATGTAAAACAAGCAAGTGAAACCAGAGCACTTGGAAGAGAATAATAAAGGCCATTTCTTATAATTCCTAAAATCTGTATAAAGCTGTAACATTATTGTACAGAAGATGTATACTGCTTTCCACCAAAAAGTTTAAATTACATATATATCTTAATGAACAAAATCTGTAAAAGTAAACATGGGAGAAAAATTCATTTGAAAATCTATAATGATATATATCAATATTTTGAATCCTGTGTTAAATATTGCTATATTTTCTTAGCAGTTACTCCTATACAGTTAATTCAAAGCTCATAAATGTTCTTTGTTTTCTTCATCTGAATATATTATTGTATGGTGCTTTATATATGCCACTAACAGTAACCTTAAAACTATACCATAGGGAGGCCTGAGTTTTTATTTCCAATGTACATAAAAGAAGCCATCCCAATAATTCAATATAATAAATCATGCCTTAAAGTAAAATAAAAAAATATATAACTTTTTGATGATTTACAGTAGCATTAGCCATGCAAGCATAAATGAAGAGCTAGACTGTTTTCAGTTTCACACTAATCATAAGTACAAATACCTATTTTGGAGTAAAATGGAAAGTGTAAAATATAGGGAAGTCCTGGGTCACATTAGCATGTTTTCCTCTAAAGAAATATTTTTAAGAGACTGGGCCATTCATGTTTATTTTTTCTTAAATATGTTAATAAATAAAATGTTTATTGGATGCTGCTAAGCTCTTTAGTTCGAATAACCAATTCATTATGGCCCAGTCCTTCACAGATGTGCAGCTATCTTGGGATGGGTGAGTGAGAGATAGACATACATAACTTGAACGATCTGAGAAAATTTTCATATTGAGAAGTGGAGTTACCTGAAATTAAGGAATAAGCCATCAGTTCTGCAATGCAGCTCTGCACACATACATGCTTTATTTTTGCCATGTGACTCCTTCAATTTACCTGAATTGGGTTTCAGCAAAAATGTAGAATTGTACACATACATAAAAATTCGCAAGCTTGAGGCCTTAAGCTGTGCATGGTATCCGTATACTATACATTAATATGAGGGTAAATGTTCAAGAAAATCTTAAAGAAAATGGTAACAAAGGCTAACCTTGCTCCTCATGACCTGGCAAATACTCCTGCAGGCCAGGAAGTATAGTGGTACGGAGCCCAGTGACGACTATGTCATTTGTTGCTTCACCATTTTTAAAAATTCATTTATGGTGAATAGCCTTGTGCATTAATTTTACCATATTATGGTATATGAAGAACATGTAGTGGTGGTACTATGTTTCTTTCTATGAAAAGTGTATTGGTGCTTTAAGACTGAAAAGCTGTTAAACTTTATTTTTGGTATTTTTTGTTTCTGTTGTTGAATTTATTTCCTTCAAACTTGTAAACTTATTCATATTCTTCATATTTCAGAATACTATATTCTGCCTTCTGTTTTGCTACATGTACTACCTCATGTAGTTAGGCAAGCTTTGTTAGTTTTTTTAATCTGTTTTGAATAAAATTAATTTACATAGTAAGAGTACCTTTGACAGCCTTTATTTTTGGATTGTTTGACCTGCCTCTAGAAGAAAAAAATAACAGCCACCCAAAATTTACTTTTTTTTTTTTCTGACCTAAACATTGCAAGTGTAGGACCAAGCAGTAGACATAGTCTGAGGTTCTAAAAGCTGTAAAGGCAATTTAGGCACACAACTTCCATTAATTGCATTGGAGTTTTATGGCTAAATCTTCTGGTCATTTTTTCAAGTTTTCACCAGGGTCTTTGGGAACAGATTGCTTTCTCATTTTAATGGGGAACTCTCAGGAAGTAATTATAAAAAAGCCACCACCTTTTATTCAGTCCAGCTCTTTGCTGTTGTGGTAAATGTTTCTAGTGCAAATGTTCCTAGCTACATTTGTTGGGAACAAGCAGGTTTTTATATTACGCATTCTTTTTTTGCATCATAGGACTAATGGTCAACTTGGGCGTTCCAGTTGGGAAATCTATTTAATTGATGAGGGAGACAAAGAGTCTTTGATGTATAACCCTTTTTTTTTTGCAGGTGGTGGCAGGGGGGCATTGAAAGAAGCTTTATATAGATTTTGCAATACTGGCATTAACCGTTTTTCAGAATTGAAACCAAAGTGCAAGTAGACTTTGACTATGATGGGACTCCAAGTCACTTAAAGGCTTGAGATAGACTTGCACCGCCTTTCCTTAAAAGCAACAAAGCAGTAACACAGAAAGGCCTTGCAATACCTACAGTTGGGGTTATCAGAGCATAAAATGGAGTAAGGCCACTTCTGAAATGAAGGACATGCAGAACTGCTGAGGGAGACATTTGAAACAAAACGGTGTGAATGCAACCATAGTGTCCCTTTCCACACAGGTGGGACGCTTTCTTGCAGACTGGCCTTGCCATCCAGCAGCTCTCCATGTCCCCTGCCTGGCCCATGGTCCCCAGCAGTTGCCTCGGGAGCCCATGGGAAGCCTGTTGGGTGCTGCAGAGCCGGGGCAGTGAGTTAGCTCTCTGCTCTGCTGACCAGGCAGTAGGGTGCACCCCTTTCTTTAGGCAGAGCAGAGCCTGAGGTGAGGAAGAAAACAAGACAGTCACACCTTCAGTCATAACCACAACTTCCTCACTTTGGGTAGATGGTTGATTGGAGTACCATGTGGAAACACAGTTGCCACACCAAATTTCTGCCTTTTTCCTTCAATTTTTTCCTGACATCTTTTTTGTTCTGCTGCGTACCTTTGCTTCCTCTCCTCTCTCTCATCTGTAAAGTCCCACCTACATTTTCTGGGAGTTCCTGTGCAAGGGGGCAGGGGTGGACCCTTGGTGCCATAACAACAAAGTTAGTGCTTGGTGGGAGGAGAAGTGAGGGCTACCTTCAACGTGTGTGAATGGTTGCTGTGAGCAGCTCTACTAACCAACACAGTGACAAGAAGAAAGAGAGGTAACTCTTTCTCCTCACATCTTCTCTTGCACAAATTTGAGAGTCCTGTTGCTTTTCCACATGCAATGATTCTATCCTATTATAAATATTCCAGCTAACGTCGGCTTTTTGAGAAAATCTCTTCTACATTTACAGTAAGTAATGAGTCAATGAGTAGACATTTCCAAGCAGTTACAGAGTGAGAGCTACACATTGGTATTTTTATCTGCACCAGCAGCAACTGTATGCCAGATGATCACAACTAATTCACAGAAAGCCCAAGTGAGTAACTAGCAGTATCAGAAAATTTGTTGTAGCCTAATGAAAAAATATAGAAGTCAAATTTTAAATTCTGAAGAATTGTTTGATTAACCAAACAGTTACAAAATTACATTCTAGACTTGAAATTAAAAAAAAAAAAAGGGCTAATCAATAAGAAAGTAAAGCTTAATTCATGCTATTCGTAATATTTAGCTTGCCTCCCAGGAAAGACCTATAAGTAGCCAACAAGAATTATTACAACTGATACATAACAATCCTCTGCCAAAAAAAAACCAAAAAACCAAGCCGGTTTAGTACGTTGATATCTGCCATTTGTAACTTTGAAAGGGCTAAAATATCAAGAAATGTAAGCCCACTAAGTGAAGTAGGCCCTTGAAAATGTATGTGAAGCAGCGAAGAATACATATGAACCTTTTCCCATGATCCTGTGGTATTTCCCATTATGACTTGCTCCATAAGGAATCTTTTCAAAAGAAAAGCATAGGAATCATTTGGAGAGGAGTCAAGTATTTGTCAAGCATAGTTCACTTGCCTGGTGAGCTTTTCAGTAAGGATCAATTGAGGCGTTTCTCTGCGATGCTGCATCCCTTCTAGCTGGAGTAAGTAATTTCATAACTAAACAAAAGTTAGTATGAAAGAAAGTGGTCAGACCCAAACAGATAATTCTTTAACAGTCTCTCACCATCTAGATAGCTATATGAGAATATGTTTGTTTTAGGGAACATGGGACCCATACTTGTGCCAGCAGGCAGCTCATAGTACTAGCTGGACATAAACTAAGGAAACTAAGAAACTTTTCCTAAACTTTGTGGATACTGAGGAATTTTAGAGAGTTTACAGACTTCCTTGTGTCTGATTTCTGCACAGGGGACAGTCTGATCTAGAAATTATACATAAAGTATTTTTGGAACCAAGCCTGAAACACAAGTTGGGATAACGTGTGTAAGTTTGCAGGTTTTTAACTGATGAAGTACTCTGTTTCAAGTTTTATGTAAATGTCAGACTATCAGCTGTCTATGGATTCTCAGCGGATTTAAAAGAAGAAAAGTAACATCAGCTTTTTTGTGTGTATTGATACGTATATTTAGGAAAATGCATGACACTTTACTTCATATGGCAGAGATGTAACCAAGTTACTCACATAAACAGTGTCTTCTGTGCGGCAATTGCTTTTGAAGTATGTTTTGAATTTGGCTTAAAACTCAGATAACCCAGCTTCCTGTGAATACACAAGGGAAGGTTTATTTCCTGCAATTTCTGTAGTCATACAAAGGGTCAGATTTAGAAATGTAAATATTTGGAAGTTACAAAGATTATTCATACCGTGCAATATTCTGTTTGGAAATTTATATAAATACTGTATGAAATACTGTACTGTCACACTTCTATGTCTTAAGGCTTTTTATAGCATCTGTGGAACTCCAGGGAATTACACAAGGAATGAAAAGCCTGAAGAGTTTTGTTTCATTCAGTGTATAATATGCATCTTACAGGGCTTTAGATATACAAATGATAGCATACATTAGTATTCAGAAAATTGCATATGATTTTATAAAGACATACACTGTGCGTATGGGAAAAGAAGCCATGCTGTCAGCCTTAGCTTTAGCCTGTCTTTGCTGTCAGGAATAAATGATGGAAACAGTATTTTAAATATGGTCACTATTGATATTATTGATACGATTGTTATTAAAAGAGAAGTCCTTGTCATGTACTAGGGGGCTGTTAGAATACAATAAAATGTGGTTCCTGCTCCATGTTAACATATGATGATGATGTGACACCTGAAATTTGCCATCAGCTGTTCAATGATCTGTGTTAAATGTCTTGTTCATCTTAGCCTGCTTGCCAGGAGACAGATGCCTACATCATTAAACCATCATAGCACTTTGCAAAAAGTACTAATAATGAGTCTTAAATTTTCAGAAGCTAGCAAAAGCCCCCCAGTCAGACCAGCTCAATATGATAAGGCACAGGAAAATACGAGAAACCGAAGGAGGCAAGTAAAGAACATGCAACCAAAACAGCCAGTCATGATGCTTCGTGTCTTACTATCCACATTGATTTCTGCAATAATTACCCTAGTTATTCAATTCAGTATCTGCCCCCAGTGCTGTATCCAATATCGGTTTTGTCTTTACTAACAATGGGGTGAGAGTCTGAAGGCAAGCAGCAAAGTTGTTGGTTAAGAACTGAGATACACTGGCCAAACAACATGAATAAGTTTGCAATACTGTATCTTTTAATAGGCACACAAAAGACTTCAGTTGCCAGTGGCAATAACTCTTGGGCTTTTAAATTAGCTAATTTTATTTAAAGCATAAGCATTATAATAAAATAAAAATGTCAGCACATGCTAACTGTTTAGTAAGAAATTCAGTTGTTCAAAGAATTGCCATTTATTTCAGCTGAACAGAAATTGCTGTATCTAACACCAGCAATGTTAGCAATAATCTCCTTGAAATTTTATTTAATATAAAGACTGCTTATGCAGTTTAACAAACTTTATTTGGTGTGTTTGCAGTTATTTCTGAATGAATGTTGTTTATGAAGACAATATCCTTATTAGGGGTATCATCTTAGAATAAATACAAGAACTTGCATCAGATTTGCTTGCATATCTCTTTGGAATTGCTTCCAAAGGCTGAGAGACCCCTAAGAATTTGTAGTAATACTAATTATTTTTAGGATACTCAAAAAACAAAAAGTGCTAGGAGGTGGTAAGACTTCCAAACTTAACCTACAGTTTGAAAAACAAGTACTTCAGTTGCTTAATTATTCACTTAGGCTTGTTTATATGCAATGTAAATAGCAAGCTGGCTTTGACTTCTCATAAATTGCTGCTACTGTACATCCCAAGGATAAATTGGAAACAGTTGCTAAATAAATCTCCCTGTAGTCAGTTCAATCTTCATTCCTTATTTATCTGTTGAAATCCATCTGTTTCTTGTTGGTGTTGGGTGGGTTTTTTTCCTGCTGAAAGATCGTGTCTTCTGAATAAACATTTTTTTTATTGTGTCAGAACGACTCCAAGACCTTTGGGCCTGCAGGCTGCACTAAGCACAGAAACAGAGCAATCGTTTTATGGAAAAGGACTTAGTCTCAGATTTTGGATTTAGCCCAGTTCAGTAAACGAAGTACATCGTATGAATTGATTTAGTGCTTGCTGTGCTGGAGGTGATAGTCCTACTCTGGCACAGCTATAACTGAGCCAAGGAATAGTTTGTATTCTGTACAAACTGTAGTTTGACTGGTAGGTGGATAAGAGCTTGCTGAGGTATACTGATGCATGAAAATCTGATGCAAATTTTAAGGTTCATTCACAAACACCCAAACTCTCTGTAGACAGTTTTCCAGTAAGCTTTGTTCTTTGTGCAAACAAATCACTTAAATGAGTGTCCATTTGAGTTACATTCACCTGTTTTGTAGGACTGGCAGAGGAAACTGATTTGCAATGAGTTTTTGCAAATAGGGCTCTAAAGTTATTTAGTGATAACTGTAAGGTAAAATAAGAAATATTCCTCATTGTATTTCAGAAATACAATTTTATGCCTTGAAACTGCTTATAATACAGAGCTACACCTCTCAGTATCCTTTAATGAAATAAAACTATTGGGGAACTGGTACTTTTTAGAACTGCTCTAAGAGTCTGGAGGTGATGGATCATGAAGGTCAAATTCTTCAGAAAACAGGACAAAGTATCCACTAAGCTGAAGACAGGATGGAGGGTGGTTTGTTTTATAATTTTGCCCTAGAAGGTTTCCCAAATTGCTTAGATTAGTTAGCAAGTACATCTTATGATGTCTTCTAAACTGAACAATCATCAAGTTTCTCTTAATTTCTTGAGCTATTTAATTATTTAAATTTGTAGATATAAAGGTGCCAACCCATAATTTTATTTTTTTACTTACCAAGAACTTAAAAATGAACTTAAATTCCTGTAGTCTGTTCAACTCAAAACTCTTCCCTTTGCTTGTTCCTTCCAATCTTTAGTTCACTGTGTATCTCTACCAGTTCATTGATCAGCAGTACTTTCCAGACATACAAATTCCTAGACAGCAATGTGTTAGGAGTGAAAATCCAGAGAATATGCATTGGTAAAAAGTTATAAAAGATGCAATGATATGTGGGTTATCCTCACAGTGCAAGGAAGATAATCTGCTCATGAGGAATGCAGTCTGTGTCTCCAAAAAGCCAGTGTAAAGGAAATAGCTTCTTTCAACCTACTTACTAAATAGTATGTGTTAACTGAAAGAGTTGTTATTCAGTACAACTTCTGGGTTTGACCCTGGAGTTACTAAAAGTGTCTGCACAGTTAAGTTGCTACCCAACTCTCACTGTCATAACTCATACCAAGTGACAGAAGTGATTGTGAAATAGAGGTAGTGTCTCTCCTCCCACCTAACCCAGCTGCTTTGAGTCTCAGCAAGAGCATAAATGCCTCTTTTCCTTCCTAGTCAAAGGTGGGAGTTACAAAGAAAGCGAAAATCTTGAGAAGATGTCTGTGGTGATACTGCACTGCACAGCGGGGCTAGAGAGATGGCAGACTCCTTGCAGGGCTCTGTCACTGGAAACGTTCATGTGAAATCACAGAGAGGAGAGGGAGGGAGGGAGTCCTGCCATACCATGAGCACATAGAAGGAAGCGTGATAACAAAGGCATCTTCAGCACAGTAACAATACTGACAACAGACAGTTTTTGTGCACTAGGAAATTTAACAAACTGTATTATGAAGCAGTCAAGTTAGATACAATGCTGCAAATTTGATAAATGAAAGGTTGGGTTGTCTTTTCAGTTAAACTGGTGTAAATCATTTAACAGAATAATCCCACCAATATCTGTGATGCTCCTCAAAAACTGGGGTAAGGATAGCTTTGCTTTTCCTAATTATAAGAATACTTCTGAAAGAAGCAAGTTGTTCACCAAATTATGACATCATCATAAAATTTTAGCTATGTCAGTGTTTCAAATGTTTTTAGTGGAAGAAGGATCAGCATCGCCTGTTCTGAATAATGTCTTATCTTGGTACTAGGTGCTTTAATAAGAAGAGACCTGTATAAAAAGGTAGCTAATCCATTTCACTGGGACATTCAAGTCTAGGGTGATCACAGAATCACAGAATGGCTGAGGTTGGATGGGATCTCTGGAGGTCATCTGGTCCAAACCCCCTGCTCAAGCAGGGCCACCTAGAGCAGGCTGCTCAGGACCATGTCCAGACAGTTTTTTCATATCTCCAAGGATGGAGACTCCACAACCTCTCTGGGCAACCTGTGCCAGTGCTTGGTCACCCTCAGAGTAAAACAGTGTTTCCCGATGTTCAGACAGATCATCCTGTGTTTCAGTTTGTGCCCATTGCCTCTGGTCCTGGCACTGGGCACCACTGAAAAGAGCCTCGCCCCGTCCTCTCTGCACCCTCCCTTCAGGTATTTATAGACATTGATAAGATCCCCCTGAGCCTTTTATTCTCCAGGCTGAACAGTTCCAGCTCTCTCAGCCTTTCCTCATAGGAGAGATGCTCCGGTGCCTTAATCATCTTTGTGGCCCTTCGTTGGACTCTCTTCAGTATGTCCATGTTTCTCCTATACTGGGGAGCCCAGAACTGGACCCAGAACTCAAGGTGTGGCCTCACCAGTGCTGAGTAGAGGGGAATCATACAATCATAGAATCATGGAATACTTTGGGTTGGAAGGGTCCTTTAAAGGTCATCTAGTCCAATCTCCCTGCCATGGGCAGGGACATCTTCAACTAGATCAGGTTGCTCAGAGCCCCGTCCAACCTGACCTTGAATGTTTCCAGGGATGGGGCATCCACCACCTCTCTGGGCAACCTGTTCCAGTGTTTCATCACCCTCAGCCTCCCTCTACCTGCTGGCAATACTTTGTCAATGCCAGCCCAGGATACCATTAGCCGCCTTTGCCACAAGGGCACATTACTGGCTCATGTTCAACTTGATGTCCACCAGGACCCCCAGGTCCTTTTTTTCAAAGCTGCTTTCCAGCTGGGTGGCCCCCAGCATATACTGGTGCATGGAGTTGTTCCTCTTCAGTTGCAGGACTTTGCGCTTCTCCTTGTTGAACTTCTTGGGGTTCCTGTTGGCCCATTTCTTCAGCCTGTCGAGGTCCCTCTGGATGGAGGCATGACCCTCTGGCGTATAAGCCACTCCTCCCAGTTTTGTATCATTAGCAATCTTGCTGAGGGTACACTCTCCCCCTTCATCCAGATCATTAATGAAGATGTTAAGCAGGCTTGGTCCCAGTATAGACCCCTGAGGTACACCGCTAGTTACTGGCCTCCAATTAGACTTTGTGCCACTGATCATCACTCTCTGGCTGCGGCCATTTGGCCAGTTTTTAATCTACCTCACCGTCTGCTCATCAAGGCCGTAATTCATTAGCTTCTCTGTGAGGATCTTAAGGGAGACAGTGTTGATCTATTGACAGAAAGTGTTCTCTTTATGCCTTGCCTCTAGTGCTTCCTACTAGTCTGCAAATAATCTGCTCAAACAGTGGCTGCAGGATCAGGAAGTTTAATGCAGGGATTAGTAGGGATTAGTTGATGTTTCTCATTCTTTAGGTGGGGGCAGTCTACAGACACTGACAAACACTATTCTTGATGTTATACTACAGTCATATTTTCATATTATTATCCATAAAAAAAAGTTCAGTCTCATCACATGATTCTTCAAGCTGGGTATATGCCTGTGACCTTCAGCTAGCTCTAAACAATGTCCCAACAATGTCCACTGCCAGGAGCCCAAAAAACCCACCTGAGAACGTGTCCTTTACAAAATGGGACAATCTACTGAAAGTGATGGCCAGTTTTGCTATTTCAGATGGGTGTTATTCAGTCTTGTAATTACTGGCAGACCTCTTCAGTCCTAAAGTATTGTGTCAGTCTATTCATGCCTATTCACATCAGCTGAAGGCTCAACTCAGAAGATTTAATGTAAAAGTGGGAAGCCTTGCAATACCACGAGATAAGATAATACTCTGCAAAAAGCAAATCTTTTCTACATTAGCTCCATAAACAAAACAGAGAGATTTCAGTGTGATGAATGAACTGACATAAGAAAATGTTCTTTATCTGATTTCACTGGAACAGCTCTGCGTGGAACAGAGGAAGTGAAGCATTCAGGGTTAGAAATGTTTGAGGAAGTAGCATGAATTAGAGAACATTCAAAACAACGGGAGATTATTTCAGAGGAAAAAGAGACTAACAAAGAGGTATACAGATTATTCAAAATACTTCTCTTGGAGGCAGATCAGTTGCTTCTCTATCACATAAGAATGACTGGCTCTCATTTTACTTCAAACAGCTTGTGTAGGACTGTTTATAATTCCATGAGTAGGCTTAGTCTTCTCAAATCTTGCTCCTTTCCCTCCACTACACACATTTTCTCAACAGACTTATCCCCATACGCCTTTTTGGGGTGCTATGCTATGATCCAGTTGGGTATATCCCTCTGGATGCCAGCTTTTTTACACAGCAAGCCGACTAATCTTGGTACCTCCTACTTCTGTGAATAGCATTAGTACACCAAGACACAGGAAGATCTTCTTCCAAGCAAGGTAGAATTTACTTTACCCAAAGAAACGGAACAGACATGGGAATGGTCTCATTGCGAGAGGCCTCTCTGCCCAAGATATGCCTTGAGCTTGGCATTCCCTGCCTTCTCTTACGTGGGCTGGTCTCAGACTTGGTATGCCTGAATCTTTTGGGGATGAAGTTACCGTTTCTTTGGCTTTCAGACAATCTCTGTGCTTGACACAGCTGACAGCTCCCTTGACCTCTTTCTGCCAGGGCATTTATGCCCTGGTATAATGAACAGGGTTTATTGGTTTAAGGGGCACAGCTTTAGTAAAACAAAATCTGCTAAATTTACTGTCGTGTGGAAGAAGCAACTCCCTGTAATGGCCCATTGTCCCAGCTGCCTTTGAGATGCATAGTTGAAACTTTTCTATCCCTGAAGCTTTTGCTTCATTTTCCGCTTTGGCAAACAATGTTACTCACGAAAAATAACAACAACAGTTAATCATCACAGTTATTTTTAAAAGCTCAAGCCAGATTTTCAGCTGGTGTCAATCAGGCCAGTTCTCTTGACTTTAAGGGAAATTTGCTAATTTACACAAGCTGATGGTATAGTCTACATTCTTCAATAACAAACAGAAAATAAACATTGCCAAAGCTTCTTAAAAGGACATCTCATTTGGATTCATAGTCTGTCACCTCCATAAACTTATACAACAGAGCATGCACGATTTCCCGTTCCCAGGCTCATTTCCTGGTCAACAATACAAAATGGAAATGCAGGAAGCAAACAAGACTCTCTTTAAATTGATGGTATTTTTAAAAATTTACTACTATTGAAATAAGTGTTTCATAAATACCTGGTTATACAATGGAGCATATCTATTCCAGCATGAAGATTTCAGGAAACAAAGCAGGAGAGAATTGGATTTGCTGCATGGATGGGACAGAAACTCTAGCCTGCACCGCAAAGCAATTTTACTGTCATTAATTTTATTTGACTGTGAGAGAGGAGCTCTTTTGGCAACCCCTGCAGAGCCCCCAGCACACAGCCTATTTATGCGGGCTGAACGCAGAGCCAGAATTTAACCTAAGCACAGTACAAATAATGGATAAAGTAAAAAGCCAGCTGTTTAGAGCAGTTTCACACAAACTAATAGGTACTTGTTTTTATAGACATATGGGACTCATGTTGAGTCAGTTCTAGGTGATATTTTGCCTGGCCCCAAAAGCATCCCAAATCCCATGGGAGTGCTCTGATTTTTTCTCTGCATCTAGTGAATATTTATGGGGACTGAACAAGGACTTCTTTAAATTAGGTGTGTGGATTTACTCCCTGCTATTATTAGGTGGAGTATAGATTACATCCTATGATTATGCATAGCATTGCAAAATCTAAACCTCTCATCATTACCACTGCTTCAGGAACGCTCGGAGGGCAAAATATACACACCTCCTGTTTTCTGTTAATCAGGACAAAAATCCAATGATGCAAAGGTTCCAAAGTGAACCTTAATGAAGCAACAATGGTGGGTTTTTTATGAAATATGTACTCATATGTGTTTGTTGGTATATCGCAACCTGTACATTTAGGGATAAATTTTCTAAAAAGTCTGATTCCAGGACTACAGGGCTAGAAGCTACAGATGAGGACATAATATCAGAATAAAACAACACCTAATGCACCTAGTCCTTTGGAAAATCCATCCCTTGTAGAAGGCACTAGATGAGATCAGAGGTCTTTTGAAAATCTAGTCATTATAATGCATACTTCTGGGGAAAAAAAATAGCTACACCAAATCATGAACACATTTAAACTGCAGTAATGAAACTAACAATGTGATATTTTTTCCTGTTCATTTCCATCAACCTTTCTTGATTGTACAATTTTTATTGGTAATAGCAAACCAGTATATGTATATCTATGCAGAAAATATTTAGGGGTGGGGAAAGGAGGAACATAAGAGAAAAAGAGAAAAAAGGAAATATATCTTTTATATACTGGCAGCATTATTTCTATATTAAAAGATGTGTGACAATTATTGCACTTTATATTTTTGTGAATCACCCACAAACTGATCATGATTTTCTGTAAGTGTGGTTGTTACTCTCAAGAATTCTTCCAGTATTTTGTGAACAAATTTTGTTCTTTCTGTTTTTTCCAACCCTTCACTGTATCTTTACTCTGCAACTACCTTTCAAAGAGACAACAGAAAAGGAGAATAGTGAGGGGTCCTGAATACTGCTGTACATACATGAATAACCTTCACAGAAGGTTGACCTGATACTTGAGGTGAATTTTTATTTCTCAAAGTTACAAAGGTCAGGAAAATGCAGCATGCCAGTGAAACTCAGGCTAACACTTGTCATCAGGAGTTATCTCACACTGCATTATAACACCTGGCACGTGTGGCTTAGAAGAAAAGAGCACTCCACATCTCTCTAAGAACTGGTGTGTGGGACAGGGCTAAGGTAGCCAGTAGGCCAATTTCACAGGACTCTTCTCAGCCAGGAACAGTATGTCTATGGTTATGCCAGTCACCCTTAACACCAGGCAGAAATGATGGCACGAGGAAATATGAATGCTACAATCCAAAGATGAACAAAGTAGTTGACAGATTGAGAGACAGATATGCAAAAATTGAAAGAAAACCAACAGAATTTATGGTTCTCTACAGTTTTGATCAGTTCCAGGAGGCTGTCCATTAATTTCATGAAGCTGAAAGACTGTCAGGCTTTTCCTGTGGCTCTCACAGATGGGTTTTATGCAAAATTCTACCTCTGGGCATGGCTTTTCCTGAGTGCAGCCTGCAGCTGGGAACCTGCCTCCCCTTTCTCTTTGGCTTTTGATTTTTTCTTATTCCTTTCCTTCTGTTGCAGAGATTCATGCAACCTAATACTTGAGGTAGCTTAACACTTCTCTTACGGTTTATTGATTTTCCTCACCTGACTTCAGAAATGTTGCTGATCCTTAGGAATGGATGACCAGAACAATTTTCTAATCAGACAGTAAATAAAATATTCTAACAATTGGCCTGGCATTTACTTCTTTGAAATCAAACCATTTGACGACTGTAAAAAAAATATACTGTCATCTGCTGAGGTGGTTTTCAAATCTCAGTAATAACTTTGTACATGGACTATAATTCAGATAAGCACTGTTAACCATCACATTTCACAGAATTACAAAATGGTTGAGGTGGGAAGGGACCCCTGGAGGTCATATGGTCCACCCCCCCTGCTCAAGCAGGGCCATCTAGAGCCAGTTGCCCAGGACCATGTCCAGATGGCTTTTGAATATCTCCAAGAATGGAGACTCCACAACCTCTGAGGGCAACCTGTGCCAGTGCTCAGTCATTTAATGCAAACATACAATGGAAAACAATGTACACAGGACACCACCACTTTCAAGAGGAAAAAACATTACAAAACATTCTGAGGTGCTGGTTGGTTTCTGGTGAACCACCCCCAGTTAAAAGATCTTTCTATTTTTCCTAACTGTACCAAAGTAGGCTGCACCAATCCAAGGATGTCATACAGTTGACATACAGCACAGTAAAAACAAGACTTTCAAATCTGCATGCAGAGCAAAGATGACATTTATGATACTTCTACCCAATTTATGACTCAGTTTCTCTGTATTTGGGGTATGGTCAAAAATTTGACTTATATTTTTTATCTTAAAAAATAATCCTGTATTTTTTCATAATGTCTTTTGCTATTAACAGAATTTCCTTCCCCCCATTTTCTAATATTTTATTTCTTGTTTCATTTATTGTTCAAACTTTCCCAGTGCTGCCACAATGAGATGAAAGACCTTCTTTAATACCAAAAGTATACATAGACATTAAACCACTAAACTTTCCTTACTCTACTGGTGGTAACCTCTCCAGGAAATTGTCTCATGTTCCTTAGCTATCCTTTTATTGTTTCTTTTGTTGGTTTTGTTTTGTTTGTTTGTTTTGTCTTGGTTTTTCCTCAGATGCTTTCCAGCATATCCTTTGAAATAATTCCCAGGATTCTTCCTTCCAAAATTTAGTAAACTATATAGTTTCAATTTCCTGTGAATTGATTTGCTGCCACTGAAGTGTTTCAATGGACATATGGAGCAGGATATCATGTTTTCTTTTTCTAACTGCCTTTCCCTTACTGGATTTGAAAAGTGGTTAAATAGTTACCTTTTTTACTGACTACTGAGAAGAAAAATAGAAATTGGTAGAAAGACTGCAAAATATCCAAAATATCACTCTTTTTATGCCTTTCTTCTTTTTCTTTTTTTTTTTTTTTTTTTAAGAACTTGAGGGAATGAATTAATATAAACAGTTTTCTTGAAGGTGTTGCAGTGTTTTGAGTCAAATGATGGACTCAGTGAGTTTGAAGTCTCCTCCAACATGCTAGCAATTTAAAGCAGAAAATCTTATGCTACTTTTACACTGAATTTCTTGTGGCTGGGTCAGAGAAGGCTTGTGATAAAATTTGCCAGTTGTCCGTACTGTTGCCTGTATGGGAACCCTTTTAAAACAACTCTGGCTTGTATTTCCTGGGGTAAAACTCAGTGGGAATCTGGAGGGTAGAATTCACTTCAGGGCACCTCCACATACTCTGGCTGGTCGATCCTCCCCCAGGTGTCCCATCCATTTTTGTGCTATTATCACAGGGCTGATATCAGCTAGACAAAATAGTCTGAGTAAAGAAAGGGAGTTATTCTTGTATTTCTGCCTTCTGTGACATTGCCTGCTTCTACAGCATGCCCTGGAAAGACAAACGGGATTTATAGGAAGCCTGAGCTTAGAGTTTTAGACTGCCAAAAAGACAATGCAGTTGTAAACAGGCTGCTGGGTACAGTGCAGATGTAGCCTATCGATGTATGTCAGGGTGTGAATATAGAGCACTTAGGGCCTCATTTCATTTTGGGTGGGCTGAGGCTTGGTGAATCATAATAACTTACATAATTGCAACATTATTTCAGATTGGAAGTTTAGTTTGGTTCATGATGCTGATCCTGTTCTTACAAGCAATACTTGAAACTGCTAGTTTTCATTTGTTGGTTCTTGCAAATGTTATCCTTTGATTTCTCATATCTGGCAGTTGCCTTAAAATTTTTCTTCCTGGAGTCATGTGAATTTGAAAAATTCAGAGTTCGTTTAATGAAAGAAGTTGTGACAAGAAGACGCTGAAATAAAGATCTGCCCTTTTGGATATGTATAAAGGATAAAAATCCAACAAATGTTAAAGATCAATCTGCCCATTGAGGGTCTAATTTTTCTTTTCTTACACTGATGTATTTTGACAGAGTACTGATTTTCAGAGGAGTGAGCGGGGTAAATTAGGTCCTAGAAATTCAACTAGAGATTCCTCCTTTATCACAAATGTTTGTATTCATTGCTCAGAATATGACTATTATGATTTATTGGGTTGCCTTGTCTTTTTCATATTGGTGATGAAAATAAGTATGGGAAACCCCCCTACATTTCACATTAGTGAGAGAAGCCTTATGGAACCCTAGATGGAACAGAGCCATAGTGCACTCTACACATTTTGAGCAATAAGGCAACCCACAGAAAGCTCACAATCTAGGATTTAAAAATAAAGTAGCCATATAAAAAAAGAAATAGTTATGGAGCTTTCTAATAGCTCTTAGGATCCCTTTCAAGAAGCCCTTTCAATTTGCTTTTAATGTAGAGCTGTGTGAACATTTCCAACATTTTCATGCAAGTATATATTTGAAAAATTGTTCACCTCTTAGAGACAAAAATTGTCCTGCTTGAGAAACGAGTAGGAGCTCATGATCGATTTTGAAATAGAATTTACTTCTTTTCCTTTCTATTACTGACTATATTCCCATGCCAACATTTGCTTTTTCTAAAATATCATCACCCACAGAGTCTTTTGTCCACATCTTATTGTTTAACACCTTCAATATTTGGAGGCTCCTGAAGGGATGGTTTAAATTGCATATGATTATTTCTATCCCCATAGGCAATGTTTCTTTTTTATTCGGATGTATAAGCAAACCCATTTAATTTTGATTTTGTTGTTGCCAGGCTCAGTGAAAATAGAATCAAAACTACAAAGTTTGTATACACAGCAAAAATAGCCTTATTAATATGAGAGTTAAAAGCAAATAAGCATATTTGAATGTAGGCAATATCATTTGTCAATACAGCAAGATGAATCTCTAATAATGTTTGAGGAAAAAAAGAAGTATGGTTGCCTTTATAATAAACTCTATCAAAATCTCAAATTTTATACAGAACAAAATGAAATCTACAGTTGTTGTATAAACTACTAGTTGCTATTAAAAAAAGTTATTGAAATCAAAATAGCAGTTTGATTAGAACTTCTCTGAGCAAAGTTTTATGGGCTGCAACAATACATTTATATTGATATATTTGAACTACTAATATCCCAATATAATTCTCCCACCCTTATCCGAGAAAGAGATTCATGTTTTTGACATAATTCAAATTACCTTCAGTAACTTCAAAAGCAATACCTTTAATGATGTTTGGACAGGAATAAGTATGCCCATCAGGTGTGTCATTTGAAGACACACCTTCTCTTACATTAGCATGACTCCCCCAGTTAGAAAAGACATCCTACACTGGTGGTGGATAAAAAGGCTGTCACTGGTATTCACCAGTCCCTTCTACCAAATCAGTTGGAATTTATCAACATCTGGACTTCTAGACTGTTGGGCACTCTGCAGGCCAGGAGGTCCCTTGGCCCAGGGGATTGGGGGCAGCAGGGGCTCCCTGGGGCAGCAGGTCAGGGCCTGGAAACCCAGACAGGAGCAGGGCAGCTGGGGGGCACAGGGACAGGGACAGCCCAAGGCATTAGGCACCTCCCTGGGGATGGGGATGGGCCGAGGCTGGGCTGGGACATGGGCCTGCGGATGGGACTGGCTCAGCAGGGCTCATGGCCAGGCAGGTCAGGGCTGTGGGGAGCTGGAGACCGGCCCTACTGTGTGACTTCTCATTGGGCGTTATCAGGTTGGGCATGGTGACAGTGTGGTTACAAAGCTTCTTGCCCCATACCAGCTTTTATCCTGTTTGATCAGAGCACAGGTGCAATGATCTTGAAGCTGTCTACAAAAAGATCACAGCTGTGTGATGGTGCCCTAAAGGCTACAGCAAGATGGAGGACCAAGAAAAGGCAACAAGCTGATGGGTAGTTGCAGCAGTTTCAAAATGCATCAGTTTTATAGCTGAATTATTTTTTTTTCTGCCACAAGAAAGTTTTTAATAAAGGTTACTCAGTAAAAATTAGTGCAGTGCCTTTGGAGATTGACTTTTCCCATTCTGTCTGCTATGGCTTCTACAGAATGTCATTGTACAACAAAGTCACTTGAAAAGTATTTTTGTTCTGAAACTGAACCAAGTATGTTATTAAAACTTACATATTCTTCATGTAAGACTAAGAAAATAGTTCCATATATGAAGCTACACTTCTTTCCTTCCTTTCTCTCTTCTTCATTCTAGCTCCAGTCTAGCCTCATATGACAGTAAAAATAGGGAGGATGCATATCATGACAAAAATTCGGTAGTCCTGTTTTGCAGAATGCATTATGCCATGGGAGATGCAATTACTTATCTAATATAAAAATATGCCATGGGAGATGCAATTACTTATCTGAATATAAAAATGTTAAGTGTTACACCGGGTTGTTCTTCGGGAGAACCAATTACTGTCAATGTCATGTTCAGCTAGCAGAAGAGGTTTTATTTTTTAAATGCTCATTGAGTCCTCCCTCAATGTAAAGTTTTTCTTCTTAGTAAAGTTATTCAAAAAATGATTTTATCCTTTATGTTCTGGTCTTTAAAACAAAGTAAAACAAACCTCTCTAATCCTGATGAAACTTCCATAAAAGGAGCTCTCAGATGACACTGAAGTAAATGGGAGACAAATTAGACATGTAACTAATAGTTTTTCTTTTCCTATCTTTGGTACTTTATCTAGAATATACCCTATATAGATCTAAGGTTGGAGAGTATCCATTAAGCAGGCATCCAGTTGTGTTCAGCTCTATTGTTCTGTACTTCCTAACAAGCCAGCTACTGAAAAATCATTGAAATTCCTGTCACATCCATACCCCTCTACAGACATGGGGCTGTACACTAAGCATTTAACATGATCTTATAGAAAGAAGAGTCAATAATATTGTCACACGCATTCATTTTGTTATAGTAGGGTTGGCTATCACCAATGAAACACATAATTAAGAACCATTTTTCATGAGCGAATCTCCTTGCAGTCTAGCAAATAAGAAGCATACTTGCTGATTACTGTGGTCAGTGCCCGTTTCAGAGAACTTTTAGAGACAAATGCCAAGCATGCAATACCTGTTAGTAAGACCTGTTTGTGATACAAGTTTATTTAGAAATCATGAACAGGCTTATTTAATAGACCAAGTCTTTAGGAGTTAGTTAATAGTACAGCACTTACTGCATTATTTCAAATATTTTTGAGTGGTCCAGGGTGGCAGTCACATTACTAAATTGGCCCTTTAAACAGTGACGTGAATACTTGGGGGGGCAGTTGTGAGGACTTGATTTTCCGAGGGATTTTAGTGGTGAGTTAGCACTAGTTAATGGAAATGCACCAGCCGAGAAGCTGATCCTTGCTTTTGATCAAGACACTGACATCAATTTAAACTCTTAAGAAAAGATACAGAATCTTACATTATCTAAAGGAAATGTCTAAAATGAGGTATTTGAATCCATACTTGGGCAACAGAGTGATTAACTCAACATTAAAAGCTATTGAACACTGGGGGTTCTTTGTGAATTTTAATTTTGATGAGAACATGAATAAAGAGTAAGTAAACCTAAATAAACATTTTTCTTTGATTTGTGTAATTAATTTTTGTTTTGTATTTGTCATGGTTTAACCCCAGTAGGCAGCTAAGCCCCACACAGCTGCTCGGTCACTCCCCTCCAGTGGGATGGGGTGGAGAATTGGAAGGGTAAAAGTGAGAAAACTTGTGGGTTGACAAGAAGACAGTTTAATAGGTAAAACAAAAGCCGCGCATCCAAACAAAGCAAAACAAGGAATTCATTCACTCCTTCCCATCAGCAGGCAGATGTTCAGCCATCTCCAGGAAAACAGGGCTCCATCATGCGTAATGGTTACTTGGGAAGATAAAATGCCATAACTCTGAACGTCCCCCCTTCCTTCTTCTTTCCCACCTTTACGTGCTGAGCATGACATCATATGTTGGGGTCAGCTGTCCCAGCTGTGTCCCCTCCCATCTTCTTGTGCACCCCCAGCCTGCTGGCTGGTGTGGTGGGGTGGGAAGCAGAAAAGGCCTTGACACTGTGTAAGAACTGCTCAGCAATAATGAAAACATCCCTGTGTTATCAACACTGTTTTCAGCACAAATCTAATATGTAAGCACATAGAAGCTACTGTGAAGAAAATTAACTCTATCCCAGCCAAAACCAGCACATTCTCCCTTATTCCATACCATTTACGTCATGCTGAGGTCCCATGCTATCCAATACATACTCATTAACCACCCCCCCCCCTTCCTGTTCTTTGATACAATACACAGATATCATTCCCTTAGTCTATGGACCACCCCTGTGAAATGTCTGTAAAATGTCCATAAATGTCCACAAAATGTCCATTGAGTTCATTTAGTCCATGACTTTGGGCTCCATCTGTTATGGTGGTCACTCAGGACAGGAGAGGTGGTGTGTTGCGTGGAGTTACTGGGCACCAAAGCCAGCTCAGGTCAGGTCACTGCTGCACTTGCACTGCTTCTTGTGAGGCTCATCCTCCATTGGTGCCTATTACATTCTGGCTACCCAACTAGTAGGCACTATACTAAAATTTCACAAAGAAAAATTCCTGCGCAGGAGACAGTAGAACTTGACCACAACAATAGATATCTTCTCTATCCATGCAAAAAGGACAAATATTTATTCTTAGTCTGTCAGACCTCTTTTTCACGCTTGATTTTAGAGTTGATTATAGAAGAACGCTGGCTCTCCAGAATGAATTATTTAGAGAATGTGTTATGATAGTTTGTGTTTTTATAAAAGGAATGTGCACAAAAGGCATATCTACATTAGTCATAGAGTGCAGAAAAGGGTTATTTTTGGTGTGAATTTGCCTTACACCTACACTTGGAGTCTTTCTTTATACACTGAAGTGCATTAGTGATGCTCTGAATACGCGTCTTCTGATGGAACCAAGTTTGAAGCCATGCACCTAGGTGCTATCTAGAATGCCCTGCTTGCAATGTGTACATGAAGGTTTTCAGCAATTTTCTCATTATTGACATATGGTGTGAAGTAGAACTGGCAAATGACATAAACTTCCTTGCTGGTAAAAATGTGATGTAGACATTCGATCCTGAAACCATAACAGATCACAGGAAATCAAACCTGCTGTCCTGCACCATTTGAGAAGGGAGACATACCCGAAGGGTACCAGTGAGGAGCTTCTCTTCTGTCATTCATCACTTCATATGAACATCCGTTTCCTCCCTTGAAGACTTTTCAGTAAAGTTGTATGTCCAATGTTTAATTGATTGTGTGCTACTGGTAAAAAGCTCCATCATATTGGATTGCTATACTACAACCAAATGAGCACTTGCAAAGATAAAGTCAATTCCTGCATGAAATTAGCAACCGACACTGACCCCAAGCAAGACAGAGGTAAAGCTCAAGATCAAAGGAAATTATGCTCAAATTATTTGTATTTGAGTGGGCAATTCTTTCTAACCTGATAAAAGAGGTCCGGACCTGTTTCCCATTTCTGCATCTTTGCAAAGGATTCCAGAAATCCAGGAAAATCAGCTTCAGGTATAAAGGCTTTAGGATTTGGAAAACTCCAGCTATTGTGAATGCATGTGAAGCAACGAAGAATACAGAAAGTACACCATACTCATCCCCTGCTTCCTATACTGGTTGCAGTATTTTTAATCGGGTTTATAGAACCTCATATGTATATGTTTGTCTATAAATCCAAGACAACTTTCCCCTGGAAAGCCACTTTCAAAGCACATCAAAACAAAAATGCTGCTGTAACAAGAAACTCCACTTCTCTCTCTGGGGAGAATGAAAGAACAAATGACACAAAACAGATGTTAATCATAGCAGATGCTGATTGTATCACTTAATGCACAACTGGAAGATACTCGGATACAATGGGCAGGGCATCATTATAGAACCTGAACAGAAATAAAAGAATTAACCAGGTAGAATTCACATTTCTTAGATGCACACAGAAGAATCCTGAGAAGAATTGTTTATTTTGTGGGTTTTGTGCAATTTTATTCAGAAACCACCCTTGAACACTAACCATCATTGTTTATGACTCACACTTTGCCATGTAATTTTTAATAGCCTCTGCTCTTGTTTTGTCAACAGCTTCATTTAGTAGCTGCCTCATTACTTTTCAAATTACAGGAGAAAGTAATTCAATTTAATGAATGCTACTAGCACTTTGAAGTCAATATTGATGTAAAGCTGCAGGGGAAAAGTAGCTAAATTTAATAAAAGCAGCAGTTTCTAAATTAAGCTCTGTGGCATCTCTGCTTTTAAATTGTGTTATGCTGATTGTAGATGTAAAATCAAAGATGTTTTTCAAGTACACACCTGGATGCCAGCTCTGGAATAGAAAAATTCTGAACAAGGCACAGCAGTGCTGATTTTTCTGGGTGAAGATTCTGTATGGGATTTAGTTCATCTGTAAAACTCAGATTTTATAATAATATAATTGCTAGTACAAAAGGCCAAAGTTGCCTCCAGGTGAAATTCACCCCTGTTTAGACACCAAGCGTGAAGACTGTATTGCTTGCACTACTGGGCTTAATAAGCAATACAATCATCTGCAGTCTTTTCATTGTCCCTTGAACAAAGGTGAGCAGCATTAGTAGAATTCACTTCATTGCAGTTATTGAACATTTTGATTGGAGAGGACAATCAAACTGTAAAACCTTGCCTTTGCCTCTTGTCCTTTTTATAATAATGAAATATATACTAAAACATCGTTGAAATCTTATTCATTCCATAAGAGGAATGAAAGGACTCATACAAAACTCCCTTCATGAATCTACTTTGCCCCTTCACATGCTGTGGCTAAGGTTAAAAGATATAACAAATATTATGATTCAATGCCCAACACTGACTATTTTACAAAAGCAATCTTCCACACCATGTTATGTATTTCTTTGACTATGAGCAACCAGATTCTAGGGTAGGAAAGAAAAGTTACAAGAAATATATTTTTAAAACCCTATTTATTTAAGTGCCCTCTGTGAGACTTACTTATATTACCCTGCATACGTCTCAGCATAAATCCTTACCTAGTGACTTCTTTCATGCCTGTTTATAAACTTTTATATAAACAAAAAAAAAAGCTAATCCAGGTTTTTATTTCAAAATATTTTTTCTTATTTGTGGATGGGAGACAGAGGAAGGAATCCTTTGGCTTCTGTCATTATTTTATCTGCCTGTTTCTGACATTTTTACACCATCTGTTCCTTGGGAGAGTGCCTTTACCTCTTATTTTGTACTGCTGGTAAAGACTGGTAAGTTCCATTCTTAAACCACAGCAGTTGTTTTCTTTTCTGTATTGTCTTAGGAAGATTTACTGTATATTTTAAATGAGTGTGTTGCAAAATCAGTTAAGATTTGTACATGAAATTTGCCCATATCTACAAGGGTGTGAGTGTCCAAAGCCACTTACATTGTATTATCAGTTCTTAGGCGGGGCTTAAGTGTTTCTTTGGTCTTAGACTAACTTGGCACAGTGATGAATGTTGACATAATTCTAAGCAACCAATTTCTTTTGTATATCTACACCCTCATACAAATTCTCTATACAGATGGATAATAATATTGACTTAAATTTCATTCTTAACAAATTTTATGTCATGATTTTTTATATTACAAACTGTTCACAGTTTTGACCATGTAAAAAAAAAATTATAGTGTGTACTGCAATTTAAGAGAACGTGTTTAAAAATCTGATGTATGATGTAGATGTTATTTTCATACTAGAACTGTCTCCACACACACGCAATGGAGAAATAATTCAGAGTACTGCAATTAATTCTGAAGGTTTTTTTACAAGTTCTGGTTTCTCTTTTAATTTCCTCAGAATAGTTTTTGATTATTTTGGGCATAAAATAATTTAAAAACCCCAACACTTATATCAAGCCATACATTTCATATTATGTTTGAAAACATGCTCAGTAACCCCAGTAAGTGAAATATTTAATATGTCTGTTAAGACTTTTGCAGTCAGTTAGCCAAATGGCAATTTATTCATCTTTACATAGTTTCATTACAATTCCAAAGGTATGCAATTTCCGTTGTCCAAAAAGTTGTATTGGGCTGTACCATTTTATTTCTTTAGCTACTCAGAACAAGACCGTGAAAAAAACTTAGTCTGGCAAAATCTAGATGCATTGAAGAATGCTGTACATCCATGTAACCAACTGAACAGGCAAATCAGTACCAACTGCATATGCACTTTCTTAGAACACCTGTACCAACGTATCAGTATGAAACTTTGCAAGAGCAATGTGAGATGCTGCCTTTGAAAGTCTGTCTTATGTACATATACTGTGCATATAATTTGTGGCTTTACTGGAAGGTTGTTTCAGTCAAAATATGCAGGGTCTGAGGCTTCTTTTCTCTCGGTATCTGAACAAGGAAGGTGAAGCTAGCTCAGATATGTATAGGTAAGATGTAAAATTATATTTGAATTGCAATAGACATGTAAGCAAAAGGGCTTAAGAGGTTTATCTAGTGTTTGAAGTCTCCTTTAAAATTGTCCATTACTGATTTCCTCTGACAGAATACAGACGTTTTCCCCTGTACTTTTTCCCACACATTTGTTTCTCAACTCAGACCTTGTTGTCTGGCTGCCAGGGAAAGGCAATCGTTATGCCAAACAAATCCTCTCTTTCCTTGTGCACTGAGCAAATCTGTGACAGACGAATGCTTCAGGACATCTATATTAAAGTTGTGATGAGCCAGAAGAGGAAAGAGTAGAGAAATGTTCAAATAGATCCAAAAGATTTATTTGCTCAAGTACAAGCAGGTATGAGATTTAGATTTTACCTTTCTAAGCAGTTATTTTTAACACATCAAAATAAGATTAATATAATATAACTGATAATAACATGGATGAGAATCAAGGAACAAGTCCTGAAACAAGTCCACTAATTTTCCACCCATGGAAGATGATCCAAATTAATGATTAATTAAATATCCAATTAGTTTCATCTAGAATAGAAAAGTAGATATCTCCAGTGACCCTGACTGCTATTGGCAAGTTCAGGAGAAAAATTCCTTGAGAGAGGGCAGAAGAATACAACTCTCCAGAGCTCACAGATAGAGGTGCTAAACCTGCTGGCTGACTTTCCTGGTTTTGATGTTGAAGAATAGATTTATTTATTGTTCATAGTTTATCTGTTACTACAAATTTAATTTTGAAGAAGATACACACAAACCTAGTAAGCATCCCCTGGATCACAGTCTCCCCAGTTGCTAGGCACCTGGGGATACAACTCCCCCAGGCTGCAGCCCCACTTCACTTGCTGGTACTCAGACCTCCTCACACATATACCAATGCACAGCGCACAGCATGGGTCCCTCCAGTAACTGGCCTTAGACACCCCCAGTAGCCAATGCACAGCATGGGTCCCTCCAGTAACTGGCCTTAGACACCCAATCTACCCAGTAGCCAGCCTTGGATTCCCTGGCCTTCAGTTGCACACACGCACACACACGCACACGCACACGGGTCTCTCAGTTGACCCCCAGACTCACAGGCTCCCCAACAGCTGCCTTGGACCTCCTGGTCCCTTCAGTAGTGCTTCAACCTGGCTCCCAAGCCTCCTTTCTTACTTGCCAGCTAGTCCAGCATGTTGCACTAGTGATCACACACTGACATATGTACCCACACAATGCACACACACTCCGCTCTCTCTGGTTTCTGGCACCCCAGACACATGGGCCCAAACCACCTTGATCTCTCCCTTTTCCCACCTTTGGTTCCTCCCCTAACCATCCCATAATAAGCCTTGTGCAATCCCAAAATGCTCTTCCTGGCATCTCATAAAATGTCCCGCACTCCCCAAGGTCTGTCATAAACCCCCACAGTCATAGGGTGCTCCAGAGAGCCTTTCAGTTGACTGCTGGTGCTGGGTGTCTCCCCAGCCCATGGTGCTGAGGCTCACCTGGGATAGCCCTGGGGAGGGTGGGCAGGGGCTCGTGTCTCTGACACAGTTGTTGGATTTCCCCAACCTGCCACTGTGCCTCTGGGATCCTCTGTGTGTGCGGAGGTGGGTCTTTAATCACATAACCTAACACTGGTTATTTTAAAATACCTTGTCTAAATTAAAATACACTTAATTCAGAATTAATTGCTACAGAATATCATCTGCTGTGTGAACTGGCTTCAGACACAATACAATTTGGACACACAGCTGAGACTAAACCAGAGATCAGTCTCAGCCACTTGTACATGTTTTCTAGTATATTTAGCCCATACCTTTAACAGCCTCCTTTAGAATCATAGAATCATTGAGGTTGGAAAGGACATCTAAGATCATCGAGTCCAACCGTCGACCCAACACCACCATGCCCACTAAACCATGTCCCTAAGCGCCTCATCTACTCGTCTTTTAAATACCTCCAGGGATGGGGACTCAACCACTTCCCTGGGCAGCCTCTTCCAATGTTTCACCACTCTTTCAGTAAAGACATTTTTCCTCACGTCCAATCTAAACCTCCCTTGGCACAACTTGAGGCCATTTCCTCTCGTCCTATTGCTAGTTACTTGGGAGAAGAGACCGACACCCACCTCGCTACAACCTCCTTTCAGGTAGTTGTAGAGAGCGATGAGGTCTCCCCTCAGCCTCCTTTTCTCCAGGCTAAACAGCCCCAGTTCCCTCAGCTGCTCCTCATAAGACTTGTTCTCCAGACCCCTCACCAGCCTCGTTGCCCTTCTCTGGACACGCTCCAGCACCTCAACGTCCTTCTTGTAGTGAGGGGCCCAAAACTGAACACAGTATTTGAGAAGAAGAATTCTTCTTTAGAAGAACTGTTTGTTTGGGTATTTTTCCTCTTATTCTTTCTTTTCTTCTTTTCTTCAGCTGGCAAAACACAATGTCCAAGTACTGCTCATCATATATATATGAAACATATCACGTAGAATCAATAACTTCAAAAATTTAAAAAATCAAATAATTTGCTATTTTTTTCTTATTAAATGGGATTTAGCTTTAGGAGTTGATTCAGCTGTATGTTTGTGCTTAGGGTAGAAAGACACAACAGGAAGCAAAAAGAAGGAACTGATCAGTGACTTCACACATGAAAAATTGCTTGATGTTCCTAAATCTGAATTTCCTCAAAGCGTCCCACATGTTACTTTGTGTGTAATACTTTTAAAAATGTTTAGCAAGTATACTTCACTAAAGTATTTTAATAATCATACCTGAGAATATCAGTAATGCTACCTATCATTTTTTGTGTGACAACTTTGCGATTAAGAGACCTCAAAATGTTCTGCAAATTACATTATTAACAAAGTGTCCATATTAAAATGTGACACAAGAGGAAAGTAGTCCAATCAGGACTAGAACCACCTTTCCTGAGTCCCCGTCTATTATGCAATTTTTCAAAGCTTGGCTAGTTTTACATGCTAGTATGAGGCTTGATACCTCTTGGTAGTCACATTTGATTGAGTGTCATATTGCCCACCTAGCAATTTCAAGGACCAGAAAAGTGGCATGGTAGTGAAAGGTTTCCTTTCAAGCCATCCTTTTTCTGTATTTAATCTAGCTGAAAATATATTAAATTCTTTTTAATTCTTTATCTTAGCTAATAATGCTGGAGCATTTTGTTAACATTTTTAAAAGAATTTTTTTCAATGTATTTTTTTTAAAATTGTTTATGTTTTCAAGCATAAATTACCTTTTTTCACTTTTTTAATACATTTGATGCCATTGTTGCTATAGAGTTAAAGCAACATAGCTGACTATTTTCATATGGTCTTGCTTATTTAATCCCCCATGGAAGGTGTGGCAAAGGTACATGATTGAGAGAGACACAAATTCCTCTCACTTTCTTGCTTGATCCAGCAGCAGAATAGTTCAGACAGAAATTTTCCTGGATGGGTGATTTGCCAAATGTTTCCCCTATCCAGAAGAATGTGTTGGCAAATCTTGGCTTACTCTCTACAAATACGTTCCTGCTTGTTTTACTTCCTGGAAATATCTCCCATTTTTCATGAAAAGGGGTTTGGCGTGTCCTCTAAGACAGTGCTCTACACTCTACCCAGTATGTGACTGATAAGATTTCTTTCTGGATTTTACACGTAAACATAGTATTTGGAGTTTGTTCTTAACTACGCTTTCAGAGAATAGTTATATTCTACATTTTCCTCAGTCTGCTTTCCAGGTCCCTTCCCCCAGCATACTGTCTTTTTAAAATCTAGCTCATTAAAGAGATTCTATTTATGCCTTAGTCCCACAAACGGGCTTTTCTGGTGTACAAGGGAGTTGCATTTAATTCTGGTGGAAGGAACTGGAATGAGATTTGAGAGGCAGATAGGACAGGGACAAAAACTTCCCAAAGCTGGCATGCCATTGTCAAAGACTTAGCATGTAATTCCACCTGGAATTGCTCAGGAATTTTAAGGTATAAGCCTTAACCTCATGCATTTATTCTCACACTAACAGAGGTGTTAGTTACTAGGCCATGCTAGGAAGCACCCTGTATGACAATTCAGTACATTTCAGGACTAGAATACTCAGTATTATTTCCTGAATTTCAAAAACAGAATAGGACTCTTTGTTAGTTCTTTCTTTATTTTTACACATCCTAATGGAAGCCTTTTTATAAGCAACAGCAGAATCAAAACCAGCAAAATGGAAAAGGGCTTCATCAGTGAATCAAACAGCATTGTCATACAATGGAGCATTTAAAAGCTGTCCATTGATCTTTCTATTCAATAAGGTCTTCACTGATAGAAGGAGAGTTAGTCTGGATGATATTTAAAATAATTAAAACCTTTGCTATTTTAAGAAGGGCTTTACTCTCAGCTGATCGGGTTTGGGGATTAGCCAGCTTAAAACAACTGCAAACTACCTCTGGTTTTCATGTCTATATATGCAGGGAGAATACACGGTTGTGCCATTTGAAGCTGCTGTTTGTCTTCTTCAGTCATCTGGCAAATCTCCTTCTAAACTGAGTTGATACGGTGGCTTCAGTCTATCTCATTGTCTGTGTTTTTCCATTCAGGATCTCCTCTAATTTATGACACCATTTAATAATCAGTCTCTATTATGAACAATAATCTTATTGTGTGCTGCCAATTGTACACAAGGTCTTATGCAAGCTGTATGCTGTTATCTCTATACAACTAGATGCCTTCCATTAGTCATTCTATTCCCATTCAGGGAACAATCATCAATAGTAAAAACTTGCATTTTTAGACCAGAAGACTACCAAAGGCTTTAACTGCTTAATGTCTTGATCACTTTATCCAGCCAGATATGTGAAAGTGTTTAACAGTATACAAAAATGCTGGATTAAAACAGTGTACTCCATCAGGTTTAGGTGGGCATGATGCATTACACCACCAAGAATTTTGTGCTTACACTTAAGGCGTTTAGCACCTCCTACTTCGGAAAACAGGGTCAAACACACCACATATACAATTTAAAGAAAATACAAAAGTCAATAAGGTTATCATAGTTTACATCCTCTGAATATGTTGACTAATTTGTCTCATTAGAAGGATTGGGGCACATCTAGATTAATGTTGCTTCCTGCCATATTGGGCCCCTAGTTTTACCAACCTGGGATCAAAATATTGTACAAGATGCTGGACTCAGGTTTCAAATAATTTTCAAGTAAGTATTAATCAAAAAAACCCCAAAGTTAGGAACTAATTAAGCCAAAGTTAGGAACTGAATGATAGTTGTTGAAAAAAATGCAGATTCTTTCTTGAGAAAAAATGTTTGTTGTGTTTGATGATTGCAGATTGGTTTCATACCCAGACCTTTCCAGCTGGATTTGAGGAGCTGAAAGAAGCAGAGCATTCATTGTCTTCATTAAGAAAGCCATGAAACAGCAATTGGAGTCTATACCATTCTGTTTGTCCTTACATCGTGAAGAACTACCTCATGTCTGATGTCTTAGAAACAAACCAGATAATCCATATAATAATTATGTATTGGATGAAATTAAACTGACCCAAACTTAGGTGTCTATATGTAGACTTCTACATACATGCCAGGTCCCATTACAGTCAATACAGAACTCATCAATATGTTTAATAGAGCCACAAAAGCAATTTAGTTCACCCCAAGCGCACACCTACTGGCCTGTTCCCAAGGAGTCTAATCATTCACTTTTTGTGACACTTATGATACCTTGGGCTTCCTGGGCATCCTGCCGAGGAGGTAGAGGGTCTCCCATAACTCCTGTGTCTAATCTACCACTACGACCACTATTATATTGTTACATAGTATGTAAACTACAAAAGTATTATATGCTATTATATACAATGGTATACGCTACTAAAAGTCTATACTATTTTTACTGGTGTAGCTACTGTGGGGCCAGGTCATGGGCTCTAGCACTGCTGTTCCTAACAGTTAGTAGGACTTTTCTAGATACTGCCTTGGCAAAATTTTGGGAATAGCATTCCCAAAGATTATTCCCAATGAGTGGTGAGAATAAGTCTGCCCTATCTTTTGAGAGGAAAGACATATAGATTTAGAAAATATATGAAACTATTTGTACTCAGGCTGTGTTGTGCAACACGCCCTCAGTGCTAGAGAATTCACCCTGGGTCTAGTTTATTTTACTAATAAAAATGTTGCATTTGTGTCTCATCTCTTTGAAGTCAGATTTAGATGTTCATTGGGGATGATCTAACCTTATCATGTCATCTTCTTCTAGCTGTTTCTGGTTATTAAATGAAAAGCATTGAATTTACATGGAGGAAAAACATGTTTGTAAGGGCAGGATCCTTGTAATGTCTCAGCATATCTATATTGCTACCCAGAGGAAGGACCAGTCACCTACTAGAGGATTTTGGAATAAAAATTTAGCCATGTGTAATGAAAACCATTAATGCCCTTAAAGAAAATTCTGTACTATTCTGTATAATTGTCAGCTTCCATAGGAAAACCTGCCTGGAGCTTTTAGGCGCTTTAGGCTTTCTGAACTGGGCTAAACAAACATAATAGGCTAAGTTTCTAGCTTTATGTATGTAAATATGTATGCATGTAAGATTTTTTTTTTAAATACCGGAAAAATGGTATGTTGATATCACAGTTTGGTGTCTTCTAGTTTTGAAAGCTTGAACATAAGCAAATTTAATCTAAGCCTTCCTTGTGCTTTCTTTCACTGATTGAATCATTACTATATATAACACAAAGAACTTACCTGCAGCTTTTGCCAAGATATAATTCTACACAGTCCCTGTTGAATTTTCATTTAACAAATCATCCTGACACCAACCTAGTTAAGGCATGATGCAATGACATGTGCGCTTTAGTTCAGATATTCTGCCACTTAGCTATTTCTCTGAAGATTAGACCTATTGCTAATGCATCCAGGGCCCTCTGAAGACAGTCTAGGATTAATATTAACAAAAAACCAAACACCAGATTATCATTTTTCTAAACAAGAAATCTGGCTAGGGACCCTAGTGTACTTTTTCCCTGAAATCACTTTAGTGTTACTGTTTGTAAACGATTAAGACATTCAAGAATTTTGACTAAGGACTTCTATCAATGCCTGCTCCACCCTTCACACTCTATTTCTCATGAGTTGTCATACAATCAAAATTTTAACTAAAAATAATATAAACAAAACATGGGTTGTGTGTCAGTCATTTAGTAGTTGACTTGTGTCATATCGCCTTGGATTAACCTTCACAACCTTCAAAAATTAACCATATGAAGCAGCTTTTCTGTTACTGTTTTATAGGCATGGCATTCAGGGTGTTGTGCTGTACTTCCAGTAGAAAATCCAATTGGCATTTGGGAATATTTCATAGCTTTTTCAGAGAAGCTGGCTTTCAGCAAACCTACAATAATCTCTTTTAGGGACTATTATCTCTCTCCCAATAAACTGAATGGGATATTTGCCAATCACGTTTAAGTAGCTATAATGAAATATTACAATTCCTAATAATTAATTGAAATGTGTCCTGGGTCTAGGTAATTTTGCAAGACAATAGGAATTCAGCTGCAACAGATACAGTTTTAGCCATTTCCTCTGAAGTCTCCAAAAAAAGTAGACATCCTGAATGAAATTCCAGTGTTACAAATAGATCACATCTAATTATTAATTCAATGGCTGAGCTAGGTGTATTACTGTCTGGAGCTGATCTGTGAAAAAAGTTTGTCTGTTTGCTGGCAGCTTTGTTTTGTAACCTGTGATGTAGTACCAGGCCTTGGCACGGAAGTGTGATCCTGATGCAGGCGTGCTGATGTGTTTATATACCTATGAGAGCAGATAGTCCCAGACAGAGACAGATTTAACTCTGTGAGTACATTTTAATAAGGGTTTATTTCATACTAACTCTGGTCAGTGACCTCAGCAGTGAGAAGTATGTGTGTAATTCAGTGATCGTTCTTGATTGTTTTGTCTTTATTTAAATAAAAAAAAACCAACAAACCTTGCTGAAGTTTATAAATCTTCTACCTAAAGCAGTCAGATAGAAATATACTTGGGTCTAGTTTGTAAATAAAAAGGTAAAATATATGAGAGAAACATCTAAGGCTGATCATCACATTTTGTTTTACATTACTTCAGAGAATTATCATTGTCTTTGGAAGGAAATAAGAGATTCTATTAATACGCATTATATATTCTATTTCCAGTTCCTTTCCTCTAAATATTAATTAATATCCATTACATATCAGGAAACATCACTAAGAAATAAGGTACTACTACTGCAAAGAGCTGCTAAGGACTAGTTTCTTGAAAATATTTGTATGACTAGTTCTTAGGTAAGTGTTTAACTTCTATTGCTTCAGTTGGAAATAGCCTCTGTGTGTAGGTATCAGACCTCTAAACATCACTGAGGCTGAAGGCCTTTTCCAATTTACCTAGCAAGCTCATTGCAGACCCTGGACATGTGTTTTATTCCTAGCATATGAGTTACACACTAGAACTGCTTTACACACCAAATACTGAAAAACAATCGCGTGCATCCCTAGAGCATATGATGTGTACATCATGCTCTCTCATGGATATTTTGAGAGGATCATTCTCAAATAGCTTTTCCATTCCATTTTAAAATATTCTTGCAGTCCAGGTCCTGTCCCAGAAAAGTACTGCCAGATTGATTTTCTGGTGTCAATAAATTAATGATAATTTGCCAGGACACACAAGAAATTTCATTTTGCTAGAATCATTTAGGAGCAGCATTGGTAATGTGCTGTGTATGTAGCAATTAAATGCCCTGAGACAACTGAGGGAAAAAAACCCTGAACCCAACCCCAAAAAGGAAAAAAAAGACTTGCTTAGAGAGGACTTTGTGCACACAGTAAGAACAGAGGGAGCTGAAGCAGAAACATTCCCTAAGCTGCAGAGACCAACTCTGAGTAGCTTGACACCCAACCAAAGCTCTTTCAGCGTGGTATTAATTAGCAACTCACTTAAGTAACAATGCACATGCTAGAAGCATTACATCATCTGAACTTGTCACTGGCTGTTGAGAAAGTATCTGTGAGGACCGGATACTATTGCATTACAATTTCTTTGAGTCTTTTCATAAAATCCCAGGCATGGATTTAACGGGGAAGCTAATGGGCTTTAGCCCCTTCTCCCCCTCCATCCTACCTCCTCTCCTCATTAAGAACACTGTTCCATCATACATTGAGTGTCAGGTGACGAGGGAAGTGGCGGCATCTAACTCTGCATACAAATACCACATTCTTTCCCATTTTCATTGAAGCTAATAAAAGACTCCCACTGAAGCAAATGGGAGTTACATAAGAACCTTACACTCTGAAAGAGCAATTATTCTAGACAATGAGCAATCATAAAATTATCAGTCCAGCAGTGTTTATGCACATACTTGCCTTTAAGCAAGGGCACAAATACATTTCATTTTGTAATCCATTTAAGCACGTACTTTAGTTTTAAGACACAGGACTTCAACATAACCTTTAGGCTCAAAGGTACTTTGCTGACCGGGTGCCACAAAGAACATTAATGAGTTTGTCTCCTGCAGGTTTTCAATAAAGACATCCTGCTTCAGAGAAGATCTATTGAAACCAAAATGTACATATAAAGCCTTTAGAATAGCTTTGTTCACTCAGTTAATGTGTTCATGGCAGAAATATGATCTGCTAGGTTTGATAGGAAGCTGAAGATTTTCTTAGTGTGGTATAGTTTGTCTTTTTTCTTTCTTTCTTTCTTTCTTTCTTTTTCCCCCATGTGAAACTATCCTTGCATTTGTTCTGTCAATAGAGAAGTTTGCAACTTCTTACTGAGAAATCCAGAAGGCTCATCTAGCATTTAACAGTGATGTGACTAGGAGTACTTTCTTTGGAAAATACCATTTCAAAAGACTGTGAGAGAAAAAACACCACACCTGACTTCTATGGAATGTAAAGTGCTATGATGGAGTTACCCAGGATTCTGGAAGGGGAAGTAATTTTCTGGAAAGTAGTGTAATGATGATGAAGTGAGGAGGCTATGGGCCTGCTTACGCTTTCTTTCTTTCTTAAGTAAAGAGCATCTGTGTTCAGAATTCCTGTCTGTGTTTGTACATGGTTAAGAAGTAAAATGTAATTCTGCAAAGAGATTCAGGTGAGTGTGCAAAAACAGTGGGGAAGAGGGTAACAAACTGACTCTCGTTTCGAATCATGAATGTTTCAGTGTGGGGCTTCCTCGTGATAAAAGAGGTTTGTAGTACGAGATCTGCTTTGGCAGAGATCTAAAGCTAAGATCAGACCTGTACAGAAAACTACATACATTTGGCATAAATTTGAAGACAATCTTGTAATTATCTTTTAGGACCCAATTTAGGATTTTTTTTACTGTGGACTGACAGCTCTGCCAAGATCAATGCAGTGAAGAAAAGACCTTGGCTGTTGGAAAGTAACATTTTCTATCAATTCTGAAATATTTTTGCAAGAAGTTTGCAACTTAATTGCTTGAACCCCCAGGCTATTTGAAATAACTTCCCAAAAACTATTTTAGAATTTCAAAATTTTTGTTTGCTTCTTTCATTCATTTCCCCACACTATGAAAAACTTAAATAATTTATTGTTTAAAAAGCACTCAAAACATGTTTTTTCTTTGTAGCCCTTGACTGATCTGAAAAACACTCAGAAACTTTAGATGAACTAGTCTATCGTTACGGTTCAGGTGGTATATTCTTTCCAAAGAGCAATTTTCAAGCTCTTATAACTTTCTGGAAAGGTTATTCTTTGGGCTGAAATTCATCATGTTTATTTCAGTGTGCAGCAATTTCAGAAAGCATTCGGCAGAATGTCAGATGGATGCATATTATCACATTTGAATCTCACATTGCACATTGAAACAAATGACTCTGTGCATTTATATCAATTTGCAATCAAGCAAGCTTTTTTTTTTTTTTTTTACTTTGCTGGATTTATCTCTTTTTTAACATTTTAATATTGCACACACTCAAAAGAGACACAGAATGCTTTTCCATTTTATGTGCAATTACCCACTACAGTTTTTAAGAGCAAGAGAATTTTGTGCAAATAATATGTTAATGCCACATTAGTCATAAGATGTGCCGAGAACTTAAACAGCATGAGTCAGAAACTTATCAACCAAATTATGATTCCCACAGCAATGTTAAGTTAGCATATTATGCACATATGTGAGACATAAATAAGAGAAGGTACAGTTTATAGCGATATAAAGTGTTACCTATAAACAAGATGATGACTTACTTAAAATTAGAGGTCCTGAAGCATCTATAACTTATCTTGGATTAGTTACAGCTGCTTTGGGAACCATAACGTTGAAATTTGTGATTTCTGTCTGATTACTTTCTCATGATAATGCACATAATGCAGACTTTCCCCAAGTTATTATATACTGCAAACTCCTCTGAAAATACTTTTTGATGGGTTTATCAACTGATGGATGATAAATAATAATTTACTCTGGAAATCCTTCTGCTTAATTTTTATGGGGATTTTACAATAATTAAAAATTCTGCAATTGATTGAGAGAAGAAATTTAAATGTGCAGTTATTCATCATGTAAAATGGCACTTAAAATGAAGTAAGATTTAAATGCCTCATTAGAGAAAATTGAGAATATTTAAGATAATGTTTTAGAGTAACCTGCACTTTATTCCTAGAATCTCTGTTCCCACATATGCTTGTTCACTGGCTTTGACCAAAAGCATGGTAACAGCAGTTACTAGTTTGGGAAGAAATGCACAGTGAAAAGAAAAGTAAACTGACAAATTTTCTGAGATTCTAACGCATTTCAGGCTCTATATGTCACTCAAATGAGCCTGTGATTAACTCTCACTTAGGTGGAGCAGACTCCATTTAGGAACTATGTTTCCTTAAGTGTATTGTCAGTTTCTAGCTCAGTAAGGGCCACATTGCTATGATGATGTCAGGAATTAAGTACTAACTATATTTTAAGTAGTAATGGTAAAAATTACAGATCCTCAAAGTATTTTCTTATTGTGTGCAATTAATGAAAACAACCAAAAAAGGCTAAAAAGATAGTCAGAGGCTTTTTATTTTGCTTCTTTATCTACTATCTTACTTTTGCAATATTATTGATTAAATTACTTTATCTCATAACCTTAGTTTCTTGGTTCTTTATTTCTTGTGTAAGCAATTCATAATCAAAGAAAGGAAAAGAGATGAGACCCATAATGGAGAGGATAATTTGTGCCAAAAAAATTAACAGTAATTTTTTTGCTTTAGAAAGGTCTATAAATGCAGTGATTTTGGGGGAATAATAGGGAAGTTCTGTTTATCCAAGCATTGCTTACTTTCTTAGGACAATGTAGTAATAACATATAAAAGATGATCACTCTTTATTATTTCTTCCTTAGGGGGATGATTTGAATGGCACTGAATAGGTTTCCTGCCTGTTGTTATTGCTGTTTTTTATTTTCATCTTTCAGTTTAGCAGCAAAAACAGGCCTGAAGGACAAATTGTTTAACCCATCCAGTTTCTCTGGTTTAAATATTTAACAAGTGTCCAACCAAGACTTCTTGGTTTGCTCCAATAGCACTCAGCATCCCCTGGAGCTTTTTATCCGTTTACTAACTAAATCTGGGTTTGACTGCTTAGCCACCATGGTTAGATAAAACACTTTAATTGTGTAATCATAGACTATTTTGAATGTGACTTCCATATAAAAAGTAAGTGGGACTCTGTGAAAGCTTTAAAATATCAAATTATAATAGAAAAAAAAAGTTAGAACTTTTCATGGTAATTTGTATTAAAGTAAACACTAGTAAGGTTTAGCAAAAATCAAATAAATAGTAATTGAAAACACAGATACAGGACATTTTCAGTGTATGTTTCTCTTCACAGTTTTCTCAACCATTGTATGCATGAGAAGATTTATTAAATTGTAGATGGGGCTAAAAATATGTTAGCTATGGATTTACGATTTGATGACACAAAATTTTGAAGAGAAAGTGAAAACACGCTTACAGCTAGTCTGAGTGTTAGTGACAAAAAATAGAAAAGACAATGTTATAAAAAGAAAGCAGTATCAAGGGTGTATTTCTTCTGTTCATACTGACACATTTTGATAAAAGTATTTAATTTATGTATCTCTACCTCATTTTATGTGTATGTTTCTCTTCACAGTTTTCTCAACCATTGTATGCATGAGAAGATTTATTAAATTGTAGATGGGGCTAAAAATATGTTAGCTATGGATTTACGATTTGATGACACAAAATTTTGAAGAGAAAGTGAAAACACGCTTACAGCTAGTCTGAGTGTTAGTGACAAAAAATAGAAAAGACAATGTTATAAAAAGAAAGCAGTATCAAGGGTGTATTTCTTCTGTTCATACTGACACATTTTGATAAAAGTATTTAATTTATGTATCTCTACCTATGATGTATCCATTCATTCTTGTTTACAAGATACATTTCCAATCTGTAGTATGACTTTCTTTTGATCTATATTATCTTGTTTGTTGGTTTCCACTTCCAAATAGAGTTAATTTTTTGAGTTAGACCTTTCAAGACCATTGAAGAATTGAAATGTTACCCCTTTCTGTTTTAAACATAGCTGATCTAGGTAGAAGATAGAATTCAGATGCTGCCTGCTGCATAGTCAGGCTCAGATGCTTGGGGATTATCAAGGGTGTGAAGAAATGAATTCTACACAGTGCACTTGGAGTATTTTTTTCCAAAACTGTATTGTGCTTATGGTAGGGAGTTGCTACTGATCCCCTAACCACCTTTCACTTGTACAACAAATGCACCAGCAGTCTTGGTTAGACTAAAATTCAGACTCTGGATTTTTTTATCTGAAAAAAACTTGAAGGATATTTTTGCTAGATTTTGGCTCACAGTGAGGCAATTGTTGTAAGATTGCTTGTAGTGTATTATTTCTACCATTATGAATATAATATTTGCAATATAACATTATTCACAAGATTTCAGCAATTTTGGGGTAAGTATTTTGAAAATGGACACAAACCCCTAACCATAGCGTGAGTCCTTGTCTAGTCCATATTCCCTCCCTAAGGCAGGATAGGTTATATCTAAACCATAAGTAAACATCATCTTATGATGGAGATATTGCAATATTCCTGAACCGTCTTTGCCTGTGCTCAGCTTTCCTATCTCTTTGGTTTGGTTTTTTTTTTGTGTTGTCCAATCTCCCCTGTTAGTTTAAATCTATTACCTTTTATTTCCAATGAACATGGAAAATAATTAAATTCTTTCCTTTCTGTGGTGACCACATTTTTATTTGAAGATATTTCTCATCTCTCTCCCATGCCTTTTGCCCTTTAGCTATATCTTTGCTGATTTACCATATTTTCTAGGCAATTAATCATTCTTCTAGAGCTTTTCTGCTGGTGCTCCAAACTGAACTCCATTTTGAGGCTCTTATCTCCGGTGACTACTTCTTACATTTAACGATGTAGATTTAATGTCTAAAATATATTACTTTTTATAGAGTTTAGATAACAATGGATATAGTAGTGATGTCTCACATTCAGTGTGTAGTCCTCTAAAACCCCTCCTGATCACTGTCTACCTACTTATTTCTCATTGTATGTTTATTCAGCTGATTATTCCAGCATAGAGGTAGCATTTGGTTCTCTCACTGAACTGAATCCTGTTTTTTTCAAGCCAGTTCTGCTGAGACAACGTTGAATTCTAATCCTGCCTTGCCAAATGCTTGCGGGTTGTCCCTGCATGGCATTTTTTGTAAATTGAACAAATACGCTCTCTGTTTCATCATCTATGTCCCTAATGAAAAATAGACCGCACCCAGGACAGGCAGCTATGGAATGATACTGAATATATCCTTCTAGTTTGATAGTAAACTACCAATAAACTTCTTCCAATGAGTTGTTTACATTCATGCTCATGTTGTACTCATGTAATACTCATTCTTAGCTGTTAGACCTAATTTTCATTTTGTAGTACTCTCATTGAGTTTCAGTTCCTGGAAGAATGCTTCTTTCTATCCAATAATTGCTTTATTTGCTGTTCTAGATATTGTTCAGAATGTCCCAAAATGGGGTGGTCTCTGTCTGGTAGATGTAACGTTAGTTGCATACATTATTGCCACAAAGGCCTGTGCTTTGGGTGACTCTGCTATATAAATGGGTCTTGCTTATTTTATTTTCTCGATTTCATGAACAGTAGTGGACTGTCTGTCACCTCTAAAGTGCCTTTGATCTTTCCTCCATGTTGCTGTTTCATGGAAGAAAATAATTCTGATATACCTTTTGAATATATGTGGCAATTTTTGATACGGGTTGGAATTTTCTTTAGAAAACAGATTTTTCAAAGTTCATTGATGATATATTCAGACAGACCACTGCTAACTCAGCTGGTTTCATTTAACACAGCTCGTGGAGGAAAGAAGCAAATGCTGAAGAATATTTAAACAAAGCTTGAGGATTATTTGGTAAAAGCAGAAATAACTGGGTCCCAGTTGTGGAATAGATGCCAAGTCCTAAAATTCTGAAGTGAATACTTAACTTTCAGGTTTTTGTGGTATACTACAGATCCTTGTGATTATGACTAGAAATGGATCCTTTCTTACTGGCTGCATAATCACAAAGGCCAGCTTTACACCTGTTTAAAATTTTGAAAATAATAGAGTATTAAAAAGGCAGCTTTAGAAGTTAGGAAATGAGCGGGTAGAAGATTTTCTTTTGAGATCTGCCAAACTGTTTGTGACAAAATTGAGAAGCTCCAAATGTAGCACTACTTGCTGACTTACGGTTAAGTTATAAAATAAAAGATTTAGTTAGGTTTGAATTTGAACTTAACACATTGGTACCTCTCAAGAAAGTGCTATAATAGAGCATTGTATTTCACTTTAACAAATGAATTTGTACTTTAAGAAGAAAAAGGTTGCAAATCTGGAAATGCATTCTTAAAGTAATCCAAGTAATCTTGTATCTGCTTTGCACAAAGTACATGCATATTACTATCAGAAAAGTAGCATTTTGTAGTCATTTTGCAAGGAAGTAAATAAGTGTCAAAAGGCACCATGCTGCAGGGAGTGAAGTCTATGGAAAAGAAGAGAGGGAATTTGCTAAGGCTAGCCAATTTTGTTTATGCTGGCAAGCTTGCATGTAAACTCAAAATATTTTTATTTATTTTTAGGGTCTTAAACAGGGCAAATTTTATGTTCTTAAATTACTTTATGCATATTTGCAAAATTTGCTCATGAACTCTGCAAGGGCTAGGTGTGTTTACAGTAAGGTCATTTTGTAGGTAAACACGCATAAACATAGCAAGTAGAATAGCAAATAGATGTCCCTGAACTTAATCTCAAGTGTGCCAAAAATTTGTTGCATTACATTTTTATATACCTAGGTTGCCTTCTTCCATGTATGGTCTTTATAATAGAGCTTTAAACATTTTTTCAGTTCTAAGAATAGGAAATTTATTTCAGTCCGGAAGGAAGACTAGAGCATGTAGTGGCACGTAACAAAGCCTCTTATTACTTCACTTTTGGGCTACTTCTGCCATGTCTACCGGAAGACATTCACAGCATCATTTCAAGTTGTCATTTAAGCCATGTACAAAACACCCACTGGTGAATTTTTAAGAGGGTGTAAGGCTTTTTCTCTTTTCTTGATCACTCGTTTATAGGTTGAGAAATTTCTTGCCTACTTTAGATTAGTATAATTGATTTTTCATTTTGAGCAGTGCATAGTTAATATTATAGGATTAGCGGTATAGCTGACTTTAATTTATCTTTTCTGCATTGTTAAAGTTTCTGTCTGCTTCTGTGATTTTAGTCTGAATTGTGAATATTGTGGTATCTAGCTTTCAATGAACAAAGCAGCACGTTGTTAAAAACCTTCTGATGATACTAACAGTCAATACTACTGACTGAACTCAAAAGAATGTAATATTTTTAGGCCAAGTTATTTGGTTTCAAGCCAGAAACATTTTGGAAACATTCCAAGAAATCAGAAATACCAGGCACTTAAAATTCCAGTATCTCAAATAGGAAACAAGTAACAGCAGATCACATTTAAATACATCTCAGAAACTGCTGTTCCCTTGGAAAAACTAGAAGAATTTGGATATCAGAATCAGATATATATTGGGACGGTAGTATTAAATGTAGCCAGGAAGACATCAATACCCTTCCATATTTAGATATTTCACTTGCTGCCCTTCCATTAAAAAATAGAGTAAGCCCCCTACATTCATACCACATACACACATTTTTTCCTTCATGAGTCCACATCCTGAGCTTAACAGGCCAAAACTGCCACTGAAATCAGAACTGGATCCAAGACCTTTCTTTTTAATATGAAGGCATTCGTTTCTTTTTGGCACACACATACAAACATGCATATCCCCAGTTATGTATATATTCCTCTGTATTATATATATAAGAATTCCCTATTCTCTTAAACATGGTGTTCTACTGATGTAACGTGGCCTACTTGACATAAATAGATGGGACATGTCACCACATGATGCGTCACTGTGGACATAGGAACAGATGCGCTGTTCAGAAATCCGTGGTTAAAATGTCTGTAATATGTGATTAAAGAAGTATTTATTTTTCAAAAGTAAAAGATTTACTCCCCACAAAAATGTTGCTCTGGTAAAGTTCATGTATTTCAGTTCTTTATGCTTTTAATAACTATGGTGAATATTGTACCATAAAGCTCCTGTTGGTTAAACTGTATTGGAATCATGCTAGTATCTTTCAAAAAATTAAAGCCACCAAAATGTGTTTCAGACACCTGTGTAATCACTTGAGCCTAGTAGCAGCCTTTCCTTAGGAAAATCTTCCTTCAAAGATAAGGCAAACTTTGAGCAAAAACTGTGGAATTAAGTTTAACTGGTACACTTAGATTTCTAGGGAAACTTTAGTCCATTGCTTTCTAAAAAGAAAAAGAAAAAATTGCTGTGAGTTTCCAGCAAGTAAATCTTTTTGCAGGATTTAAACAGCATAAAACAAAGGGGTTTTCACACTGATTTTCTTTAATACTCCAAAGTCATTTTATTTCATCCATTGACTTTGAAATGAAAAAAATATCACTTGAGCCTAGTAGCAGCCTTTCCTTAGGAAAATCTTCCTTCAAAGATAAGGCAAACTTTGAGCAAAAACTGTGGAATTAAGTTTAACTGGTACACTTAGATTTCTAGGGAAACTTTAGTCCATTGCTTTCTAAAAAGAAAAAGAAAAAATTGCTGTGAGTTTCCAGCAAGTAAATCTTTTTGCAGGATTTAAACAGCATAAAACAAAGGGGTTTTCACACTGATTTTCTTTAATACTCCAAAGTCATTTTATTTCATCCATTGACTTTGAAAATGAAAAAAATATTCATTGTTGAAGAGAAGCCAGGATAGTAAAATTTAAGTGATAGAGTCTCTAAGCCTGAGTTGTTGATAATAAATGGATGACTGCCATGTATTTTATAAATAAACACATGCTTATTGATAAAAAATGCAATCCCTGCTTATCCATTTCTTTATTACTCGTAAGTAAAATTTGTACTTAAATGTGGTTAACAATGGAGCAAATAGTGGCTTATCTAACTATGGTTACTTTTGGAAGTAGGTGAAAGGACAAAATTAGAAGGGGAAAGAAGCTGAAAAACAGAGATTTCATATCTGTTGGAGGAAGAGTATTGAGCAGGCCCTAAGCTCCCCAAGTGATTATAAAGAAAATTATTATTGTTTTTTATGCAAGGTTATTAATACCTTACTCTCTGTTCTCTTTGCTGTTTTCCACAGAAATACCAAAATGCAGATACATGGTTTGTGACAATAGGAGTGAAGAGATGTGACCAGATCATGATGGCAAATATTATGTTCAAAGTTTGACAAGACCTAATGTAAAATAGTTATCGAGATTTATGATTCAGAGTGCTGTGCCCTAACATTGCTGGAAACAAAAACAGTTTTCATGTCCTTTGCCACAATGCCTGTTAAGTCCTGAACAATGGAATTGTCTTGCTTGGCAGGCAGAATAGACGATCTGAGTTGCCTTCACTCAGGAATGAAATTGAATGTTTCTTGCTGTGAAGAGTTTTCCGTTTACTCCATTGTTCAGACTGCATTGATTCAGACAAATTGATTGTCTCTGTGGTAACAGATCCATGCCAAGGGATGACGAAAGTTAAGTTGTCTGTGATTAAGATTCAGCCAGTTTTGAACACTGAGTTTCTGGAGGCACTCAGATGAACTTCTGGAGGCATCATAACTACTGAAATACAGAGGGTAGGCAGTGGACTTCTTAACAGTACTGGCTATGAAATGGGATTAATTATCTTTTTGTAATTTAGTATTTTTGTCATGTGGCTTTAATTTATGAAACTATATGCAGATTAATTCCTGGATATGGATCCTCCCTTCCAGATCCAAACTTTTCATTTACACATAGCCAGATACTGGTCAAATTACCTTAAGCTTTGCACTTAGTTAGACAAGGTGTTCTCCAAAGACTGTCTTAGAATTCATTACCTCCATAGATCAGCATTATAAGCATTGACCTGTGAGGCTTATTCCACTTTTAACCAAAAGTTTAATGTATTTTTCCTTCACAGTCTGTTTAGTTTATTCTAATATGTGTGTTTTCTTGCTACGCATGTACTTTAAATAATGACAGTTACATGAATACATTGTAAAATAAACAATAAACACAAACGTTTCATGTCATAAGTTTGTTTACAAACAATTTAGCTTGCCTAGATGTGGATTTTGACATTTACAAGAAGCACATCCTTGATTTTTTTCCATTGAGGGGGCAGGTCTGGGGATAGTGAATGTAAGCTTTCAGTAGGCATATTTTTCTTAGTTACCTTCTGTGGTCCAGGGGATTTCCCCAGGGACCCTAGGCTATAGTTTTAAAACCGCTTATTTTAGAAGCTGAGAGGTTGTGCCACCCAAGAACTTTAAAAGAAGGCTTTAAGAGGATGGTATTAGTTTTCTGGTGAAAGAACATCATACCTTTCCTTAGAAAGAAAGAGGAGGAAGGACAGCACTGTCTGGAAATATTCTGTTGTGCACAAAAATATGTAACATCAATGTTAAACTTTTATTATATGTCTGGATTGAGCACTGATGATTTATCTTTAGAAATTATTTTTGTTGTTTGATTTTTTAACTTACAGACTAATTCTGCCTTCTTTGACCAGTCAAAAAGAAAATGTAACTCAAAATACAGAAAAACATGGAAATGGTGTTAAATGTTGGAATCTGAAAAGTAGAAAACAACTGGAGTTCCGGGAAAAAACATAGAAATGGGAGAAAATCACACATCTAGACCTCAGGTCAATTTAACATCTCATTTTCAGCATACATCCAGCTTTTACTGAGTGTAATCATTATAGCTGTTGGAAAAATAGAGGACAACATGGAACAGAAAAGCTGAGTTCTGTTCTTTCTTTAATTAGTGAAAAGTTTTCATCAAAGTTTTCTGGAAATAGCATTACAAAATCTCAGTAGCTCTAAAATAGATAACTCTCAGAGATTTTGGAAACCTTAAGTATTACTGCAAAATTCTGTGAACCCTGTGGATGAATGACTTTTCCTTGGGAAAATTCAGAGATGAGAGCTTTGCAAGGGACAAAAAGGACTTTTGGAAGGTAACTGAATGTCTTCAGCAGTTTCAGTGAGTTGGTCTAGAGAAAAGTCTGAATGACTGGTAGATTTCTTCTCATCCTCAGTGCATCCCAGAGCAGGGTTTTTTAAACCTTTTTGTTTGAACAATTGTCTAACCTTTCCAGAAAACCCCACATATCATCTTTGGCAGAGTTGCCACTTTTTTCTTTTACAGCTAAAAATTAAGTTAAATTCTGAGTGTTTATTTATTACTTTACATCATTCTGTTTGTTGACCTGCTTGCCTCCTGAGTGTAAATATGTGATTTCTTTGTCATTTCCCAGACAACCTTCTGACATATTGAGAACCTGAAGTTGTTCGCAGACTGGAGTTTGAGAAAGAGTATCCTGGAAGAACTGTAAAAAAATAAGTTATCTGTTCCAGTAACCCTTCTTTCTGTGTTGACACACAGCTAAAGAAAGAAACAAACAACCCAGCATACCCTGGCAGTATCTCTTTTTCCATGTTCATTCTCACTCCTGGAGAGGTTGAGCAGTTGATTTTGGGGAAAACAACAATACAGGTTAATTAAAGAATTTTTCTGATCCTTTGTTAAGTAAAATTATGTATGTGGTGAAAGTTAAGAGTGTGTTAAGCATTAAATTGTTACTGGTGTAAAGGGGACTTCAGCCATAAGCTTAAAAACAACTGTGTGCAGGGAAAGGTTCATGTCTACACTTTTTTTATTGACAATGAAAGAGAGAAGAAATTGAAAGATTTTCTTTTCTCTGCTAAACACTGAAAAAAGATCACCTGCTAATATGACTAATATTCTAAAAGTGCCTAGAAAAGGATGGGGTTGAGCATGTGGTCACTTTTGCATGTTTTTTCAGTCCTGCAGTTTATAGGTTACTAAAACAGCTATAACAGGTACAGAAAACAGTGGCAGCTACCACATGATAATTTTGGTTACTCTCCCAAGGTTCTGAACATCCTGTTTAGCTTTCAGAAAAAGAGATAACCTATCTGAAAAAAACCACCCCCCAGGTACAGCTGCAAGTAAAATTTTTTTTACCATATAACTGTAATCAAGTTATATGAAAGTTATCACATGTAATTCAGAAGTTAAGCTTCTAAGTTAAACAATCAAAAGGTACGAAATTAGGAAGTTAATTGTTTTATAACCTTGACTGAGATATAATATTTCAAAACAGTCTCATACAGTTATTTGCTTTGCTTCAGTGAGAAATTTGACCCTGTTCAGCAAAAAAAAATTATGTTCTTTAGTCCATCTGCTTTGAGGCCCATAGACATTACAATGCAACCTGGTGTGTAAGTGATTTTTTTCCTTCAAGGTGTCAGAGCGAAACAGACCTGCCTCCTCCCAGATAGACCTTTAAGATAGTGCTGTCAGCATCCTCAGGATGCAGTTTTTATCTTTAACTGCTCATTAAATGAATGCCAGTTTCTGGGAAACTCAAACTCTACTGACCTCTTTAAGCCTTTGTTCAGATTATAATCACTAAATTCATTCATTCAGGAAAAATAACATGTGACATATGAGAATAATTACAATTAACCAACACAGCTTTAATTTGGATTATCTAAGACTGAAATACTGAACGAATGTTCAATCCCTGGTGGGGAAATTCTCATCAAATAAGTGTGAAGTATAGCTGAATAATGAATAAGTCAAGGAAATTACACTTCACTAATGAACACAAACTGAACAGAAAATATGTTCAGTATGTGAGACAGTAAAAAATTCATTTAGGAAAATGGATGTTTAAGGATGTCTAAATATTTCTAAACACAAACACTATCCTGCCTGGGCCTTGTTAGAAGACCCCGTCTCTAAAACAATAATTTATCTCATCCCTTCTTTAAAATAATTTTCACTACATTTATCCTCTGTTCTATCTTATAAAGTTTATTGTCTTTATTAAGTCTGACGACATTCTTTTAATGGCAAATCTCTGAATGAATTGTGGAGAGGAAATTTGTCATGTGGACAACTTTAATTTTGGCAATTTGAGACTAAAATACTCTTTTCCTGTTAGAAGATTTGGTACAATAGAAACAAGATATTCTCTTGCGCTTGGAGAAGGTGGCAACTGTGGAATAGTAAGTTAGTATTTTCAGACAGCCTATAGCAGAAAAGGGGTTGTGTACAGTAATAATACTTTGTCCTTTTGCATATATTGAGTTCCTTACATTTCTCTGTGTGTAAATGCTCTCCCATCAAGATCACAACAAAAAAGTGAACCTCAGCTTCTCTCAGAAGTTCATGTGGTTCCCACATTCAAAAATAGGCTACTTTGGCTTTAGGTCGCTCCTCTGGCCAGCAATTGTTTATTTTACTTCTGAGTTCATAACACTACAAATTCATCATGGAAGAGAAATTTTGCTCATGTCATTACCACCAGTTTGTGAACTTAATTAGTACTGACTCCTGCTAACTATGCACCGCTTATTTACACTTATAAACTGCTTATAAGTATTCTTAGCAGTCTTTTGAGTTACAAAAAACAATTAAACCAAGTAGCCTGAATCTCCTACCCAAAAGTTTTACGTAAAAGTAAGATTCATCTCTTCTCAAGCAAAGAAATGTATCACAACTGGTGCAGTTGTATTGTATGGGTCAAGACAAGGACAGTCATTATGGGTGTAGGCAGTCATATATTTTCTTTGAGGCATGGAGATCTGCCCACTGGGACAGAGGATGTCTGTCTGATCCAGGACAGAGATGGTGAATGAGTGGGAGGGATCATCAGTTGTTGCCCCCACAGAAGCATAGCTACTAATGTATATATTTACCAGGCATCCAAGTACTACTTGAATGATCTGTATTCCAGGTCATTTGTCCAGGGCAGGGTGAAGACCATACCATGAAACATCCATGTCTTGTGACTTAGTCTGTAGAAGAAAACAAATCCACAAAGAATTTGCATGAGACAGACTACTGTTGGATGTATCTGGATCCAGGCAGATTGCTTAGATTTACTTAGCTGCCTAGCACCCAAAAGCAGCAAGTTTGGAATTAAATAACATGAGAGAAACTACATGAGACTGACTACTTAAGAAATACTTTTCAAATTAAAGGTTCAAACACATTTGGGGTGTGCAAACATTTGCAAAGGAGATTTGCTTGAATCTGACTCTTCAATGCTGCCAGGCCCTCGCTTCTGAAGTCCTTGTCCCGACTCCTTGTAGTATCCAAGGAAGGGCAGCACTTTCAGGAAAAAAAAAAAAAATTGCCATTGCTTGATTACAGGTACCTATCTGGCACAGGTTATGTGCCCTCAGCACTCAGTCTCTGCTTTTTTGTGGGTACAAAATGCTTTAACTGTGCATCAAGTTCTCCCCAGAGCTGTGCTATCCCTTCACAGGGGTACAGTGCTGAGGAAGCTGGAGAATGCAGCCAATCTTTCTTTAGACTGTCGTCACAGGAGAGGATCTCTTACTTTCAAAGCTGAATTATTTTAAATGCAATGAAAGTAGGTAAAAATAGGAGTATATCAGTCCTTGAAAGTAGTGCCTATTGATAACTCAGATGAAGACAACACACATGCTGTACGGTACACCTCTTCAGTGCTGAATCATCTTTTATCAGTGTCCATTAAAAAAAACAGAGGTGGTGCCAGTTACTTGAGACAGACGTCATTGGGGTCTTTAGTTTAGTAGGGTACAAATATACCCTAAAATTAAAACCCAGTGCTCTGTTTATTTCTGCTGTTCATGAAGCTGTCAATAAACTCGCAACAACATGGTCTCTCTAGTAATGTTCCAATGTCAGCTGTTCCTGTGGCCAACTTTAACCTACTGTGAATGGGTTTCATTTAGTTTCCCCATCCTCTGTATACACTAGGCTGACTATCCAGGAACCATATTTTATTTTCAGCTTCAGTTTCTTTTCCACTGAAAATAAAAAAACAAAAATGTATTCATCCCTCTGGGTTCCAGTGCTAGCATGCTTTAAAATAATAAAATATTTTGCATTTATATAATATCAACCAGAGGGCTTTGCAGAATCTAATAGAGAGGTACCTCTTTACACCTCTCTGAAGAACAGCCAGTAAGTTGAAAACCAAGAACTATTTAACTGGGCACAGTAATCCTATACAATAGTTCCACTCATTGCATCCCACACTAATAGGGGGGAGTATGAAGTCTTAAAACAAATGAGTCGTATGGAAAAATACTGTATCCTCTGGGGGGTGCTAAATCTACAGGGCTATGAATAAAGGGAAAGGCGCTGCGGTAACAACACATACAACGTACTTCAGGCTCGTACCTCAGAGTCCTTCCCTGTGAGCCCCATTCCTGTTGGCTTCCTCCTTTCACTGTGCATCATTTAGGCATTTCTTGCCTTTCATTTTCTGGGACTGGTTCTTTCATCTTTACATAGACAGGTCTCTATAGCCTGTTTTATGCAGTGCTGGTTCCTGCCTCCTAACTCTCCCTTTGAGCTAGTAAGAATTAATATTTACATAAAGCATTCCCTTCCTTATAGGTTTAAGAGAGGTATGTTCTCATAGCAGGTCTGACTCTTGCCTCAGATTATGAAAAATAAATACAGAAATTAGAACAATAGCTTGAGGGAGCTGAGGTAGGAAACAGTATAAACTTTCACTATAAATCCTCTCTTAAGTGGCAGCTACAAATAGCAGGCTCTGATGTGTAAAGATACATCCTATATGGAAAATATGATCACATCTCTAGTATAGATGTGCACAACTCCCATGTTTTGCTGTGGTTTTGCCTCAGTTCTATCATGACTACAGTATCTTTTCAACACAAATAACTGTGAGCTTCAGCCTGTCCCATACCTTGCACCACATCCTAAACAGCAGAAGGTCTCCTTAGTGTCGATGGGAGGAGTTTTACAAATCAAAGAAACAGTAAGTACTTCATGGTCTCTGTTGTTTACAGAAAGATACTTGGTGGACAGGCTTATGGTGTCAACAGACACATGAGCTGTGACAGCTGGCATGAGGAGGGGTGCATGGGGTTATGCTAGGGTGTGACGGGCTGAGACCTGGGGTGACTGGGGAAAATTCTTTACTGTGCAGGGTTGTCTGTAAAGTTGCTAGGGTACAGGGAGATTTCTAAGGATGACTTCTGCTAGCACTGACTCACTCCTTAGCTGTGCATCTGCCCATCACCATCCTTACCCTTCTGTGGCCCAACAGGCAGAGGAAGGAAAGTACAGACAGAGGAACAGACACCGTGGCTGCCAGGCCAAATGCAATCTTTCATGGTTATAAGGTGCAGTGGCAGAAATTCCTGCTGGGTGCATGACAGGATAAGTAGAATGTAAGAATAAGGAGGGGCTGCCAGACTGTTGCTGTCATGCAAGCACTTGGCAGCCCTGCACACGTTACAGAGGCAAGGCAATGTTTAGGAAGAAGAGCTGTTCCTGATACTGGAACAGTGCTTCTGACAGGGATAGTGAAATATGGCCATGGCAACAAATCCAGTGTCAGAGAAGTACAAACAACTCCTTCTTAGTCTTCTTAGTGATTAACGTGTGTGTCTGAAAGATAAGACACTTCTATATTGATCCTTAATAACCATTTTCCCCTGGCTATGACAAAAAGCACTCTCGGCTGCAGAAACACAAGTGCAGGTCATCTCTATCCAATACCATAGAAAGCCACAGCTTCTGTACTGATGCAAAGAACACAACGCTGCCCACAATTGTGCCACTTCCTGCAGCCCCCTCCTACACTCAAGTGTATCTAAAGGTGGCATGTTTTCCATGTGCCTCTGACTGGCATCACCTCTTGGCTAAGAAACCTTGTCCTCTGTATTTATACTCAGTTTCATCCTCGCATAAGAAAGCCTATTGCATCGTACCTTGGCATTAACAGTCACAGATCTGAATGATCTCTGAGCCCGCTGTCCACTGAGAAATCTACTGAATGAAGGAGTAAATTTAGGCAATTGGCAGGCATACTTGGTAAAACACTGAGAAATATAAAACCACATCACTGATTTAGACAAGCTGTATCAGAAATAACACTTTAATTGCCAGGGAGAGAGTGGTGATGAAGATGAGTGGCTCTGAATCTCTTGAACATGTCATGAAGTACAATTTTTCCCTACACACTATGGTACACTAACATCAATCTGCTGACTGACTGTCAACTTTTAAACAAATGGCTTCAGGCTTTTTCTACCTATCAGAGAGCAGTACAACAGGCATTTGTTGACCTAATTTTACCAAGCTAAATTCACATTGCTCTGTATTATTATTTGTATTGTTTATATTTTGATCATTAATATGGTCGCTAAGGACGACAGCAAGATCCTATACACAAAAGCAATCCTTAACTCTCATTGATATGAGATAGATGGGAACAATAGTATGTGTTTCAATAGAACAAACAAAGTCCGGCAGAAAGGAAACAATTAAAAATTGCTTTCATTGCATTAAAAAGTCCTGTCTACAGATTTTTTCAAAACAAATTCAACATGCTTTACATAGAAGTAAGGATTCTCTGCAGCAGTTTGGAGCTATAAACATTCTTGGGTTCCTTCTGCTCAGTAACATCATCTATTGATACTGTCTTTTATGAGAGGGAGAGGAGAGAAAAATGCAATATGTTTAGATGCAACCTAAAAATTAAGCTGAGAAAAATTTCTGACAAAATCTCTGATGAAACTGATAAATCAAAATAACAGTAAAATATTTTCCTCAATTTTCATTAAAACTTGTACACCTAACTTTCAAAATGAAATTTATATAGTAAAAATGTTGGAAATTTAATTTTCTAACCGTTGATTCCAGAAAGAAATCAAAGTTTATTCTACCATGCATTTCACTGCGAAAAAGATGACTCATCATCTGTCCTTTCCAGACCCTTTTGACAGAGTAACTAACAATGGCATACCATGGTGACAACCTGTGTTTACCAAGCCAGCTTGCAGCTATGCTTGGGAATGGCCATGGCTAAGAATATAAATGGTACATCAAGTACTCTGGGAAGACAACATAAGGAATGGGTCTGAGTTCTTGCAGACTTTTCTTTTTTTTTTTTCATTGTTCCAAGTGACTCACCAAAGAAATTTTGTATGTAGAAATATTCTGCATTTGGCAGCTGAATTTCCTCTCTCTTTTTTCTTCCATCACAAACTATGTTGTCCTACATCTCTGATAGGTAATTTGCATCTTAATTCCTAGTGTTAACTTAATTCCTTACACCAGGGAATATTAAATCAGTTTTGATTGGCTTTTTTTGTTTGTTCATTTTGAATGATTTTTAAAAAGTGGCCTGGGAAGAACAAATGCCAGTTCTTTGGTGTATTTTTATTTTGATCTGATCCATTCTTCTTCATTTTTATTTCATCTACTTCTATTTATTTTATGAAAAAAATCATAGGAAAAGGCAATGAAGCTTGGTGATGTATTTATTTTTCTATATTTTAACTTAAAAAAAAAAACTTTTAAAAAAGATCTCAGTTATGAAAAACTCAGCTTATTATGGAAAACTCCTTTATTTTGAACTGCATTTCCATCATTCGTAATAAGAAATTCTTAGGTAGAATGGCATTGAGAGAGCTTCTGCTAAGTCTTTGGAAATACATCTAGTGACTTCAGATTTGATTCTTTACAGAATGCCTAATGGCTGTTGCTGGAGATAAAGTGAAAAAAAAACCCCAAAAATTCCTTCTAATGCTTACCAATATTCAGTGAGACTTCAGAAGATAAAAATTTTCTTTTTTTTACCTGAGGAAAATTTTAATACCTTGAAGATTAATGCTAAAGCTCTGTTAAATTCTCTTCTGTGTCTCTTATTGGTGTATCTGAGATTAAATTTTCATGGCTAGAGGGATAATGAAATTTGCAATAGGAACATTGGGTTGAACATGTAATATGGGGACATCAAAAACTTATGCAGAGTTCTGGAGTGGTGAGAAATTGAAATACCAATGAAACTTTAAATTAGATTTTTGTATTTTTTACTTTTATTATTATTATTATTATTATTTTTAAGGTACATGTAAAATGTTGGTTAACCTGAAATCCTGAGTATTTTAACTGCATCTATGAATGTAATCCTCACAAAAAGTTGCCTACCCTAAAATTCTGGTCATTGGTTAAAATTCAGAACCATTGCTTGGCAGAAGAAGTGGGACTCCAGAGTCTTACTTTTCAGATGAATGCCAAACTCACTATGCAATTCACTCCTCTCTGGATTAAATCCCTTCCTGTTGCAGTATAATTTTTACAGGAAAAATGGAGCATGAGCCCAGCCTTGAACAGCCTACAGATGGACAGTGACAGGAGTGTTTCACTGGGTGTTGGTGCTGTGACTGGATTTTCCTCATAAGAACTGAATATTATTATTTCACACACATCCTGAGGTAGACCTTATGTGGAAGAGGCCAACAACATTGATAGTGTTTCCTCTACCTGTGTTTTAAAGAAAGTGGGTGGAAGCATTTCACTAGGCAAGGAATCCAGCCTTATTCCTGAATTTGTGTCCAGAGGACAGACAAACCATTCAGGGTAGTCAGGCTGGGGAAAGTCTCATTTTTGGGCCCCAGCTAGGCTTAGCCCTGAGTAAAGTGCAGCACTGCACCACTCTCTTTGGAGTGGGTGCTTCTAGATGTTCACAAATGTAGGCACATGGGAAATTTTATAGTTAAAAAAAGAAAAAAGAAAAAACGTTCCTGTGGGTACAGGTGCTGAAAAGAGTTTTCCTGATCAAAGTTTGGATTTAGGTACCTTGTTTCACCTAAACTCCACATTAGAGACCTTTGTTTGGACCAAGTGCTTACCCACTAGCACCAAGTCTCACAGAGTGTGGCTGAGCAGGGAGATGAGTGCTGCCCTCGGGCTGGCGTCCTCAGCCAGTATCCAAATGACATCGACATATTAAGTACAAGTTGCAGTGGGATAACAGGATATGGAGTATAAAAAGTCTGTGATTTGAATTTAAGATCTCAGGGTAAATTTGCAAGGATTTAGCTGTGAAAATATGTCTCTTGTAAAATTATCCCAGTGAGGAGCATGGACCTGGCCCTTGAACAGGGTTACCAGAATTTTAACACATCCACATACAAAATACAAAGTAGGTGGGCTTGCCTTCCTAAGCCAATGAGTACCTGAACAATTCAGTCATTGACTTTAATGCCTGCATGTTTTGAAAAAGTAATTTCTGTACATAGGGAAAGAAAAAGGAGACTAATGCAAAGTATAGAATGAAAACTATATAACAGTTTCATCTTTATCCATTTGTATAGTTGCATAAGGTTAACTTTTTCTTATTAGGATTGGCAGTAACTATAGATTGGTAGGCTAACTTACCAAGCTTGGTGTAACTTTGGTTGTTTACAGCATTTAATATTGAATGATAGCATATTTAGCCTTTTTCTGTCAAATGTTTTCAATGATAAATAATTTCTGAGTTGTTCTGATCCAGCAACTGGTAAACACTCCAAGCAAAGGGATTAAATATATCTGGTTTACTTGAGTCTCTTAGAATTATCTGAAAATACTCACATAAGAGTGAAAATATCAGAAGATCATGTTATATAAATATTCTGTTTAGGCTTCTGTTGCAAAATACAAACTGAAAATAGTGCCATGGATCTTTTATATTGAAGTTTAATTCCATCTCTTTCAAAGGTAATGCCACCCCATCATTCTGCTAAAACATTCTGCTTTCTTTGACGTCATGTCATCATTATCCTTTAGGAAAGCCTTCCTTTGTCAGATGTCAATACAATATTAATCTGTGTTGTGTATCACTGTGATAGTTGTGCCTGTAGCCTTGAAAGCCCAAGAAATGAGAAAGGAAACAATATAAAGTATGAAAAAGACTTACGAATCGCTCAGTCCATATTGATAGGGACCTCAGTGCAGGAGGGTTTGCTCTCTGTAAGACCCCCTTGGCAGTCTTAATTATGTTCTCATCAATAAATTGAAAGTTCTTTGAAAGGGTGAATGTTGTGGCACTGCATAATCACCATTGCTTTGATTTTTCAATATTATATTGCTCTACCTAGATCTTACCTACCTGTGCAACAAGGCTAGTCAAAGGAACCTAACTCTGTGATAAAGGTCAACAATACCAGAAATGTCAAAGGAGAAATCTGAAAAATAAAACTGAGAAAAACATATACAAGAAATTATAACTGCCCGCTTTTTCTTTGTTTTCCAAATTCTATTTTCCACTTAATCTTACTGCTGTATTTTTCAATGCTGTAGCAATAATTATTGCTTCTGAATGTTGTGGTAGGGAGAAGAGAGAAGTAAAAGATGGTGGAAGAATAATCATGAGTCCTGGAACTTGGAGAAAGATGTGGAAGGAAATTCAGGAAAATTACATCCCTTTCCCTTGCCTTGCCTTGCCTTGCCTTGCCTTGCCTTGCCTTGCCTTCCCTCCCCTCCTTTCCCCTCCCCTCCCCTCCCCTGGGAATCATTTGTCCTTCTCTTCTGCTACTTAATGCCTTTCCCCCCACCATTTCCTTTTTTTTTTTTTATCCTTACTCTAAAAGCTTCATATAGAAGTACAGACATAACAACAAAGGGAAGGATTTCATGCTCTAAGAGATCATTCTTCTGTGATATGTATATTTTTCAATCAACATTCAGCATAGTCTCTACCTGCCAGGTGGTCTTTCTTTTCTAACCTGTTTAATCATGTATGACAGTTTATTGGATGAATGCTTTTGCCTTTCCAATTTGGTGCTCTGACTTTATATTTCAATCTTCATATCTCTTGTAAGCTCTCTCCAGTGATTGATTAAAACAGATATATATTTATGGTCTACATAAATTATAACTTATTATAACATTCTAAAGTATCTCAAGCATGCAAAACCAAGGGTGAAATTCTAGCCTCACCACAGCAAAACTCTTATCATTTCTGGGGGGCTGAGATTTCACCCCAAGGATGAAGAGAAATTATTTATGGTGGCACAGGGGAATATAACTATGAATAATTTGATGAAATTAAGATGGAATAAATTCCTATCAGTGAGATATATTATGTCAGGGATCAGTATATCAAGGGAAGTAATGGAAGACCTATAGATTCAGACATTTTAAACTAGCTTTGAAGAAGGGCTAGATAGTAATGCAGTGAGAAACTTAATGGATTGCTTAATAGATTCAAACTCTCTCCAGTTCTTATAGTTCAAAAGAGCTCCTATCACTACCTGCTTATCCCATTTCAGTTAATTTTCCTAATAAAATAAAATTCATAGTCTGCCTGATGCATTTTTGTATGTGTCTGTTTGGAATTAAGTGATCAGATTGAATCAAATTTGAGAGAAAGTTAGGGGTTTAGAAGCTCAAGACTTACTATAAGCATTGTGGAAAGAGACAGCTAGATAGAAGACAGGCACAATTAATAGCCTTGATGAAAACCTAAGACATCAGAGAATCCATATGGCAGAGAAACTCTGGTAGCCATGTTTCATTAATTCTATCATTCACAGAATTTTTTTAAAAATTCCTTTGTGTTGCTAAATGCCTTAAGGACTGTGTCGCAGATGGAATGAGACTGCAGTTCACTCATAAGAGAGAAGCAAAAATATATTTTATTGATATAAAACAGTGAGTTAATGAAGTTCAATGGTAAATGTGACAGTGGTTTAACAAGATTCGATGGCAAGGTACACTTGGTTATTTACTGCATAGAGGACAGGGTCAGACAAAACTGTCAGGAAGACCCTCCCGTTGA